>NC_133900.1:64140641-64447140 GCF_964199755.1 Larus michahellis | reverse complement strand
TTTTGTTCTTATAGAAAAAGTCAAAAGAATTTCAGCAGGTTTTTCCTGACCTCTGTTGAAGAGTATCGACAAATGCTGCCCTGTGCTTTCATTTTTCCTATTTTTTTCTTGAATTGATTACGGCTTGAACTGCTAACTGGTGACAGTGTAATTCTTATAAATGTACTCGCTTCCACCTTTGGTCTGCTGAGATTGGAGGAAGAGTTTCCGAAGAGAACAACTCACAAAAACAAGAACAATTTCCATTAACATAAGAAACATTAGAGTAGGGTTTTTCTTGTTTGTTTTTTGTTGTTGTTGGTGGTTTTTTGTTTGTTTATTTTTAAAACAATGCAGCACTTTGTCCTGTCAAGACTTTTCCCAGAGAAACCATGAGGAACTATCCTTCTCATTTTCTCCTCTAGGAACTTTGGCTTAATTGATAAGGAAAAAGAAACTTGAGCATCAGCTGAGGCAATATTTTGGCCTTTTTGATGTTTAGTTAGTTAGCACAAAGACCTACAGAATTAATCTCCTCCTTGGAGCTTTTGAGGTAAGATTACTGTGTTCCTTGGAGCAGAAAACGACTTGCTCAACAATTTACAAGCCCTTTTTCTTTTTTTTTTTTTTAAAGCCAGTGACTTTAACATGACTTTATAATATAAAAAATTCTGTCTCGTTTATGCTTTAGTAGGATTATTTCTGAATTTCAGTCATGCTGCACTAGGGAGTGTGTGTGAGTGTGTCTATAGCCATACAGACAGACACAACGTTTTAGACATTGAATATTTTACATCTGTAAAATTTGCTGGTAAGACAATCAAGCACAGATGCTATCATAGAAAATATCCTGTGAAATGACTTCTTCAATTGTTTTCTCACATTTAACAGCTGGTTTGGTAGCAATACTGATTTCTCCTCGTTAGAACTCTCAGAAAGCTCTGTTAAGAGGAACACAAACAACGTGCAATAACCAAGATAGGATAAGAATCAATTCACGGGAGTTAAAATGACAGCATCTGCTAGATGAATGCTTGCAAAAGAAGAAAACTGCAGAAACCCCTTGAGCCAATTTTGATTGGGAAATGTGGATTATTTTTGCATGAATGGACTTATTTTTCAAACTACAAGGATATTTTTTGTTTATGGAAGTTTTAAGTGTCACTGAGGATTATCCAAGTCTATCAGTCTAAGATAATAGCATTAATGATTAAATTTTTAAATCCTCTGATAATTTCAGTCACTTCTCAGACAATTTGAGGTTTCATAAACTTTGCGATGCATGCTTTTGAGTAGTATTAAAGGCTACATGTACAGGAAGGAGGCAATTGCACTGTTTCCACTGTGGCCAAGGTATCACCTCTGATGAGAGAGTTGATTTCCGCAAATGGGTCACTTGGCATCTGTCTTTTCATTATGGGCATAATATTTTCCTCAAGATTTCAGAACTGTGTCGTCCTTAATCGCTCCATTGATCTCATGCAACTTACAGAAGATGCAAAATTTACACCTGCTGTCTAGGAGGCCAGAGATACCTACGATTTTTTGTGATACTTGCATATGTCCTGTTAACAGTTGAAAATATTCAGCAAAGTAGGCTGCTTGGTTGCTTTAGGCTATTTCATTCCAAGTATAAATTTGAGTAGCCTTTGTACAGAAAGTTTTGATGCCATCTCAGATACAAGCTGGTATTTAAGGCCTACAGATCTCTTCTGAGCTGGTCAAAAGAGCAATTCAGCCTTCTGGGAAAGAATCAGCCCTGATGCCTTTCTGCAATGGGGGGGATACAATGACCTCCCTCTGCCTATCTGTGATGGAAAGTGTGCTGTCGTGGCTCTGTCTTGGTGTTAAAAGCACAGAGGATCCTCTCCTTTGCTCTCCGCTTGGTTTTCAGCTTTGCTGTTAGTTTTTCTTTTTTCCTTACTTAGGTGAAACAGCATTTATTTATCATCGTGACTAGAAGACGTTTTTCTTCCTTGTCCACCTAATCATCAGCATGGTCTAAACCACTAAGTGTCCTTTTTACTGCAGTCAGTCATTCCAGCATGACACCTACTGCATTTGCTGCGCCCTGTCAGGATCTGGTAGGACTCAGGACAACCTCTCAGAGGTGACTGAGAAAGGAGACTCAAATTCCCCTCCTTTCTCCTGTTCTTGGCATCTCCTAAGGATCTTTAGAATATGCTTCCATGTAGTTAGTATAGTTCATATATAGCTAGTCCACGCATACTTCCCAATGTCAGAATCGGATGTTATTGGGTAACTGAGCAGATTTTCCGGAAATGGAAGAAGAGGTTGAGAGGGTTGGAGAGCTTTCAAAGGATAAATAAACTGGTGTAGAAAAAGGGGGATAAAGCAACAGCAGCAAAAGGGAACAGCACTAGATGCTGAAACTGGTAAGGACAAAAATATACAAGGAAAGAAATGTAGAAAGAAACGAAAGTAGAGAAAGCAAACAATGTAGAAAGGGGGATCCAGTCTGATTTTTCAGATAAATAAAAAAATCTCAAACTTGTACTTTTCTGGTGTTGTATGACTCTGTGCAGAAGTACATGCTTTTAGAGACTTGGCCCTTCATACTCAAGAACGCCCTTTTCCATTTTATTTTAGTAAGTAGTGCAGGTGAACAGATTAGTTGTTATTTGGTCATTCATCTGGGCTCATGAGTTGACATTTTCACTGTTTTTGACTTCTGTGTAAAGGCTTATCATAGCAAAAGTTCCTACACAGTTACAGCAGCCTCCTCTGTCTAGTACTGCAGGGTGTGCTTTCTGTGTCTCCCACTAGTAACTTTCCACGCATGGTAGAGTTAAAAATCAAAAGAATTTTTGAAGTAAGAAGCAGCGTTGAAATCAGAAAAACTTGGAATAACTTTTATCTTCAAACCCCTGTTGCAAATTTGGCCCTTTACTTTTAAGAGGATAATAATATTGTCTCCTTGGGTTTTCAAGCTAATCATAAGACCTATGTGTGTTATATAAGCTTTCTTGAGAGACCTAATGATCCGTGGGAGACAACTGCCTGTTGAGATTAATCCATTTTTATTTTTTTAAAGCATAAAAATACGAGCCTTTTCCTTTTAAGCCTTAGAGTTAGATGTAGGACGCATTGAAAAAGCTCTTGTATTTCTTTTTTCTCCTGCAAAGTTGAAAAAGACATTTGCAATTATGGAAATGTGCTCTGGATGGGCGCTTTTGGGGGGGGTGAGAGTTGAAATACTAGACTACATACTTATACCTGCTTGATTAAAGATAAAAATAATTTCTCCTACTGATAAACTGTTTCATCACACAGCAGTGTCTGCTGGTGCACATTTTTAAGCTATTAGAGATTCAGAAGTTGATGAATCTCACTTCAGGATCAGTTTCCTCACTGACATGCACCTTGTGAATGTAGGTAGATAGAAAGTATTCCTAGTTCTACCACAAACAAATGCCTCTTCTTCATTTTTCCCTTCATGGGAAAGTCTTGGTCACATTCAGTATTATGGTAGCAAAATCATCTGCAACCAAGATTTAGAAGTAATTCACCTGTCGGTTTGTTTTCCTATCACATTTCTGTATAATTGTGCTAGGCTTTCATTTTTGATGCATCTGGTTCAGCCCTTTCACTATGGCAAGCTAAGCTTTTCGTATTGATACAGGAGATGTCAATGTATATGTTGCCCTGCTTTCAAAGAAATGATGCTTTCTGCCAATAGGAATCATGCAGGAGGTGTCTCATATTTTATATCTGATTGGAAAAAAATCTTTTTCGGTGTCTGACATGTCTAAGAAAGGGTAGTGAATGCCCTTGAAGGATATGTTTTCAAAATACTGTGTTAACTGCTTAGAAGTTGATACCTTCAGCGTGTTGCAATCCTATGAGTGCTCCCACAATAAATTGTCAAATACAGACAAATACATACACCATACAGATGGTCAAAGTAATTTTGGTTTAGGTGTTAGTACAATTGGTCAGCTGACATTGTTTAATAAGATGATCAATTGGTTGACGACTTGCAGATACCAAAGCACAAAGTATGTGTATTGTTGTATCTGGATTTACGATATTTCACATTACTATTTTCAGGAACAGTACATTTTGTTGGATAATTCTGATTTTATTTTAGCCTTTCATTCTGTTGGGATGTGTACTAGCAGAGGAATTAATGTGGCTAGTGAGTGTTTGAGTTCTTTGAATTCTTTGTGGAAACGTTGGATTATTTTTCATTGTGGGGTTTGGTTCTTTGACAGCATAATACAATCACATATCTTTGTTACGGAGGGGAAATTTAGGCTTTCATCTGTAAATTTTCCAGTATATTTGAACTTAATGTAATTCTACACTGTTGGTCCACCTAAGACTTTGTCTAGACTTAGTCTAGAGACCAAGTCTTACGAGGAGCCGCTGAGGAAACTGGGATTGTTCAGTCTGGAGAAAAGGAGGCTGAGGGGAGACCTTATCGTGCTCTACAACTACCTGAAAGGAGGCTGTAGAGAGGTGGGGGTTGGTCTGTTCTGCCAAGTAACAACCAACAGGACAAGAGGAAAAGGCCTCAAATTGTGCCAGGGGAGGTTTAGGATGGGTATTAGGAAAAATTTCTTCACCGAAAGGGTTATCAAACATTGGAACAGGCTGCCCAGGGAAGTGGTGGAATCGCCATCCCTGGAGGTATCTAAATGACAGGTAAACGTGATGCTGAGGGTGGTGTAGTGGTGGTTTTGGCAGTGTTAGGTTAATGGTTGAACTTTTGATGATCTTAAAGGTCCCCTCCAACCTAGATATTTCTATGATACTATGTGAAATCCTGTTTTGACTGTGAGGGTTTTCATGAATACAGTCATATATTCCATTCTCTGCACTTAATCTGATGCCTGTATTTCAGTCACTGTTTGTCTGACATAAGAAATAACTATTTTGGTGAAAGCAGAACAGCTTAAATGAACTATTTGTGGAAAATATTGAAACTAGTGAGCAATGACTTCAGCATGGTTCTTAACCTAGAGGACAGTTTTGAGGACATATTTAAATTCGGCACTCTAAAATGAGATTGGTAATTAGTTTACAAGGCCAATGATGCTAAATAGAAACTACAACATAACCTTGCCACATTACATTGTTTATGATGCTGTCTAAATGTGAAAGCGAACTTAGCAGTGTTCTGGAATTAATTTATTGCTGTTATAGCAAGTGAAGGGTGCAGGTCTGGGCACTGTACTTAGTGGAATCATCTGAATTTCCTGAAGGAGAAGGCAGGGTTGAAATGCAGAGAGACTCTAAATGGCTAATTAAGAGAGTGCAGTCACTTAGAGGAGGTAAGGAGAGTAGAAGGTCTCCTGTATTTTCCCCAGAAGTAAGGGTAAGTGTGTTAGTTGCTCAAACTCCCTATTTGCAGTCGTGCCACCTTAATACTATATACTGTCTTCCCAGCGGCATAACTTTGGTTACCCTGGGGTGTGTTTCTCAGGACCCAGGTGGCTTTATTTGTAATACTGGTGGTATTTTAGAATCCTGGCATCACCCTAAGCGTGAGTGGGGACCTTCCATATTTCATAGGTGTTGGATTTTAGCTGCCACTAAAGTAGTTTTGTTTTGGTTTTGTTTTCCTTTAAGATTCCTTGCTGTGCAACCGCCTTGCAACACAGCTCATCCCTCCTTAATTTTTGTTTCTAAATCAGGATTAATATTTTAGCGGTTTGAAAGTATCGTGGAGAGAAAATGTTTTTCTACGGGGGAGTCATAATCTTCTTTAAGGCAAAGGAAAAAGGAGCAAAGCATATTGAAGTTACTCAACCTTTGTAAACTAATAATGTGTTGTAAGAAATTATGACTAACAAAAATTGTGACATAATCTTGCAATCTGACCTGCTTTGGGCTTCTTTTTGGAGGATGTTATATGCTCCAGGACGTATTTTCTTATGCCACAGCAGTCTTTACCAGCTCTTCCAAGCCAGCTGCTATCATAACAGCAAACCACTCCAAATCTAGATGCAAGTGAATGGCTCCCCCAGAGGCACGTTCGTTCTAACAAAACAGACAGGAGTAAACCGGAGGGTAATGTCCTTCGGGGATATCAAGCTTTTTGCATTTGGAGAAGGACCATCCTCTGAGGAACAAAAGCCTGCATCGTGAATATAGTCCGACTTTGGTTTGTATTTGCCCACCAGCCAGCTCTTTAGTTTTCAAATGTTTTCGTTTTTATTATATTTATTTTTCCAACATGCCAAATGTTGATTCATGATTCTGTGATTCATACTGATATCTTCAACTTACAAAATCAATTCAGTCAAACTGGATTAGATAATAGCAGTTACTGAAGGAATAAAGTTTAATTAAGGTCCGAAATGTAAATCAATGGTAAAGACAAGAACCCACTTCCAAAACCAGCCACAAATTTGAATCTGACCTTGCCTGGACCTTTCTACAGAGATAAAAATGCATGTGTGTGAATGCTGGGCAGTAGTTGCCTAGTCACAATGAATCCATACTCATTTTTTTTTTCTACTTTAGGAGCTCCACCACTTTTATTGAAGTATATATATAGAAAGGAAATAGTAAAACCTCATTTTCACTTAGTCTAATACATTGTATAAAGTGTGCTTCTTTCCTCATTCCATTTTCTTGCAGATCTTTAAGATTTGCACAGCAACATGTATAACATAACACTAGTGCCACTTTTGCTTTGTAAAAATAATTCTAAAATTTTGCTTTGTAAAAATCATCAAAAAATACTAATAAATGTTTTTTCCCCTCAGAAAGTGTTTTGGTTTATTTCTTAAACAGACTCAGTTTCTCAAATATCCTTTAGAAAGTTTTAAAGGACACATGCCAAGAAGCAGATGGAAATCACCAAACTGAAGCAGATTTTCTGTTGAAAGCTATCTCCAAGTAGTCTTTGATGACTTATGCTCTTCTGCCGTGTGCTCCCTTCACTACATAGTGACCTCCAGCACTTTCCTATTCTTAGAAAGAACCTAAGTGTGGTTTTAAGATAACACTGTTTTATTTGCACTTTGAAACATACTAAACCGAACCAAGATTTGCAAGACGCAAGCTAATGTTGGATCTCATCTACAATGCAAAGAAGAAACAGGTGTTACCAACTGCAGTATGACCATATTCTTACACCATTTTTTTTTTGACAAGCGGGTATTTATAGTTTTGACACGCCCTTAGTTTTTTGCATGCGCGATAACATTTTATGCAGCTCCACTGGATATCGTGAAATTAGGTCAGGCCCAAAAAGTTTGTATGAAAGTTTAGCGGTTTGGTATTGCTGATACCCTGTGATTACCCAAACAACATTACAGGCTGCAAAAGGGAGTGAGAGAGGCAGAATAATGTCATTTATGTGAATGCAATAAAATGGATTAGGAGCTCCTGGCTACACCAAGGCTTCAGAGACGCTCTAAATTGGTTAGCACCGGAAGAGACCATTTAAGTGACTTTATTAACTGATGCTGAAGATCAGTACCAGAAAGAAACATGAAGTTTCCTGGGAAAAAAATCAGTATAGACAAGGCAGGTACAAATCCACACCAGTCCATGATCTGCCACAGATCTGATGCCATGAGTTTGAAACTGGCATGAATAATATTTGTCACATACACACTAAGAAGCTGGATTAATGATGTTACCTGATAGGCACGGTGTCAAAGGGAAGAGAGATGGTGTTGATTTTTCTGCTTTTCATTAGTAATTGGACTGATACAGTAGGATGGCCCAGTAGCTACCTGAAATCACAATTTTATGTTACTGTTACATTGATCTGGTTTTGAGGTAGTAATGGTTACTGGAAATTGAGGTACTATGGTCATTTAAGTCATACAGTAATAAAAGGATTGTTCATGGAAAATGTATGAATTCAATCAAAGGATGTCATGTCTAACTAAGCTTCTGTAATACTTTGAAGGTATCACTGGTAGGACAAAGAGAAACTCAGTGGATGGCGATTGCTTTGATTTTCAAAAGACTCTGAGAAACTTCTACTTTCAGATTACAAGCTGAAATAAAGAACTTAGAATACCAAAAAGGATGTTGTTAATAATAATATCAGAAAATATCTTTTTATGTTGAAGTGCTATGTAACTTGTCAGGCTTGTGACTGAGTTATCACAAAGATTATTTGCATGACCTGTTGCTTAAACTAAATTACTTCTTTTGAATCTGGCATTAGTGGTATACCAATAAAAATGTCACATTGCTTCTTTTATTCTATCTGTAGTCAATGAATTGCAGCTGTTAAGCATCTATCCCCACTGGGCCTATTGCTTTTAGTAGTGAGTCTCTTGCGTCTGCTTGACATAATAAATCATCCATCTTTCACATGTCCTTGCTCGCATTATCCTAGCTAAAGGTTGTTTGCTCCTCTAGATTTATAAATATTAATATAGACAGAAGTGTTCAGTGTTGTTTCACCATTATACGCAATAAAGAGTGGTGTGCGCAACCTCAGGCACCTTGTGGCCAGCAGACTTTAACTGTTAGTGGCAATAGCCACTAACGTTCTGGCAGCTTTTTTGTTCTAGGATGGTTATATTTTAGAAGGCCTTTGTAGCATCTTTCACAGATTTGTAATGCTATCACTGAAATGATTCTCAGGTGGCTGCCAGCATTTAGACTTTCTGCTGGGTGAAGGACATTCGCCTTCCAGAGGCCGTGTTTTGGTGCATGGACATAGCACAAGTAGAACATGTAGGCACTGCGACACAATGAAATAAAAAGACTTCTTCAAAGTACAAGGCTTTCCCTTTATTACTCCCCTGCTACTGTATTAATATATTAAACATTACCCAGGAGTGTCCCAGATATGGGACTTAATCATCTGTACTGGTATCGTGGTCCCTGGGAAGCTTCTGGTGTGTGCCAGCTCATTCTCTCCCCAGCAATTCCCTGGACATCACTCAGGAGTTAAAACTTTTGAGGGATGATTCCCACTCTGCAGTTTACGTACAGCTGTGCTGCCTTGGTGGGTGAGAGAGGCTGCGAACAGAGCCATGGGTCATTCCATGCTAGCATGTCAGTACTCAGGGACATTCCCAGGCATGTTGGAGTTACTAGCATAAATGTGCTGCTTCTGACTCCTGCAGTGTGGTAGAGAGGGAATAGAAACTAATAGGGGAGAACCAATATATTTAATCGGTGAGGTTGTCACGGTATATAAATACTTGAGTGACCCAACTCCATATTGGTAAGTGAACTAACAGAGTGTGTTAGTATACAGAGAGTGTCATATTGTGCTCCTGTCTGTGCTATCTGTTATCTGCCTGCCTGCTGCCGGTGCATTGGGCGATGTGACTAACATCTGTCAGCGGTTGTTTGTTCCTTCCATCCTCTCCCCGGTGAGAGGAGAGTGTGCAGTGAAGTGTAATACATATTGAGAAAAGCCTGCTGAAACAATTCTTCCACATATGTACACCAGAAAAGGTCTACTTTCTTTGTTTGGGCCAGCAGAGTTCAAATTACTGTAAGGTTCACAGTACAAAACCAAACTTTAAGCAGTTAAAAGATTTGCCACCGCAGCTCTCCTGTGGCGTTTTGTTTAGTATATTTATATTTGCAAATGTTGAATTGTAAATAAAGCTCCAGAAAGAAAAGTCCCTTTTCTCCCTCTTTGGGGCTTTCGTGAAGGGAAGCAATCTTAAGTATGTATATAGCATTTCAGAATGTATGACACTATATGAATAGCTATTGTTAATGAATAGAGAGGATCCCTTTTGAACAGAGCCAGTAATAAATGAGGCAGGATAAATCAATGAATGCATGTAACATTTTATTAAGTCCTATTCACTAACCACTAAATATATTTCTTTAAAATTTTTGTGGGAAATTTCATTTTGTATTATCACCAAAGAGACTTCCATCACCTCATTGTGCAAACGAGTCCTCATCGCTAATTATGATACGGTTAAATAAGGCAGCTTAAACTATACTTAGCCTGATTCTTAGTTTCTAATTCAGTACGTCAGGGAAAAATATCCTAACAGGTTAGAGTCATGCAAAGGTAGCCAACCTGCAGGGTTTTATCTGTCTTTCACATTCTGGTCACGTAAACATTTGCCTGGTATTGCATCTCAGTTGTTGAGCAGGTTCTTTACCAGTATTCACGGCATAATGGTCTAAGAAGAAGTTTCACAGCATCTAAATATCTTTTATTCTTACCAAGCACTGCTGGTATTTTCTTCATGGTCTTGGTGTTCCTATGCGTACCTGGAAATCGAACCACATGGCAGTACCCTACAAAAGTAACGTGATGCTCTTGCCTGCCCTGCTCCTACTGCGTGGGCTTTCTGCCTGGCCGGCCGCTAATGTGAAACCCCCTCTGATGCCATTGCAGTCACTGCAGAGCACACGCTGGGAGTGGAGCATTTGCGGAGGTGCCACAGAGCCCCCCTTAGAGACACACGCAGGGTTTGTTAAACCCGCAGCGAGCTGTTTCAGTTGACAGTACAGGTAGACAACGCAGTTACAAATCAGTGTAGCAGAACAACTGTGCTTAAATTGCACTGTGGTTGTGGTAAACAAGGTATCTGTTGCCCTTGTTCGTGTGACTTGCTGTTTCTCTCAACACAAGGTGTAATTCTGTTTCAGATCTTGTGTGAATTTTCATTTCTGCGTTAGGGGAGTACTTTAGCCTTTGTGGCTGCTCTCCAGTTTCATCTTTTGTGGGCTTGGTTTACTTTTCACCCTGAAACCCCTCTATCTGCTCTATAGTGGAAGAAAATCTGGCCTTTCTTAATTAGAAGGCTGTTTCAGAAGAATGTAGAAGTCATCCTATTTCCCTAGGAGTTGTTTCCAGCACTTCCCTTGATGCCGTGAAATGCTGAACTTGGTGACTATTAAGCAGATATTCTTTATTGCAGCGCCGGGCGCACAGGGGATTGCTCCACCTAATGTGCGCCCCGACTGATTTAGATGTACCGTTTAAATACGTACTACGTATGTATATTCACTAGTTTTCCAAGAAATGATTACCTGTTCATTAACTCATTATTACAGGTTACTGCCCACTCCTACATGCGCACTAGAGTCTCTGGGTGGTCTTCAGAGACATCTGGTGGTCGTTTACTTCCTCCGGTCCTCTTCATCGTTGTGACTTCTGGGTGAACTGCAGGCCTCTGCTCTACTTCTTTATTCTTGCTGATGCATCAAAAGTGTTAGTTTTGACTAGTCTCTGCATTCCTCAGTAACCCTGGGCCCCTTGTTTTGAGAGGTAAGCTTCTACTACAAGGTTATACTGACCTAAAGCATTCTTTCTTAAAAAACAGGAGATACGTTCTGACATTTAGTACTACAGCTGTTGCATCTGCTCTTTGTACAGCTTTAAGGCGCCCAGTCTCTTAAATTAAGCACCTACTCTAATTTACAGTCCTAATATATTAAGCACCTACTTCAATTAGTTTAAAGCTTTAATATATCAAACCCTACTTCACCCTCCCTAGGCTTAACTGGCAAAATGCAAGAACCAGAAGTATTGTTTCATAGAAGATACACAGAATTAACTAATGCTCTGGACACTTTCTACTTGAAGCATGCTATATTTATTAGTTTTTAATGGCAGCATGACCATTTGTAGATGTCTGAGATTGCTTCTGAATAGGCAGTACCATTCAGAGTAAATGCCCACATAGGAGAAATGGGGTTTTCTGTTGGTTAACATCTGGGCAAATTTTTGAAAGAGTGTATGAAGGTTTAAGGACAGTTCCTTGGGTGACTGGAATGTTCTGGAGCCAGCTGAGGAGAAGAGAAAATGGATATCCCATTAGGGTACCCCATGAATACCCCATTAGGTGCCGTACCTGTGCTTCTGTAGAACACTTTTCCGTTATGGTAGCTGTTGGGTCTTTCCAGCCAAGTCTGGCAAATCTTCTCCTCCATCAGTCAAAAGGACGCTAATACACTCAGTTCAGGAAATCTTTGATGTTATATACCCTACTGTTTGACAGGTGATGTCTCTGTTCCCAGGTGTACAGAGAGGATTTCGTAGGAAGATCTGAGTACTTTTATACCTCAAGGCACCAGACCATCGCACAAGTGGCTCCACCGGAATGAATTAAATATTGTGGACAGATGGTTGCAAATTCCTGCGTGAGAAGGATTTGGATCCTGTCAGCAGCTCATCAATGTCCCAGTAATAGTTCTGTGTTGCTAAAATCACTTCCATTATTCTGGTTTTTGACATTTTGGTATTTACTTTGCCCTTACTTTAAGGTGTGCTTCTCTAGTTATTGAGTTTGCTGAGGAAAATAAATAGTGCCAGTAGGAAGGTAATGAAGGTATTTATCAGTCTTTACGTTCAGCCATGATACTGTGAGAATAACAACTATAGTTGTATTTATTTCTTGCTAATCTTGAGAGGCCATAAGCCAGGTAGAGCAGTTATTACATCATCGCAGTGAAGTATCCTGACAATGCATGTAATCATACATTCTGATAATCTGAGAGAACTATGTTGGTTTAGGAAATAGATTCTGATGTGAAGTTCTTGGAAAAAATAAATATTTCCACCTTATTTAAAGGCTTCAGTTTTCACCTAGAATCCTGGCTTGGAAAAAGATATTTAGAAAACTTGATTCACTCCATAGCTTCATATTGTATGCCTGCAAGTATGGTGACAGAGTGTAATGTGCTAGATAAAAAATAAATTGAAAATGTATTGTTGCCATAGTACAGAAATTCAACTTGGGAGAATGTCAGCTTTAGTTGTTAAACTAATAACCTTGTTCAGTGAATTGAGTCATTCTCCAAGATGACTGGCGCCCATTTAAAAGGTGGTTTTATCAGTTTCTGTTTTTATAAAATACCAAAATTGAGATGCTGATGTGTTCACTTTTCTGTTCATTCAATGTTGATGTTCTCAGTGGCAAAAAGAGCGAGTCTAGGGTGGAATGAGTAAGTACAGCAATCTTCGCTGACACTTTTGTACTGAAGTAATGAGGTTCTGCTGCCCACGTACATCAAACTGCTGCATAAGGATTTAAGGATATGCACAAGCTCTCCAGGAATAGTCTTTTTCTATAGTTGTCTGTCTACCTGGTCCTGTTTCAGTTGATGTTATTCCGTATATTCTTTTTTAGTTTCCGCATCAAGCAAGTCAATCATGGTCCATTAGATACTGAGGGAAGGCATAAGGGTCTTTGTTCAAAAATGCTGTTCCATCTTAAATGTCTAAGTACTACCTCTTTCCGTTGTTGGACTGCAGACATAAACTGGGAATCAAGAGAATTCAAGAAACTTAACAAATTTAAGAAAAAGAAAATAATCTTAATACTGAAATGTTTTAATTTTTAAGATATTGCGAAACACTCAGGAGCTGCCAGCCTGGCAGGCAGAAATGCACCCAAACATCAGATGTTTGTTGTGAAGAAATGAGGCTCTTGTACCCGCTGGTGAGAACCTGTGCCACACTAACAGTGCTCTGGTGCAGGCGCCTTTTGTCACCTAGTCACCAAAGCTGTTTTGTTTCCTGTAGGTAACAGTGCTCATAGTCCAAGGAGAACAGATTTTCTCTTCAGTCTGTTTCTTATCTATAGTTAGCTATACAAATTTGGAGATGTACATGATGAAACTTAGGCTGTTAAAATAGAAGTAATTTTGTCAATGGATTTTAAAGTCCCGTCTGGAATTGTTATTAGAGGATTATTTTGACATTTGGCTCCTTGTATTCTTTTCATTATGAAAAAGATTTCAGACTTAAAGACCTAAAAAGGACAAGCTTTCTCACTCAAACTGTTTTCTGAAAGGTATCGACCAATCCGTTATACAGGAACTTAATAGCTCAGACTCTAAATAGGTGTTTAAACCATAAAATAAATTTACATTTCTCAGCCTCTTATAACATAGCTGTAGGATACTTTTTTTCTTTAGCTCTCGTGATAGAGACGCTTTTAAAGACATACATAAAGTATGGCAGTGAGGTGGTGCTTCAAAAAGCCAAGTAGTCTCTATTCTTCGGTTGCTTGCTTACACCCTATTACTTCAACGGACTTGTGATTAAATAATCTTTTTAATAATTAGGTTTGTGTCTTTGGAAAATTGCTTTTCATTATCTACTTTGCTTTTCTAATATACATATCTATCTTTTATTCCTTTCTCGTAGGCTTTAATGAACTAGATTTGCACATACAAAATACATCTGTCTATTATCTAACGTTTTTGTATGTGGATTTCAGACCTATTGGCTCTGTAATTTTTTTAAATTGCTTTTAAAGAAATGTTCCTTTATTTTTTTTAACAAGTTTTGCTATTAAAGGAAACTTGACAATAACTTTTTCTGGTTTAAATTCTGTCTTCTATTGCTTTCTGAAAAATTGATCTAGAAAGTCATGAATATGGTAATTTCTCTTTCTGAGCAGACTCTTTTTTATGCTATTTTTGTTCCACAATAGTTAGATGTGTAGTTCTAAGTCAGTATGTACAGTGTGAGTGTAAAATGGAGAAATGGCTTGCTTATAAAAAAGTTAGCTGTAAAATGAAAATCATTAAATGATAATAATACAATAATCGTGTTTCTAAATTTTGCAGTGTTCATCCAAGCATCTCATTTTCATGTTAAATAGTACTTCTTAATGAAGAATAATTTTTAAGCAGACTTAATCTTCTAATGGAGGATAGCTGTCACTTAAATTTTGTGGATCGGTGATTTTCAAGGAAAGAAAGAGTTGTCAGAGAAAAGTGTTAAGTAGAAAAGGAGGACTTGCAGTGAGCGGGGTGAAGGTCAGAACAGGATTTTAGAAATACTGATTTGTATTCCTGTAGTTTTTAGATTCTTGCTTTTTAAATCAGGAAAAAGAAAATCTGTCTAGCTAAGAGAACGTACTAAGGGCATCAGCCAAACTTTCAAATAAATATCATGATATAGCAATGAAGACAAGGATAAAAAAAATTTAAAAAGTGGTGATAAAATAATGAAATGAAAACCTAACAACATTACATTGCATCAGACTAAGTATTCAATGAAATTAATATACTAACCAGTCATGGAAAGTGTAGGAGAAATTGAGTGTAAATTTAATATGATCCTTCCTTAGCGTGGCTTTTTAGGCTTCAGCAAGCAGACATTTAAGAACTTCTCGAGCTGTAGATTTTCTCTAATTTACAGTTGTGATCACAGTGAATATTCCAATCTTTTGTCTGACTTTTTTAGCACTTTTAAAGCTTTTTTTTTTTTTCCCCCAGAGTGGACTCACAAGATCCTGTGGTTATGAATTCCAGAGTTAGTTATATGGTAGATAGGAAATGGACTTCCTTCCCTTTGTTTTAAACTTGCCATTTGATATTTTCATGGAGTGTATTATGGTTTTGGTCCATTTGTCTGTAGGTCTCTCTTTTCTGGGATAAACTCTTGTTACACAGAAATCACTCTGTATACCCGACTGTCCTTGCTGTTCTTTCCTCGAAAGTTTCTTGTTGTTCAATATTCAAAGACTGAAAAATCAGCACTGTACACAATATTCAAGAGATGAGTGCCGTATATAAAGGCACAATGATGCTCTTCTGTTTTCTTGTTCTTTCCTATCAATTGTTGTATTCGCTTTTTTAACCACTGTCAGTCGCTGTGGTGATACTTTCTGATAATTGACCCCCGAATCTCTTCTGAGTGGATGTAAGTAAACCACTGCGAATAAACATTCCTTCTTGTGCTCAGTATGTTAATAATGGATTTAAGTGCTTTAATTTTATTGATTTATTATTTTTTAGCCTGCATATCCCTGTGTGATCTGCTGGGCAAAAACCAACTGAAACAGGAATTATAGGATTCCCAGCTGCAAATTCTGATTCCTCAAATATTTTCTTGCAATATTATTTCATCATTTTGTCATTCAGACTCTGAATTGTGAGAGTGGCTTGGTGGTGGTAACTCTTCAAACCTCACAGTAGATTTGTGAGTAACAAGAAGTTGATCTGTATCTTTTAAGAAGACCCATGAAAGGCTTGGTCTGCTTCTCATTGGAGAGAAGCATTGGAGAAAAAGCATTCAACTATGATCAGGTAGAGGGTGCACGTACTACAGTTGAAAACCTAAGCCCGAGAAACATCAGGTTAACAGTACACGGTCTTTGCCTTTGGTAAAGATTAAATTAAGATTCATATTTAGCAAATTATTTCAGTGGGATTTTGTAAGCCATATACAATTATAAAAGTGGAGTATTATGAGATGGATTGTTCCACTGTGCTTAATGAGCTTCTCCTTACAAATCCATCAACACCGGGAAATGCTTTTTGAGAATAAGCTCTCTGAGGCAGTGTTGAAGGAATGGTGTCGTGCTGTGTTGGCACAGTTGAGCCACAACGTGGGTGAGAAGTGTTAAACAAAGAGTTTCCTTACTAGCAGTAGATAAAGAAATAAGGTTGATAATCGCACCACAATTTATTATTCAATAGTATGGAATGCATAA
Organism: Larus michahellis; assembly: GCF_964199755.1. Taxonomy (NCBI): domain Eukaryota; kingdom Metazoa; phylum Chordata; class Aves; order Charadriiformes; family Laridae; genus Larus; species Larus michahellis. The sequence goes on along the minus strand of NC_133900.1, from coordinate 64,430,782 downwards.
ACTCTTTTTACAGGAAGAAAGAGAAATCCAAGTGTAAACTATACACGATAATTTCAATATGTAATGAAGAGAGACTAAGTTATCCACAGCCTTCCAGCCTCTAATCTTACCCAGATTGCAAGAACATCTACCTGTATTTTAGGTGGTTTCTTTTTTTATTTACATTGCTTCCTTGGAAATGAGGTGACCTACTTCTCTGGGAGGCTGTGTTAAATTTATTTGTTTGTTGAGCTTCACAGTCTACACCGTCACTTACTAGTCAAATAAACATTTCATTTCAGCAGCTTTAAGAAGGTGAGAGGATTCTTTATTTCTGCTGCCTGCTTGGTCGCTGATAGAAAACACCTCCAGACATAGTAAGGCCCTCTCCCCATTTCTTTACCAGTTTCATGTCAACCTATGTCATGTTAGCAGAGATATCAATTTTGTGCATAGTACTGCAAACTATTTATAATGCATAATACATTATATGTTATATAGATACTTGAAACTAAATTGTAGCACACGTTCGTGTAGTCTTGCATGGTATTTACATAGTCCAGGTTGTAAAATATTAAAAACATGTATAACTTCACCTGAAAGTAGACTATAGTGATTCCAAACTTTTCCTGTCAAGTATTATTAATTTTGTAAGGCAATATAACTTTATAGGGCTGTTTAACTGCAATGAGAATTATTATACTCGTCGAAGGGTTCATGAGGGTTTACGGGCATATAAATAAAATTCCAGTTTGGCATATAAATGACAATACAGGACATAAAAATCTCTTGTAGGTCAGAGGGAAGTTAATTTAGCTCTATATCTTAGCTTTGTCAAAAGTCAGGGTGTTTAGAGAAGGTAAAAAATAAGAAAAGCATATAATGAGATCTCATAGGAAAGCTCTCTTGATTCGCAGCAATTTACAATTCAAGGACTTGCTGAACAGGAGATAATCTCATTCTATTTAATAGTTCTTGACATGTTTTTCATCCTTGAATTCTTAAAGCTACTTTTTGATTAATCTTTTTATTTAGCATCTGCAGCATTCTGTGAAAAAGAACTTTTTATCTTAACTGTGCACTGTGCGAAGATACTTCTTTCTCCACCTGCTAATTTCCTTGGGTGTCCTCTAGTTTTTCAGCTGGAAGAGCTACTGAGCAACTGTTCTTTAGTTTTATATTTTGTCACGTTTTGTACAGAAGTCCATTCCTTATTTTTGGTCATGCTCCTTGCCCTGCTCTTTCCCTCTTATATTTCTGCTATAAATTGAAACTGAACAAATTATTTGCCTTAGTTTTTTTTTTTTAATTTATTTCAGGATATCTGAAACTTTAAAATTTTAAAAACTTTAAAAATTTGTTTTCTATCTGTTTTTACCTTTCTGAAACTCATTTCCCTGGTAAAAGAGCAATGGGTGTTTGAATTTGAAACCATCCTTCTATACTTCTAAAACAAACATTCATCTTTTTTGTGTTGTACAGGTGTCTTTTGCAATAAAAAGGTGTGCTGAAGAGCAGATATCTTCATAAAGATTTCTTTCTTTTTTGGTCATTATCAAGGGTAAAGAATAAGTCCTATTTGTAACTTGATCTGGTTTACTGTGATTAGTTGACTCTTCAGTGATGTTATCGAATGCTTTATCCCTCGAGAGCATTTAAGCCGTATGATCTATTTATTTATTTTGAATGAGTTTGACTATTGTACCTTTTCAATAACTGTTCAGAGACACATTGAGAGGTGGCACAGAAGTATACGTTTTCGTTACACATAAGGGTTCTCTGACAAACAAATTGAGATTTATTATCCTTTGTGAGCTAAACTCTAATGTTTTATGTAGTTTTTGGCTGCCATAGAGTTTATTTGCATTTTTTATGAGGGTATGCATGTAAGACTACAGACATTTCTTTTTTAAATCTTTATTAAAATAAAATGGTATTTGTTTATTTTTACCTTCTTCCTTCCTGTGCGGTCACATAGACACATAGGTCTGTAGCTTTTTGGAGTTTAATGAAGCACTATGCTTTGTTCTTTTAAGGCATCGGTCATGGATAGACCAGGTGAGCACTGACAGAATAGGCATCTAAGGTTATATAAATTCATCGCGTCATTTACAGCTGCATCTCCAGTCTTCATTGCTGTGATAAAAGGGGTTTGAATATAAATAATGTTTCTTTTAAAATATATTTTTGGTTTGGTTAGCAACTGAATCAAATCAAGCAAAAGTAAAAAAAGATTTTAGACTTTTCAAGGAATGAATATGTGTGTTCAAATAGCGAGGCTTCTCTTTTATATGTTCAGTAAAAAGCCTGGCTTAAATTCACAAGCCTTTTAGAGAATGAGGAACTGCTGTTGGGGTCATTTTTCCCAAAAGTGACTGAACCATATCACAGAATGAGGGATGTACATTCACACTTTTATCTGCAGAAGAGGTTTAACTGCAAGTCACTGTTATTGGTTTCGTAACCCTTGCGTAATAGCAGGTGCAAACAGCTTGCCTCGGAATGGCACGGGCTGAAATCTTGGGAGAATGGAGATCTGAGCCTCTCCTGTCCCTGGGTATATTACTCAGTCCCAGGGATGGGTAAAACTAACCCTTTATTCATCACCCTATATAAAACTGTTGAAACAAAAAGGAGAATATGAGAACAGCTAGGAGTCTTTACCTTTCTGTAACAGTTTTTGAGATTTTGTGTTCTTGAAGAATGGAAATCGTACTTTAAGCAAAATTACGTTCTGGTTTGCCACATTTTAACAATGTTCGTATAACTTTCAATACTCTAACTTTCCTTGTTTACAAAGCAATTTATGTCATGGGGCTTTTCATGTAAAATGTCTTAAGTTACAAACATTAAACTCTTTCATATGGATAAAATAATTTTAATTAATAATGTAATTTGTAAATCAAAACTTCCCTTTCCGTGTGCATTCAAAGTCACAAATAGGAATCAAGCTCTAGGATGATTTTGTACAGACATTTTTCTGATGCCCGGGCTCTCAAGGTATAAGCTAATGACCTACTTGGACAAAATTCTGACTTTTGTCCTAATGAAGGATGAAGAACTAAGCAAGAGAAAACAAGTCTTTTGTGTTCCTTTAAAATATTAGTTTTGTCCTCTAGCTATGTTTTTTTTTATAGGAAAGTGGCAGTCTCTCAGAGACCATTGTTGAACAGACCACTACAGTGTATCAGTCAAATATTGTGTCTTTCAAACTAAATCTTTTTATAGAATTTCTTTTCTAAATCATTGCAGCCACCCCTAGTGGTACTAGGTGCTTGTGGATAAAGGTTGCTTAATACTTCGATCTTCCTATGAATTGTCTTTCTTTACTCCTGATTTAATCAATGGGAATACAAAAATCAATCTCCAAGACTAATTACAGAATTTAAAGTAGAATGGCAGATGAAAAAGGCAGAAACAGAATGGGACAGAGGAAGAAAAGACAGAAAGAGGAAAAACATACCACTGTACTGACAAAGTTGTCAAAGATTTTTTTAACTCGAAGGAAAACATATTGCTCCTATTTCATTATGCCTTTTTCCACTTCCACTCCCTCCACTTTTGAGGGATATGTTCCATATTGAAGAATAATTTTAAATAGTAATTCAGAGTCATTTTTTATTCTTAGTATTCAGCCATAGATGTAAGAATTTAGTATCTGAATCTAAGAAACGTATTCAATGAAGTATGCCATAGAACGTGCCACTTAAAAAATACAATTATAATGGAAAAATTCCATTATCCTCATTGAAGATAGGTTAAATGTGATTCCAAATGTACATTTTTAAAACCCACAAATGACTATCCCATGTAACAGTTACTCAGGGAACCACAAGAAAAGAAGAAATATTTGAGTTGATCTGAACGAGGACATAGGATCCAGTTCAGAATGTTACTGTTAAAGAGCTACTGTCCAAGTCTTTAGGTCACTATAATGTAATTAGATTCAATATTCTGACAAGAACAGCAGAATTCATTATATTACTGCCTAACTTAAAAAGAAGATCTATGTTAAAACGAGGCGTTCATCAAAAGAAAATTAAAGGACCATTCAGAAGGGTAAAGCATATTCAGATGTAATGGGGATAATTTGAATTTTAAAATATCAAATTAGAGGCTCAGTAAAAATCCACACTACCATATCAAAACAGATTTTAGTGGGAAAATAAAAGGTATCGTTTAATAGAAGGGTCAAAGAAATTACTAGCTAGAAAATCGATATTCAGAAGGTAGAAGAAAGGAAACTAGAAAAATCTATGCACTGTGTTTAACTATAAAGATATTATGACATTCCAATAAAATCTTGAAAAATAACGTGCTAAAGGCATAAAAAACTATTAAAAAAATTGTTCGCTGTGTATAAGCAACAGAAAGCCTTACAGAGAGTCTACAGGACCAACGGATAATCACAGAATGCTAATATATGAGCAAATGGAAAGACTAAATGAATCCACGTTTGCATGTTCATGTGGAGCACAAGGGAAGAGCTCAGGATATTTCCCCATGCAGGGACACTCTTACTACAGGCTGTGTTTCAAATTACAGGGTGAGAAGAACAAATCCATCATATGAATCATAACAATTTCTAAAGCAAGTAGACTGTAGGTGCACCGCTAAGTGGAGTTTACAAAGCTTCTCTAAAGGGAAATCATGCCTCAGAAATTATTGATTTTTCTGAAGTGAAAAATAAAATAAATGGAGATCTTCAGTGACAGGCCTGAAACACTTTTATATTGCATATGTAACCTCAACAGAGGGATGCTGGTTTTTTTAAAAATGAAGTTTTATCATCAGACAGCTTTGTACTTACAATAGGATACAAAAAATTTTATCAATACATCTTAGGCCTCCCTAAACCGAGGCAATATCCTCTAGCATGGGAGTACGAAGGCTGAAAAGAAGACCTGCAGGTTAGTCTTCTCCAGAGGCATCTTAGTGCCTCCTGTGAAGTGAGAAACGGTTTGATTCTTTACATTACTCACAAAATTCAAAGAAATGGCAACGCTTGGCAAAGGTGCTGGAGTTAACTAAATAGGAGAGACTCTCAAAGCAAATTGCAGCTCAAAGCATGACTAGAGGGAGAAATTGTTAGAGAAGGGCGAGGTGCAAGGTACCTCTAACAGGAGGAGCTGACAGGAGTGGCTGGCGGAGCAGACTACCCACACAAAGTTAAACTAATGGATCAAATGATCTTTAAAGCCCTTTGCTCCCCAGTATGACTTAAAAATTGGTTAAAGTATTCTACAAGAGTACAAAACAGTTCAAATAGCAATTGACTCTCCATAAGAAAAAGCTGTGAAATATTTTTGCTTAAGGATGTGTCTGTTACCCTGTTCATCTACCTTTTCAGAGATTTCTCTTTGCCTTTAATAAAAAAATACTGTTTTTTAACCCTTTGATTCATAAATGCAAGTGGTGAAAAATAGCTCACGTTACCAGAAAAACTAAAGAGGTTTCCAGCTTTATATGAAAGGATTATAACTACTGTTTTTTTGCAGAGACCTCCTTAAATCGAAATCTCATCCTCAGTGCTGCTGTCAGGATCCCAGAAAAAGGGGATTGCAGGGGAGGGAGAAGTTTATCTTAGGGATGGGCAAAAGGCCAACACTGAAGAATTGCAGAAGAGTGGTGAATGAGTGGGTGATAAAATGTCAGTACACATAAATATAAAGTAATGTACATGTTAAAAACAGTCTTCCTGTTATGTCTGCAACAGTGTGCTGTGTTGTTGGTTTTATCGCTCAAGGATGAGATCTGTGAATTATAATAGATTGTGCTCTGAAAATGTCACCTCGGTGCTGAGTAGCTATCAAAAAAGCAAATATGACATTAGGAATTATTAGGAAAGGAAAAGAGAACAAAAGCAAATATCATTATATCACTGTATGAATCTTTTGCCTTCATCTTGAATCCTGTATGCTGTTCTGGTGTCTCAAAAAGGACAAAACAAAGCTAGAAAGGGTACAGAGAAAGGCAGCATGGATGATCAAAGATCTGCACAGGGTTTAGTACAAGGACATGTCTAAGTAGATCAGGGCTCTTCAGCCTTGAAAAAAATGACTAATGAGGGGGAAGGCAGGAGATGATATAGGAGGTTATAAGAGTGAGTGGCATGAAGGGACATAAAGAGGTTCATTGTTTCTCATAATTAAAGTATGAGGAATGAAATTATCATGTGGCAGATTCAGAACGTACTGAGGATGTACCTATCACGGTGCACATAGTCAACTTATAAAGCACTTCGTTAGCTGATAATGATTTTGGCCAAAACGTAGAAGGATTCAAAAAAGCATTTTTATATATGTTCTTCTCATGGAAGAGAAATGCAACAAGGCAACTATGCAAGAAATTTACCTCTCGAACAGAAAGCCCTGCCTGAAAACTTCAAGGATATCTTGAAGGAACTATCACTTTGTGTTTATTTTTCTTTTACAGTCTTCTCCACACATCTTCTGGCCACTAGTGGAGACAGGATACTAAGTTGGAGGTATATTTGCCCTGCCTCAGTACAAGAAGTTCTTATGTTAGAGAGTTGGCCTGTGCTGACTCTGAATTCATGTGAGTGGAGGATGAGTACCCTCCATAGAAACTATGAACTTAAACCTGAATGTAACTCCTACAGTCTGTGGTAGGAGGTGAAGACAAGGAATTTAATTTATTTTCTGCTTTCTGTTCTGTAAAAGACCCCTGTACTGAATGCTTCAGCCTGAAACTCTTTTAGAGAACAGGTAGAGCTGACTGCTATTATTGATTGTGTCTTTGGTTGTGTTTTTTCAGACCATGCAGGTTCCAAATACCTATGGCTTTTCTGGGACATTTCTTGGATTTTACAAAGGGACTGCTTGCGTCCATGGTTTGTGCAGTATTAAGAGTGCTTACATGAATCATGGCATATGAAGATGCACGATTAGCTGATGTTTAGACATTTTTTCACCTTGGCTTGTTTCTCTGCCAAAAGCCATGCATTTTGGAGCCAAAAGAGTTTAAAATATAGATGGAAGAGTATAGACAGAACCTCTGAGACAGAGTCTAAAAATAGGGACGAGTTGGTTTTCCTTTAGTCATGCACTGTGAGCTTTAATACTTCAACCATAAATGTATAAAGGTTACTGTGAATTCAGTCCTTTGGCAACTGAAGGCTCATTGCCTCCGAACAGACCTAGTGCGGGAGAAACTTCGCAGCGGAACTTGTCCTGCTTGACATCTTTGCACTGACGTGGGAATTTGCTAGATGTTTTCTGCACTGTTTTGTCTGAGGGCTGTTTGAGGCACTACAAGAGAGAGGCTATTTTTGTTTTGTGTTATTTTTATTTTTCCGAACATGAAAAAGAGGAAAAAATAGAATCAGCAGTTTACCTGAGATGGCTTCTCCTATACTAGTCTAGAGAAATGTATGGAAAAGTACAGTGATTAAAACTCATATTGATTTCCTTCACCAGTTGAAAATACATTTGTTGAATTGTTAAACATTTGTGATGTTGGTCCTTTAGCTATAATTCCGCTCAGGGGACTCAATAGGACTGAGTGATTTCCCAACTTGTATCAGTGGTTATGGGGTAGGAAACAAGTTCATCTCTAGAGCACTTGCAGTCAAGTTTAATAAGACAGGAAGATTTAGCTTTTTCTGTGTTTCAGGTTATCTGCCCCTGTAGCAGAACTTCTTCCCTTCTGCTCTGTGACAGTAGAGGACAAGTGCTACTTGTCATCTGTGGCCAGCTTTGGGTTTTGCAGTACAACAGGGAAGTTGGCAAACTGAAACAAGTCCAGCTGAGACCAACCAGATGTTTAAGAGGTTGGATTAAATGATACTGAGGAGCAGCTGAGAGCTGGCCTTTTTCAGTCTGAACTAGGGGAAAGCTAAAGGAGAACTTGTGTTATCTAAGGGTTATAGGGAAGGTGGAGGAAGACTTGTGCACGTGCCCAAGCTGCCGCAAGGGAAATTTTGTGTTATAATACAAAAAGCTCAGCTCTGAGGGTGATCAGACGCTGGAGCAGGTTGCCCAGAGAGACTGTGAAATCTCCATCCGGGGAGATCTTCAGAACTTGGCTGGACAAGCCCTGAGCAGCCTGACCTATCTTTGAAGTTGGCCCTGCTTCCAGCAAGAGGCTGGACCGGACCATTACCAAAGGTTTCTTTCCAACCTTTACAGTTTTGTGAATGTACGAGAACAGTGTAATCTAGCCCTATATGGCCTGCAGAGAATATGCAACTGCCATATTATTCTTGGACTTGAAATCAGTTTACAAAACTTTGGTCATTATTGGGGGAAAACCCATTATTCTGTAAGTTCTGCCTCTCCTTTGCAATTACAGTAATTCTCCTGGATCAGTTTTAAAAGTGTCTTCTCTTACATTATGACTGTATTCCTGTGGACATGATCTCTGTTGAAGACTATTATAGAATTGACCTTCACTGTCTCTCTTGGCACACAAATACCAGAAATACGTGTTTTACTTGTGTATTTTGTGAACTGCCATACCTTCTGTACTCCACAAGGTTACCTACTCTATCAAAAAAAATTTTTTTTGTACTGGTTTGACTGGTTTGGGTATTTTTGGTTTGTGTGGATGTTTTTTTCTTTTTAGGATTACAGTTTGTAATAAGAGAGGTCTGTTCTGACCGATTCTGCCAGTGGACACTGGCAAAAGATCTGTCTAATAGTTACTAATAATCTTTCCAGAAATCAAAATTAGGCTGATTGGCCTGTCATTCTATCAGTCCTCCCTTTTCTCCTCCTTAAGAGACGGATGCTATATTTGCCCTTCTCCAGTCCGCTGGGACCTCCCCTGTCCTCCAGGAGCTCGTAAAGATAATTGTTAATGATTCAGAAATCACTGTCTAGTTTCTCTAAGGTGAATTTAATAAGGCCCAGCCAATTTTGAACACATTTATCTTATCTAAATATTCTTTAATGTATTCTTTGCATACTTTGCCTTTCAGTCCAATTTTTTTCTTTAAGTGGTCTTGAATGTCTTGTCAAGAATTTACCATTTTGTGAAGGCTGAAGTGAAGGAGGTATTAGATAGTTAAGTTTCACCTTTCCCTCCACTGTTTTCTCTCCTTTTCTGTTAACTGCTGACCTGCTTGTTTTCTTTTTTTTTAATTTACCAGGTGTTTTAAAATTCTTCTTATTCCTTTTCTCTCTTGCAATTTGAAACTCATTTTATACTTCAGGTTTTTCTGTTGTATATCCTTTTCCTCTATATTCCTCCTTTCTTACATGACCTTGCTTTCCTTTTTTTTTCCCTTATTTGGGACAATTTGTCCATTTAATGTAATCTTCCTGCATAAACTGTGAGCATACCTGCACATGTTTATCCTCAAGTCATTTTTAAAAAGACCTTTAACCAGTTTCCAAAGTTTGCTGAAATCTCTTGGTTTTGATGGTGGCGGTGTGATGGGAGGCTGTTTCTGTTTTATTTCTGTAGCTGTTGTATGTCATTTTTCCTAACAAATCAGTTTGTGACTACTTCCACCGGAAGACCTCTCTTCATATTGTTAATCCATACTTTCCTGTTAGATAGTACCAAATTTACAATAACCATGGTAACTTCTTCACTCTGAAATGTCAATTTGCATCCAACGTAGCATCCTGACAAGTCTTAGTTTTCTCACGTGGTACCTAAGTATTCAAAGTCTCTGTCACATCTCCTTTAGATGCTTTTAAAGTTTCTTATTCACAACAAACAACACACACACACACACCCCCACATACCCCAGAGAAAAAGATGTAGTCCTCCTCACTTTCTGCCTCAGTTTAGTATGTCTGGTCTTTTCCTCTTTTTCTTTGCACCTACTCTCCAAGATTTTCAACAAACTTTTTAAAATCTGTTTATCTGTATTATAGCATTTATACGTGTTCTTGAAACTAAGCACATTTGCACTTTTATTCCATTAAGAGAGCTTGCTAAACAAGCGAGTTGTTCCACACCAATATTCCAGTCCTGTGAGTTGCCTCACAAAGCTCTGCCATGCTGGTTATGGCTTCACTTGTGAAGCCATTAATGTCTCATTCTTCTTTCTTTCTGCTGTAGTTGTAGCCCATATAGGTCCCTCTCGTGTTCACCAGGTTGTCATGCCATTCTTTCTGCGTGCCAAGGAAACTTAGTCATTGTGCTTGAAGACTTTGACCAACTCAGTCAAAGACTTTCAGTCTTCAGTAAGCGTTGGAGCCGTCAGGACATCTCTGTACTACTATCAGCTAACTGATGTGGGCATCTAACTTAGGTAAATTAGGACCTTTTTTTTGCTGTTTGTGTCAATGACAGTGCCAGCTTAGCTGTTGCTTGGCCATACTGTGTGAGGTTAACTTTATGCAAAGTAGGTTCTTCTTTTGAACACAATATAATATTTGCGTGCATTTGGTTCTAGCCCAAGAGGTCTGGCTCTGTCCTTATCACAACCTCTAGTTATGTCTTTGAACTTTTTTTTCCTGATCAAAAAGTCATTTTTGTACTGTTTCATACATCAAAAACTCATGATTTCCTGCAAATTTTCTGAGTCTGAAAACTGAGTAGAACCTAAATGGTAATCTGAAGAAACACTCTCCCAAAGGGAACATCAGATGTACACAAACATGTTGTTCATCTAAAGGAAGCTGCCAGAACTCTCTTAATGCATCGGGCACAGGTTTTCAGCTGTCCTGACAACAAGGTTTCCCCTTGTAGGGAAAGAAATTTCTTAATTCTTAGCTGCTTGTCTAAACCTTCTGGGTCTCTACGTGACCAAATGGTCAGCTGAGTGGTTGGCTTGTTCTTTTTTCTGTTCTTTCTTCCTTTCTTCTTCTCTCCTGCGTCTTGCACATGTAAACACCCTGACCTTCTCAGTTATTTCAGTATTCCCTTAAGGTGGCAGCAGTGTTTCCAGCAGTGTCAACTGTGATATGATTGGGTACCTTCACCTCAGCTCTGTACAGTATTTATAGACTCCTACCAAAGCTATAAGGCACCTACAAATGTTTCCTCAGCTATTTCGTCCTTTCCTAATGAGTACGTGCTTTGTGTAAGACCAAAAACTTAGTATGATACTAATAACATGAACTTCTATCACATATTGATAAAAATGTGTATTCTCAGTAAAAATAAAACCTGGACAGTAAGCTCTGCATTTCAAATGCTTGCTTGTCTTGATTTTATTTTTCTTTAATTTTACTTTTTTTTCCTTATTTTTCTTTTCTTTGCCTTTTTTTTCAATGATACTGTCATTGACTCCTACTACCCTGACTTGTGTCCTCACATCCAATTTAAAATTGTCAAGTGCCCACATATTTTTGGGCTTCTGATCCAATCATCACCCACCGTAAGATTGTTTTTGCCCTTCGAGCACCCCTAGTTTTGATAAATAAGTCTTTTTGGTCTGTTAGGATTAGCTAAATGAACAAAAAAAAAGAATATTCCAGGTAAATAAAAGACTCTACCCGGCAAGTGAAAAGTGAAGTTAACGGGAGCAGCTGCAATCCTGCATGGAGGGACAGAGGAATCAGAAGGTCTTCTCCATCTCGTAGCAGAAAAGAAACCCTGAAGGGTCTGGAGAAATGAGGCCAGAGCCTCTGCCAGAGAACCCCTTCTACCGTAGGTGGTAAGATTAAATAGTAAGTGGGGCTTGAATTATGCTACGTAATCACAGAAAGACCTGGATGTTGTTTCAGGCACAGACACACATATCACAGAAGTTTCTTAAGCCCATTAAATGGAATTTTATTTCAAAACAGAGAAAGTACACATTTAAGGCCAATTCCACGTCAGAATCTTCTGAGCAGTATGTGGCCCTACTGGCGGGTCCATTTGCAGTGTGGAAACTGCATTTACAATGCTTCCACTAAAATAAATCATTGTTGTTTTGGGAAGAACAGTAATTATCTCAGTGAAAATTGTCAGAAAATTCCTCTCTGGTACAAACTGTGAAAACTTTTTTTAAAGTTGTTGGAATTATGAAATTAAGGCTTTTTTGTCATATGCTTTCCTGTTACACAAGTTTAGAGATAACTTACAGTCATTAATGTAAATTAATTTTTAAATTCATAATCCAGAGAGAAAAGCAGTTTTTAGCTTAGATTTTAGAGGTTACTAATTGTTGCAGAATACTAAAGATCCATGTGAAAAAATGGAACATTAACAAATACCGATTTATCTAATTTTTGCCTGATTTTATCCTTCTGCTTGGTAGAGAGAGAAATTCATTTTTTATCAAGCTGCCAAGGTTCTTTAGTCTTTTGGTAATGCAACGTAGTCGTGAGATTCATCAGACTGTCAGATCTGTGAACCGTAGCTGCATTCAAAAGGTATTTAATAATTCAAAGAGGAAGTTTCCTGTATCTTTGCAGCAAAAGATGAAGTGACTGGTTAGTCCCTACTATTAAAGAAGTATTCATTATGTGAAAGACTGAGTTTGAAATATCCAATATTTAAACACTCATTGGAGAAAAGCAAGAAATATTTTAATTTCTTCTACCACTTATATTATGGTATTGTATTTCTAACTGGATCCTCTATTTGATAAATGTTTTACATTTGAAAGTCTTATATCTTTTAATACACAATTAGAATCAAATTCTGAAACTTCGGGGTAAAGTCTAATATGAGTAGTAGATTGGGTTTTATTCCATATTTTTTTTAAAAAAAGTATAAAATTGGTTCCAAATGATAGGGTTTTAGACAATTTTATGTATGTATCAGATAATCTTGCCACTACATTAAGCAGCACATTTCAGCTTCAGCTGCTTTTTGACAACAAATTGATAGTTGTTAGCACCTTCCTGTATTCTGCTATCAATTATGCAGACGTGTTTTCCCATAACAAAGCCAGTCATGGAGCATAATTTGTGAGATACGAATAATTTCAGACAGGCTCAGCAGCCTGCTATAAATAAAGCACATTTTGACAGCGCTGTGATCAGCACTAGACAACAACGCCGTAAAGCAGTGGAGTGCTCTGCGCTCCTTTGCCTCAGACAAAGGTCTGTGCTTTCAAGAGCCAGTGTCAAATGGTCGTCTTCTCTGAGTGTCAGAACAAGCTGGGAAGAAGAAAATGAGCGTGGGTTAGCAATGAATTTCTGCAGAAAAAAACCATGATTTTCCGAGAGGGAAGTTTTAAGGACAATCGCCGCTTAGTTATTGTCACAAATATGCAGTAGTATTCATAAAGGAATACGGGTATCTGGGAGCTAAGCCCTCTTAAACCAGAATGAAAATTGAATTGGTGAATATGCCACTTTTGGTGAAACAATTCTGTTATTGGAACTGCAAATACTTTATATGTCCCCTTCGGTATTCCTTCTTAGCACAGAATGAAAGTAGCATTACACTTGAGAGGAGACAGATGGGTTGTCCGCGTCAGGTTTGCTCCCGCTGGAGAAGATGGTGACAAAGGACAGGGCTGGATGCCCTTTTTCCTAGGGGGGCCCTTTCTTCACGTGGCTGGAAGCACACCTGCCATGGGCTCAAAACACATACTTTCATCATGAGGTGGATGGGCTGCAGGGGAGGTGCTGATGTGCCAGTGGGTGTCTGGGCAGCCCGTGTTGAGATGAATACCTGTTTTATAATAAAACCCTGTAAGTCTGTAGCTGTCTTGTAACATGACAAGGAGAAATTGTAGCGTCTGCCCTGTGTGGTTCATCCTGGCCACGTGGTGCTTCACTGCCAAGGCATAAGCGTCCCTTTACCTTCAGGGGGAGATCACACTGCAGCACCAAATTGTCTTCTGCCAAAACTGTGTGGTTTTCCGTACATCAGAGGTACTGTGAATCCTTCAAAAGTCTTGGCAGATCTGTAGCACACTACGTAATTTCTTCTATACTTGGTTTGCTCTTTGAGCGTGAAGGTATTAATGCTTGGCGTACTCGTTCTTTTGTTTTCCAGTGCACTAGTAGTACCTTTTTTCCCCTCCAAGTTCACAAAACCCCTGCATATTCCTGGCTTCCATGAACTTAATTGTTCTATTAATTAAAGATTAACACATACCTTTATTTCTTGAAGTGATCGCTGTTAATTTGCTGTTACAGAAACAAAGACAGGGCTCATTAAATTTTACTAAGATGTAAGATACCGTAAAATTAGTAAACATAGTAATTTCCCCTTTGTGTGCTCTTATCCCTTTGATAAATATGAAGTAGTTTAAGCATCCATGGAAAGTTTTTAACCACGTAGGAAAAGATGCTGCCATGAATAGACTGGTGCATTTGAAGGTCGTGTTCTAGTTCTCTGTAACTACAGATGTACATAAATATTTTGTTATTCAGGAGTAATGGCATTAATTTTGCTGGATATGTCTAAGCACATTTCTGGACCTACATTTCTAAAAATGCCTCCTAATTTTTAATGACTTCTTTCTGGATAATAACTTAGCCAGAACTTTTTAACTTTTCAGTGAATAAAATGTGATAAAAATACATGAAAACGGTCTATTTTCATCAAGTAATGCACGGATTTGCCTTGTCATACCTATTTTTCTAATGTGGCGAGTAGCAGAAACAGCCAGAGCAGGGAGATGGAGATAAAAATGTTGAATCTTACAAATGCCTCCACCAGCTCAGTTTTGACTTTTTTTGCTTTTTATTCTCCAGGATCCCATATTTCTCTTGAATTAAAAGATGCTTCTTCAGAACAACTGTCTTACTATGTCTATGGCTGGGAAAGGGGATGGTTATGCTCCAGAAATGCCATTGTTTCTGCACATCTGTTTAGATGCTGATTGTTTTTCATATTTTCGCTGCAGTCCATTTGGAGTAAATGAATGTAAAATATGCTAACCCAGGATTAATTAAAGAGGATAACAATAAGCAAAATGAAGAGATCAGAGTAAACTCCAAGAACTGTTTTGCAAAATCTAGTAAAGTAACCTCCCCTTACTTCAGTTACGGAGAAATAGAAGGAAAATCTTTTATCTTTTTAGAAAGTTTCACTGTTCACTGCTCCCTCAGTTGTAGTTAATTACAGTTCAGTGTTTGACTCATGCATGTTGAACATGGTGGTGATGAGAACTGTGGGAAAGGCCACATGGAATGATGGGTTTGGATCCATTGTATACCTTGAGGGCGTATAGAAAAAAAGGCAGGGCAGCTAAACACGGTCTCATTCCTTTTGTGAAGATGGTCTAACTATGCACTTAAAGACAAATAAGTAGAGATACTATCTATCAGACAAAAATTGTGGCTTCACAGTATCTTCTAAACCCATGTAACATAAAAATATTATTGCATTGTTAAAGTATATCAAGTACATATATGTATGTATAATACTGTAAATTCATAGATGATTAGGGAAATATTGCCTAATGAACTCTAGCTTTTTGTTGAAAAATATCTGTAATACTCTCAAAACATTTTTACTTACTTTTTATCTCTCTGCCGTTCCTTAGTTTATTTTGCATGTTGTGAAACTGCTTAGACAATTAGAATAACCCTATAAACTACAGCAGTGTGGTTTTATTGAAAACTTGTTTCTGGAGGCAGTATCAGCCAATAAAAGAAGACTGCGTTCTGTGTTTGTGTGCAAACACACACACACACACACACAAGTTATATATATACGTATATATACGTAAAAGAGTTTCTCACGTCATTAATTTATCACATCCCTTTTGTGGAACATTTGCTTCTCTCTAGAGGAATTATAGTCTTTCACAAGATCCTGGAATTCTGTTAATTGCTTTTCTCTGAGATAGACTTTAATTCTGTCTCATGCAAGCTAAACCCATTTTTCATGAAGTGACTTCAATTTATAATTTTTTTTTTCATGACCTTCCCTATCCTGAAGTTAAGTAATATGCAAACTTGGAGAGGATGGGAAGAAAAGTAGAAATTTAGGCATGTCCTAAACCCCAAAACCTGATTCTTATATCTATATGTGTGTTTTTAAATTGATTGTTAATGATTTGGAAGTGAAGATAATCTGTTAAATAGTCAAGGAGAACTCTGTGGTCATATTTTCCCAGTGTGGCAAGGAAGGACTCATCAGTGCATGTGCTTGGTTGCAATGGACGGGTTCACTGGTACTCATCTGGAGCATAAGAAGGGACCACTTGGTTAAAGACAATGCGGGGATATTTTAAGAATGTTTGTCCTGATGACTGCATTATAGTGTAAAAAATAGCTGACTCAACTTTAAACTAACCAATTGCAGCAGCATGGAGCTCCATGAGGTAAGTTAGCTCACTTTCCTAATGTGCTTGCGATGCTTTGGGTACGTGCCTTGGTTTATTTGAATACTAGCTTTAGTTTGCCTTGCTGGAGAATGGACACTGAAAGCAGTAGCAAGAAGAGATGCTGTTACATGGTTTTAAGCCAAACAGAAGTCCAATTTTGACTCAAGCTTATTCCAACTTCTAATTAAGTTCAAGCAGTTTCCATTTCAGTGGCCATACATGGTGACTACTTCTTAATCAGCCAAGCGACCGACCTAGTTCATCTTACTGAAACAGTGATTTTGGGGGTATTTTTTAATTTCTGTGGGGGTATTTTTTAATTTCTAATTAATTACAGTCTATTTCTGTAATAGACTACTGCATAGAGAACTTTTGCATAGCGATAATAAATATTCTTTTATAAATTTCCTTTTACGTACTTTTGGAGCACTGCTAGTACTGCAGGAGTTCACAAAAGACTACAGCCTCCTTTAACTAAGCGAAATTAAGCAGTATTTGTAGACTCAGGAAATAACACAACAATCCATATTCTGTTTGTAAAAAAAAAACAAAGTAACTATCTAGCAGGTATATTTGTGTGTTTGTATGCATAGATGTTGGACAGCACAAGTTTAAGTGTGCAGTTCTATACATGCATCATTACAACTCTCTTCAGAAAGCAGTAGGAGCGATCAGTGGTATTCTTACAAAGTATTGGCTATATATTCTTCCTTATTCCTGTTAAATTCAGAGATTTAATAGAGTAGAACATTTAACCTACACTAAACCTAAAAAGCATTAGCTAAAAATGTCTATTTCACATTATGCCAAATGACTATGAACTTCTGACATTTAATAACGAGCCCTTGAACGTAGATAATACCTTGCTCTAAAATCCACAGGTCATGTCATAGCTGCAGGCACCACGCAGGCAGCTACCGTGCTCTGTTCCTTTAACCTCTTTCATTAAATGTTTCTGAAATTAATTGGAAATGTTTTAGAATATATTGAAGTTACAAGCTGATTATGGATGACCTTGTAGCAGTAGGTTCATAGTAAATGGACTTAAAGTTATTCATAACAAAGCATGGATAAATCTGATTTATACTGATAAAACAACCTTGTTCCATTATCAAAGATAAAGGAGGGTGGCAAGGCAGGAAGTCAGTATTGATTTGCCAGAATATGAGAATAGAGTAATTCCTAAAAGATTTATGTTGTGGGTCGTTTGCTGTTTACATACATTGCTGAGATTAAAAGTTGAAGGAAGTTGCTATTTTTTTAATTAAAAAAAAATCCTCCCCATTTTTTAAAGACTGTTTTGAGTGTAGCCAAATATTTATTTCCTCCCACAGCTTTAAATATTAGAATTTAATAGCTTCTTCTGTTTCTAATACACACCATTAGACTCTTCCCCAGAAGTAATTTATCAATGTGTATTTAAATCATGAGTCAGCAAGTCCCAGATGGGAAATGAACCTCTCTAATGTCACACGTCGTGTCCATTTCGGCTTGTCTGAATTTCTATAAATCCAAATTTAGCGTAATAAGATTTAGATTCATACTTAGGAATACCAACTGAAGCATATGAAAGTACATACATGTGTGCTCACATTGAGCACACCTATTTTAAGAGATCCTCCAGTAATTTAATTATTCAGTTAACACTGTAGACGTAGGTTTAGCCAGATGCCTAAATAATCCATATCCTAGATGTCACATAGGATAATCTACATCTAAAATAATACTTTTAATTAACTGATTATAATGCAGAGACTAATAAGTTTTAAGTCATTTTCACATTAGACATTATTTCCTAAAATGTAATTGTTTTTCTGTGGTCTGTTGCAGAAAATAAATCAACCATATTGCTTAGCTTGCTTAGTTGGTATAGCCATAATTGAATCTTTGATTACTTTCATGACTATACAAAGTCTTTTCCGTGATGGATTGTCTCAAAACATACTGAAATGAATAACTAATTTTCCTGGAAAAAAAAATAATTCTTACCTTTTCCAAAATAGCAACAATCTTCTTTAAGAAACTGAGATCACTATGTCTAAGAAAGAATTTCACCCTTTGACTTCAGGCGTTGAAAAATAAATAGCATTGTAAAAAGGTAAAAATTCAACTGACAATCAAAATAGATGTGTTCAAAATTACACAGCCTTAACCTGATGAGAAGAAAAGTAGTACCCAGTAAACAGGGGTGGAGAGTGGAAGGATGAAGAGTGCTCAGTTCCTTAATTTCGTTCAAATGAGATGGAAAACCGGGCTAGAACATTGCTGCAGTCAGGAGGGATGTAGCCATAGATCACAGAAATGTGGTCATGATTTTTGCTTTTTTTATGTAGTGATTCTCAATCTGGAGGATTATAGAGTGGGGCTGTAAATGTTTTGTCTCATATAATTCTCCAGGAATTAGATTTCATTACATTTGCCTTCTCTCTTGCTCATTTGCACGTGCACACACACAGACATGACATTGGGAAGTTAAAAAACCAACATAATTTGCCTTTGAATGCTCCGTGCCATTTCCATATCTGATGCATTTGCTGAACTGCAGGACACTGCCTGCCTGCCTGCATGTTCCTGAATTCTGCCTATCAGGCATTAACAGGCGATGGTTTCTTTCATATTTTTGCCGGTGGGTCTGCATCATGGTTGTATAAGACAGCAAAACAGCATTCACAATTTTTGTGAGCTGTTTTGTATTTCAAGGCTTTTATTATGGATAAAAGGACCATTAAAATAATAAATAACTGTGGTAAAGTAAGAAAAAGGACCCTGCAGTGATTTGGAATTCTAGAGCAGAGGTTTAGTCTTCCAAACAGAATAAAGTTCACTGAGGACGAGGAGTCTATGTACTCTGACTTTAGCCATTCATAATCTTCATCTGATTTAGCAAAAAGTTCCTGAGATGAGTCAGTTCTTCCTCTGTGGCTTTGCTGCCACACTGTGGAAAAAAATATTTATACTGTTACAAATAACAGAAGTTCAGTTACTGTCTCTCCCCAGCATTCACCCCACCCCTCAAAACAACAGCCAAAGAACCATAAACTAAAAGTAAAATCATGGGAAAGCTAACAATCTAGTTTCAGTGTCAACTTTGACTTTAGTTGTATACCCTAAAGAAGGAAAACGATGACAATAATATGAAGTGCATGAGGAGTGATAGACATCAGTTTAAGGATTCTTCCTATTTATAAATGACAAGTTCAGAAAAACAGTTACATAGAAGAGATGATACCCAAAGGCACTGTCATTGTAGATATTAGTAGATATTAAGAAGAAACTGGAAATAAGTTTTTTTTTTTAAAAATAGTACCAAAAGAAGTTTTCAGATATGGCTTTCTTGAATTCATTTTTTTCAGTCTAGATTGGGTTCTGCTTTCAGTGAGCCAAGGCACTGATTTCTCTGTGAGCGATGTAAAGAGCGTCTGAAAGGCAGGAATTCACTGTGCTTTTTTTTCCTTTTTCTGTTGTTGTTTTAATTTGGCTTGGGTTTTGCTTTATTTTCTTCATTTTCACTTTCAAAACATTAGTTCAGTGACCATAACGCTAGCCTGGTGTAATGCAACGGGGCTAGTGCTTGTTACGGATTTCAGTACAAAAGGCACTCAGACTCCCTAAAGCGTTGAATAAAAATACCATTTATTGGTGCTAACACTAGAAGGGAAAAGAGCACAGTGTAGGTATTTTTACAACCCTTCAGATGGACTGATGGGCAAAACACACTGCAGATCCCGCCTTCAGCGCTCGTGTAGGAATTTCCTAGCAGTGAGTAATTCTATGCACCATTTCTACTGCCAAGCAAATGTTCACATGAGAACATGCTGCTTCACATCAAGATAAGCACAGACAGATGGAGTAATTGCTGGTGCCAAGAGGGAGCTGCCTGCAGGCTCCCTGGGTATGAATAGCTGGTGGAGTTTGTGCTGTGTGCGGGATGGCACATCCCTGCGCCGTGCGCAGGTCACCTGGCAGGGGGATCATTATCTTTCCATGGGCAATGTCCTCCCGTTAGCACACCTACACCTGGGAGCTGGGATGTAAGCACTAGATCACAGAATGACAGAATGGTCGGGTTGGAAGGGACCTTCAGAGATCATCTAGTTCAACCCCCTGCCAGAGCAGGGTCACACAGAGCAGGCTGGACAGGCGGGTTTTGAATATCTCCAGAGGAGGAGACTCCACAGCCTCTCTGGGCAGCCTGTGCCAGTGCTCTGCCACCCTCAGAGTAAAGAAGATTTTCCTTATGTTCAGAAGGAATTTCCTGTGTTCCAGCTTGTGCCAGTTGCCCCTTGTCCTGTCACTGGGCACCACTGAAAAGAGTCTGGCCCCATCCTCTTAACACCCGCCCTTTAGATATTTATATCTTACTGGGCTGGCTTAAGGTGTTCTCTACATTCTTAATTTAAAAATACTATTTGCATCTTACATGGGATGTCGATGAAGCAAAGTTACGTGACAGAACTCTTAGGCAGCGTAGCGACTCCTGCCATGAATAACTACTAGACTTTAAACTTAGTAAAAGGATTGTTCTCAATACATTTTTCTTGTTATCCTTATCACGCCTTTCATTTCATGCGTTATTTCTTTACTTTCTACAGGTATTATTTTATTTTCTGTCCTTCTCCTAGTTTCTTTTATAGTTATTTTTTAAATTGAACTTTCTGGCTAAGCTAAAGAGAAGAGGAGGAGTGCACTCCAGGCTATATGATGTTCTACAGCGCATGGCATGAAAGTGGAAATTAATAAAGAGTAGCTTTCAGGCTTCAAGCAAGGATTGGCTCTATTAATCATAGGCTGAGCCACAGTAAACAGGTAAAATTGAAGCTGAAGATGACACAGTTGAGTTGTGTTAATTTGTAACACTTTCAAGACTTTGGTATCTACACTAAGAGTTCTTAGTAAAGGAATTAAATACATAAAAACACAAAACCATGATGTGTTTCGTAAAAAATGAAATACATTTCTAGATTCCCAAACCTGGTTAACCTTGGCACATTGTAACCACCTCAGTATAGAAACAGTCTATAGAAGCAATTAAGATAACTGGGATTGCATACAGTTAAATAATAATGTAATCTGTTTCTAAAATTAGAAATATTAGAACCAGATTTAACCACTTAACAAAATCTCACAGTTAATGAAAACGATGCTTGTAAAAATATCAGTCTCGCCTCATTTTTCCTTCTATTTTTTAACTAGAATTTTCACAAAGCTCCCTGATGTCCATGTCTAAAGATAGAATATGTTTAACTATCTCTTTACAGAAATAAACTTATGAAAAATTTGTTACACTGAAAACTTACTCACTGTATCACTAAACATAAAATCTACTTACCATCTAGTATGACGTTAAGCCATAAGGATAGAGAAAAAGTTCATGAGAAAACTTTTAAAATGCAGATTTTGGAAGAGAAAATAAAGGTAAAAGCTAAGGGAGACATTTGGAATGGTAATTTGTACATCTCAGTATGCATCCTCATTAAAAATCAAAAAGCAAAAAAATGAAAGTGTTAATTTAGCTACCAGAGGGATTCAGCTCACTTCTCTATAGTTAAAAAAGGTAAAAAATAACATTAATCTTGGTTTATTGTGAGCACGTGTGAGACAGTAGAATGCAGTAAGTGCACTTCTCACATATTTCCCTCAAGGTTAGATTTTTTTGGAATGAGGTTTGCAACAGAAGGTATTTGTCAGTTAATCAGCTGGTGTTTTGATGAAATTTTCTGCTTTTCTATCTCATGATTAGTTCATATGATAATCATAGTTGTGAGGTATAGAAAAACAGATTGTCCTACCTGCAAAGACATGGGTAATATTAGTTTTGGAAATGAGACAAATTTCACATGGAAAAAAGACACCTAGAAATCTGGTGGGATTTTCTGGAAAAACATAGTCTTCCATTATTCCAATCTTTCTAATACCATGGAAAAAAAATCTATCAGTTGTAAAAATACAAATATACGGTTGGAGAAATTGTAACCTTGTAGTTAGAACATAGTATATTTATTTTTGTTTTTTTAATTGTTTTAGTAACTCATTCCAGAAATAGTCATGTATGTACTGTAATGTGAGAGTACAAGGTGATTTCTAAACCCTTAAGAGGCATTTTAGTCAATCAGTCTGGGATTAATCTCCAGTATGAAAACAATGACAATGTTCTTCTTCACCAATCTTTTCCAATATACACTTTCTGTAATGAAAAATGCTGAAGTTTCTTAGAACTATGGAAAGGAATGATAGCAGTCCTGGATCTACATGTTTTCTTCTTTACCAGATAAATAAATAACCTTGCTAAGGCTGAACTTCTGAGCATTTTCAAGTCTTAGAACCAGAATCATCAAACATTTAAGGTTGGAAGGGACCTCTGCTGAAATCAGAACTAACTAAGAAATTAGATCAAGTTGTGGAGAACCTTCTCCACTCAAGTTGTGGACGTTCCCAAGGATGGACTTTCACAGTCTCTCTGGGCATGCTGTTCCAGCGCTTAACCTCTCTCATGGTGAACTTTAACATAAAACTATATGTCTAAGTAATTTCCCGTGCCTGGTAGAATTTTCCTTGCTGTAACTTGTTCTTTGCCTGTTGTCCTTTCACTGTGTGTATCCAAGAAAAATTTTGCTCCATGTTCTCTATGAGCACCCTGGTAGCGGAAGGCTGCTTTTAGATCCCTAACAACGGAGACCCTTAATGTTCTTTCCTTCAGGCTGAAAAATCCCAGCTTTCTCAACCGCTCCTCAATGTCATATAATCCAGCCCCTTAAAATCTCACTGGCCTTGGGTTGTGACAAGTCACAAATGGGACTTGTTGCATTCGCCAGTGTCTTTCTTGTACAGCAAAGCCCCAAACTGGACACAGTCCTCCATGTGAGGTTTAACAGGTGCCAAAAAGAAGGGAAGAAGCACTTCCCTGCTGATTACTCCCTCCATGATGCAGCTGAGTGTGTGGGTGGCTTTCATCCATGGTCGGCTCGTTGTCCACCAGGGCCCTGGGTCCTTTCCTGCAAAGCTGCTTTCTGCAGGCAGTTGGCTTTAGGCCAGCGCCACTGCTTGGGGTTTCCACCCACCTTGTAGCCTTTTCACTTTGGCTGGTAGGATGCTATTGGAGGCCGTCTGAAAAACGTTGCTAAGGTCATGGTAAATGAGATCAACTAAGCCAGTCACTTGATCACAGAAGGCAATCCAGTTGGTCATGGACAGCAGATAAATTGTGATAAATCTCTGCTGGACGTTCCTAGTGGACCTCTTTGATATGTGCCCAGGACTAAAGGAGCTTCCCCACTGAGGTAACACAGCAGATAAAATGATCGTAAGGTTTCATGTGTACCTTCATATAGCTTTCTGATGAAGTCTTGGTATATAGTGAACAAATGTGCTCCCTAACTAGTGAAGTATGGTGTTCTCTAAATAAACTTGTCTATTGCTGGAAGCATAAACATCACAGGATTAATATAGGCTCTGTTGCTGTGCTTGTATGAGGTCATGTTCTGCTACTCTTCTAACAAGGGGTATTCCCTTGATACCTTTCCCTTGGTTTCCTTGCTTATGCAGTTTTCAGTTTGATGCACATAATTTATCTTATTCCACTGGGGTTTGATCTTAACTTCAGGGCCGCCTCAGGCGCTTTGGGATCTGGAATTGCATTCTTTCACTGAAGAGAACACCAAGAGATTGCTTAGAAACACCTCCTTGTACATTTTCTTGCTGTCCTTTAACCACTCTAGTAATCTAATTTACTTTCCACTCTTGTTTTCTGTGTTATCTCTTTTAAATTTTCAGAAATACATGTGTTGGGTTTCTTTCCTGATTTAACTTTTGATAGTTTTCAGTTTCAGATGACAGCGTGTAGTAACAAAGCTCCTCCTAAATTACAGATGTCTTGTCCGAGCACTCATTTTTTATTTAGAAGTGTATTGTTGATATGTATAATGCACATATACTATCCATGCTGGCATCTAGAATCAACTATTTTAATGTTTGTCCAAGTGGAAGAAGTGGAGAGAAGATGACTCCGCCTCTTAGCAGCAATCCCGCTCAAAGGCCCCATTAGGAGTTTATGCAATATGCAGTTACAGAGTATCCCTGAGGCCCTGTATTTAACATTAGACAAATAAGAAATAAAAGAAGTACAGCAAAATCTGTGTCCTTCCTTCCAAACACATTGATGTTTGTCTGAAAATGATTTAAAAAACAGGATTAGTGTTCATTTCCTAAAGCCCTCAGTGCTTAGAGCAGCCTATGAATCTCAGTATTCAATGCAGGGTGCCCGGGAGTGTTTGACTGGTCACAGAGTTTTGAGCCGTATTCTGGCTGTACATGTTGCTTAGTTCAGCTTTATTTAAATAAATTCTTTGATTGATTCCCCCCCTCCCCCCCCCCCCAAATGAATTGCCAAAGATGGTCAGTTGTGTTTTACTCAGGTTTTGCTTGAACATCTGCAAACTCACTTTCCAGACATGTAGCCTCTGAGGAGTAGAAAATTTGAGGGATTTGGGGTTTATCTTTACTGAAGAGAGTTGCATTTATTTTTAATATGGAGAAATCCTCTTTGCCCACACTCTGTGCATTCATTCTCATCTGCCACCACTGTATTGCCTTTTTTGCCCTGAAAACTGTATCGCAACCTAGTATTTTTTGGAAAGAGTCAAAGCACAGGAGAAGATGACTAGGGAGAATTTAACACAAACAACAAGATGCCTGGGCAGAAGAGCCTGACTAAGTATATTTGTATCTGGAGTGATTTTGAGAGTTGCAAGAAAGATATTAATCACCACCACTATTAATCAACGTAATCAATACTGTGCTCAGTTTCTCATTCCACTTTCTTGAAAGTAAGCTGTGCTGAGTACATTAAACAAACTGCCATTAAAGAACTGATTAAAACAAATTGTATGTAACACAAATGATTAAATACAGGCTTTACCAAAAATGCCGTGCACACTTTAATTCTCTGTTCAGAAACTTAACGTTGGTGTAGTTTCTGGACAGCCGCAAGGAGCTGTGAAAAGGATGGGAGAGTGGATGAAAATTCCAACAGTAGATAAAAAAATTTCCAAGGAATTTGAAATAAAGAGAACTTCATCCTAAAATTGTATCAGAAAAAAACCCCATATTAGTATGTTTATTAGAATTAACTTTCCTACTCATGCAAATTTGTGATGAACCTCTTAACGTGTATTTGCATGTTTTATAAAACGTGTGTGTTCCTTGCTGCTGCTTTCCCCATCCGTATTGGAGCTTCACCTTTCCTTGAGTTTGTACGCACTTGTACTAGGTAGTGTGATAAGAAAATCTGTGGGTCCCGAGATGAAGGTCAGCGCAGACATGACACTGATCGCCCATGTTAGCACTCACGTGATCCTGGAGCATGTAGTTGGGTTGTAGCTTACAAAAGTATAGCTGATGTTTGCAAGAGCGATAATCATGCTTTCTACAGCAGTGCCTAGGAACTAAGATCAGCTTTCAGTTTTTGCAGGTAGTCTCTACGTACCGGGAAACAAGCAGAAGAGCTACCAATATAAACAGGCGAAGACAAGAAAAACAGTTACTTGGCCAGCAGAAAATATAATTTTTTTCCTTGGTTTTCAGAGCCCATGAGGTGATATCAGTGTCCCATCTCTGGCTTATGGAAATTATAATTCCAAACTGACAGTGTTGTCTGTGTAAAAGAGGTGCAAATAATCTTAAACGTGTAAGATTCTGAGGGCAGCCTAAAATGAATATTATGCATTATTTTTTTTCTCAAGGAATGAAAATACCCCCTGATCAAAAAAACCAACAAACTTTTATGAAGTATTAAGACTCAATTGACTGGTAAAATTGGTACTATCATCACCATTCTCTCTGAATCAGGTTTGCAGAACGTGGAATTTATGTTATAGTATGAACATGATTGTTTTTTCTTTTTCTGTTATTTGTGTCTTCAAGTGACTTATTTCTGTGCTTTACAAATTATTAGTCATTATGGTTTACTTTGTCTGGATCATAAACATTAGATATATCTACTTCCTAAAGTATCTCCAGTATAACATTTTGGTTTTAGAACTATTTTAAAAGTGGAAAAAAAAACATATGCAGGGAATAGAATCTTAGAAAGCCTAAAGTAGACGTAGGGTGACTGCAGTCACCGTCTGGTTCTGTAAAGTTCGCAGTGATGTAAAACACAAAAAAGTACTGATGATTTTGAACCTCTCTCCAAAAGTACTTAATTCCTCTTTATGGGCCTCTTTAAAACAAACAAACAAAGCAAAACAAAACAAACAAAACAAAAAACCCACCAGAAAAGCCAAAAACCACAATCATAGAAATATTTAAGAAAAACTAAGCAAAAGTATTTTGGGGTGGGTTGGGTGGCTAACGGCAGTTGGAAATGACAAAAAACCATAGTTGCCACAACAGCTCACATCCAGAATAATCCATTGTGTGTCCATTGGCTCCATTTTCTTTGTGAAAGACAAAGCAGAAGCATATCAGCTAAGTAAGTTGGACGTTTTTTTCCCCTAACCAACCAACAACTGGAAAGCTTAAGTATTTTTCTGAGAAAAATGTAAGATTTCCAATCAGCTGGTTTACTCAAACCTTCCAGCATGAACTTTAACATATTTCTGTCTCTTCTCCTGGGAACTTTTACAAAGTTATCCAGGCAGACAGTATGACATGGTAGTATATCTTGCCTTGCTATTTTGCATAATATTTTCACGTCCTGTCTTACGATGAATCTAGAATGCTCATTTGATTTAAATAGACTGTAAGGTGAATTTGGCTCACTATAGGCTGGCCCAAGAACGGATACTGGGTAGTAAATGACTCCACTGGATACCACAGCTGGCTTTCTCAGGTCCTGGTTTGGTTTTTTTGAAGGGGTAGGGAAGCTTCTGTTTCTGAGTGTAGCATAGATTATTTCAATCAAAAAAAGCACAAGCTATCAAGCAACAAAAGCATGTGCCAGAATTAAATTCTCAAGTAATAAGCTAGTGATCTCTTCAGGAAAAAGAGGATGTTTTTCCTCCACTCCCCATTTGGGGGTTGGGGATTTTTCTTTCATTTTTCTTTCCATTAGCTGTAGTGTTGTTTTTACTCCTTGCATGCAGATGTTCTTTTGCCTTGCAGTAATTATCAGAGTTTGTCAGTGGTTGCTGATGCATTTACTGCTTCCTTCTGCACAAATTTCCCTAAAGAATTTGCTATATTGGGAAAACAGCTGTTTCTCCGTGCTTCTGTTTGCATTTCATATAATTGCAATGCATGGCCAGCCTCACACTGGAGTTTCTTTAGCAGAAGGAAAAGTTATACAAGTCTAGTTGTACATCAGTTCTGAGGAGCAAGCATGTTGAACATACACTGTGTCTCTAAGTCAAGCTCCAGCACAGTGAAAGTTGAGTCCGTGATGCTGTTTAGTTTTTTATTAGTTTTAGGAAGCCGTGATTATTGGTTTAGGGTTTCTATCTGAGTAAAAAGATTTTTTCAGTTTTGACTTCGCCATTTATAAAGTCATAACTAATAGGATATAACGGCAAAACTGACTTCAGCAAGGACACTCTGGCAAGATATTACAGACAGAGTCACGGCTGCCAGGGCTCTGGCTGCAGGCAGTCAGATGTCCTTGTCACATTCTGTGCTTGATGACCAGCAGTTTGGGTCGGACGATTCATCACACCAGCAGCAGTAAATGTTACTGTAACACCACAGCAAGATGGCAAAACTTTCATTAAAAAAAACCAACCACAAAGTAAAGCAAAGAAGAAAGGAAAACTTTAAAATGAAGTAATTCAAGAGTTTTCTAGGCCAGACAGACACTGAAATCTTTTCAAGTGATATATCTCATAGATGTATATATGCAAGTGTGTGTGTACATGTGCATATATGTATGCAGCCAAAGAGGGGATGATTCAGGAAGAACTGTAGAGAGTGAGGAGAGTATGTGGGACGTTTGTTATTTTTCTGATTTATAGTAGCCCAGCAGCTATCACAGAATGAGAAAACATTTACGGTGTGTAATAGGAAAGATTCTGTTGTGCTTTAGGACTTTCCCCCCAAAGACACGGCTTTCCCAAAGACATTTATTTTTCAAAGAGTAAATAATCTATAAAACCTTAGTTTTCAAAAGATGTGCAACCACAGCTGCATTAAGTTCATGTTCGATAGCGTCCTGTCTCTGAGGGGAGTGCTCAGATGCTCTAGTGCCTTCTAGTGATAGCTGAGAGCAGATATTGTCTTCCCCCTGCTCTCAGCATCTTTATAAAAATAGGAAGACTTTAAAGGTTTCAGTCCTTTTTTAGTACTTTTAGCCTAGTGTTGTTTCTTCTAACAGTTGTTTTCACATTTAAAATCTTTGCTACTGTGCAGCTAAGTGGATCAAAAACTACTAAAGCATTTGGGGAATTTCTTACTTAAGAGATTAAAAGGTTGCGGTGTGATAAATTAGGTTACAGTATCATGCACTCTTGGAAAATTCAGGTTAAATGAAAGACGAACTGTCAGAATGTTCTCTTTTCTTGTCTAAGCAACGTTGCTGCTGTTTAGACCTTGCTGTTTCAGAAATAATCACTAATGACTTGTTAGCAGAAAGCTGTGTCACAGTGACATAAATCACATCAAAATGAACAGGAATCCTAGTTAGGTTTCTTAATAACAATTATGTACAGGCAGCTCTGGCTTGAATAATTGAAGTACAGGAGAATACGTTCACTAAATAGTTGTATGGGCACTGAAGGAATGAATCCTAAAATAGCTGACATTAAATTCTCTGTAAATACCACATCTTATAAATGCATGGCTAAAAGCAAAAGGAAGGAGGGAAAGGGTAAGAATGGAGCATTCACCTGCTTTGTAATATATAGCAACACAAACTTTCCACTAAAAATTAAACTTTGCATAGAACTACAACATTAAATTAAATTCCAAAGGATTTTCGATGTTATACTTTTAAGTCTTTAATAGCATGTAAGCTCAGCTGCCAACAGGCATGGTTCCATGATGATAATATCAGTCCTCCCACATTACTCAGCAGTACCAGGTTCGTCTTGATCAGACCTGGGTTCATGATCATATTATGTCCCTTTAGTCAGAGGGACAATCTGGATTTAGACTGGAACTGTTTTCTCCGTCACCTTTATGCGACATGGGAGGACGAACGATATCAGTTGTGATGAAACCATAGGGTGAACGCATTTATTTTTTTTTATTTTTAAAAAAAATGGGTTATCAAGAAAGACAGTCTTGACAATTGTCAAGAGATTGTCAAGGTTATACCATGTTTTGCATCCATCTTATTGATTTAAAATGCATTCTTATTCAAGTCAATGAAAAGCCATTGAAACATCTATGAAGAAAGGAAGTAGATCACCGAGTAATAAGATAAATGTAAAGATCTTTTCTTCCCCTAGAAAAAAAAAGAAAAAGGCAAGATTAAAGGATAATGCTATTTCTGCTCAACGCTCGTTATCTTTGAAGTAACTCCTGATACTTCAGAAGTGTTTGAAATTTTCCCTGTACTCCTCCAATTTAAAGGCTCTCATACAATATTTCCACCTTTATAATTAAAGCTTTCTGCTTTGTTCTAAACAAGCACTTTTTGCCAGGTCTTCAGTCTGTTCCTTGCACATGTGTTAATTCTTACTCCTCTCACAAGCAATTTAAAACTTTCAGTCTTGGGAGGATGTTCCACTCAAAATAAATGCTGCAGATTTGGCCTTCAGCAGGGACACGGCCTCACCGCTCATTTTTCATTATTATTATTCCTCTTAACCAGACAGCCACGTCAAAATTTATACACCTTAACAGACCTACAGAAATGAGTGGGGCTACATGTGTGGAAAAGCAGTATTTTACGAGCTCTATGGCTACACTGAAGTCAGTAGAAGTTTTTCCATTTGCTTTAATAAGGTTCTATTATATCTGTTACCAGGCAGAATGTCCTAAGCAGTGAAGGACCTTAGACCTAAGGACCGTTGTTCCCAACCTCTTAAACTCAGTGCCTGAACATGGAGTGAAAACAGTATTATTTTCTCATTTTTTGAACTGGAAGCAGTAAGTTTGCCATCAAATCTTGTACTGAGAAAGAATCTAAAACTTACATATTGTTACAGTGATGCCTGATTCACAATACGTTTAAATACACTTCTTAGCTAGCATTATTATCAATAGTAGGAAGAATAACAAACAGTTGTTTAATTTTATGCTGAATTTAAGTATTCATCAAGGACAGTCTCTGATTAAAATGATGACATTTTGAAATGATGACGTAGTGAAATGACTTTCATCAGAATCTCTATATCTTGTCAGATGTCTGTTGGCATACAATGCACACCCCAGATAGGAAT
The DNA here is from genome assembly GCF_964199755.1 of Larus michahellis. Taxonomy (NCBI): domain Eukaryota; kingdom Metazoa; phylum Chordata; class Aves; order Charadriiformes; family Laridae; genus Larus; species Larus michahellis. The sequence continues at coordinate 64,400,347 of NC_133900.1, read as the reverse complement.
ACCATTATTTTTAATGTCATCATAATCTAAAATCACCCTTCATTTTCTAACAGTTATTAAAAATCTATGCTGTTTGGTTAGATGGTAACTATCATCTAAGTTTTTAATCTATCAATAGATTAAATAGATTTTTATCTCCATAGCTGCCACGCTTTTCAGGTCAGTGAATTTCTCAGATTAATCAAAGTATGCCTGAGCCATTTTAGCCTCCATTTTTCACTCCAATTTTTTCCTCATTTAAACTGTTTCCGTCAGTGTCCCTGACTGCTGGATTTTTGCAAAAAAAGGATAAAGTTGGCAGCATTAAGCAAAGATGTATTAAATTGCCCTACATACGTGTGGAAGTGGAGAAAGGCAAAACCTGAGAAATAGCAAGTACCATTAATTATGTAAGTCTAAGGTTTTAAAATAACAAGTAGTGATTGTTTTTTTGGACTAACAGAAATTTAGCTATAACAAAAAAGAAAATCTCTTTAATTTCGATTTTGGAATTTTGAAACTGTAACCGCTATTAAATTATTGCGCTAATATGATGGATTCATTTAAGTCGGAAAAGAGTTCATAAAACTATTCAGAGCTTCATCATGATGAAAGGTAACCAAGCTGTTTGTGGAGGTCTCTGTACTCAGTTAAGTTAGGGAGCAGTGACGTTCGGTGGTTCAACATATCTGGTGGGATCAGCTTCGAACTGAAGAACTGCGAGCTGTGGTGGGTAAGGGAACACTGGCTAATGGGTACAGCGCCTTTAATGAGAAGAAGCCTCTGCCTTAAATTGTGAGTGGGTGTCCAGGAGCAAAGGAGATGTTCCTCATTCCTGAAGTCCAACAAAAAGAAATAAGCCACAGTGGGACAGTGCAGATACCTGGCCAGGACATCTAACTGACTGCTGCAGTCCCAGAAGAGCCCCTGGGAAAATCCGCACAAAGGAGTGTCCAAAACGCAGGGACTGAACGCTGGAATTTATAGGGAGTAAGGTGGGAAAGGCAGGAGCTGACCCAAGCATCAGAAGGCTGTGTTCTGGAAGCTTGCAGACTCTCACTGAAAATATTTACCTGGTGTTGGCAGGCATCTTGAAAAGGGTGTGAAGCATTCAGGCTGCAGCTTAAACTTTAGGATGGGGTCATGATCTTTATGTTTTATGTGCAGCAGTCTCCAAACCTTTCTGAAGACTGGCAGCACAGAAATAGGAAAATCACAGCCTGACGTGGAGGTAAACATTAAACAGTGGGAAAGAAGGATTCACTTTCTTCCTAATTCGTCCAGACCATGACATGCCTAAGCTGAGCTAATGAAAAAGCAAATTCTTCAATAAAAAAGACAAATTAAAAGAATGAGAACTGCATTTTGTCTTTTCAGAGCTGTTAAAACAGCCTCACACAGATTTTCTGGCAGCAGCTCAGACATCGTACCCACACCAGTGAGTCAGATGCGATTAAAATTAAATAACAAATGAGAATGAGAAACAGCGTAGCCCAGCCGTTCAACAAGACAGAAGTGCAGCATTTGAAGAAATAACAGGCTTGAGTGGTCCAGAGAATAACGCTATCTGCTGGCAGTCAGCTCTGCCCTTCCGTGTAGTTTGTGCTTTTGGTAATGAGTTTCCTTGGTGATTCGTTGGCAGGTGACCCATGGAGCGAAATGTGGGAGAATAGCATACAGGATCCTGGAACCAGGTGGTATCCTCCAGTGGTAAACATTATAATTGTAATAATGGTATAGAAAACTGGCAGACATAAAAGCCTTTCAGAGCTCTAAAAGCATTGAATTACGCCAATTTTAGGAACGAGATTTCTTATGAGCTTTCAAGCCATATGGAGCATCAATATGTTTTCCATCATCTGCTTGTCAGTTTAAAGAGAAATAGTAAATTTATAAGGCACAATAATACAGCAACATTTGCAGGGACTGTGTCTAACTGAAAAGAGGGATGTCCTGGAATAGTTAACACACCCACAAAAGGAAATTTTAAGAAGCTTCATGCTTTAAATTGAAAAAAAATAAGGAGTAGATAATTTTGAAATTTGCAGTTGTCATGTTCTGATCATACCTTGTGTCATGGTGCTCACCAGCTCTGGTCAAACTTTTAAGTGAAATCCAGTTAACTTTGTTTCCTATGGAAACGAAGTATCTGGTAATATTATGCTGTGTGTGTTTAATTGGATGCACACGTGTGTTGTGTGGGGCCTGTCTTTGAATTGGTAACGTTTGAAAAAATGTAATTTCATTCAAATTTGGCAGAGGGTGGATTTCACAAAGGTATTAAATTTCCACCTGCTTCATGAAAATTCCTGACTGAGGCAGGGAAAGAAGCTTGTTAATAGTTGTTCAGAGGGAAAGCCACAAGAAAGCGGATCAATGAACTGTGACCTAGGAGCATCCAGGCAGCCACAAGTTGCAACTCAAGCAAGAGTCTCATGTTAACATCTTGCAAAGTATCTAGAGCTGTATTTATCTTGACTAATACATGCATTTATTTACGTTCCAGCTGAACATAGTTGAGCGCCTTTGAGAATTTTTACATATCTGAGTCAATTGCTGGTATAGAGTCAAGTCCTCAACTCTATTCCAATACCTTTTGCTTTGTAACAGACGTACAGGAATGAACAATGCACAAATCACCCAAGTAGTCAGGGAAATAATTGTCAGCGCTCAGTCTCTGTTAGAAAATTCTAAGCATTTCACTAAAGAGTTCAGATTAATTATGGCCTTTGAGATTTTCTTTCTTTCCTTTTTACTTTTTCATTTAATAATGTTGGTGCGAAATAGCAAGGTGATGTTTTTCAATGTCCTTTCTCTTTTTAATGTAATAATAATAATCCAATCTTATCTGTACAAAGAGGGGATAATTGCAGGGAAAATAAAGTAGCTATCCCTTTTATTCATCAGTAACTGTATTCCTTTTATATTCCTTTTATATATTTAACATTTCATATTTGGTTCTTCACAGAGGGTCTCCTTTAGAAAACTTTATAAGAGATTTATAAGGCTTATAAGAGATCCAGGACAGGAAGGCAGGGAATCAAAAGGTGCTTACACCAGTAGAGCTTTAGGAGCGAAAAGGCTATGCACCATTCCTTTACGATAGGTCAAATTTGTGTGGGGGTGGCAGCTGTGTTTCGATTATAGTGGGGACAATAACCTAGGCTGACGAATTAAGGAATTAATTTTACTGGGCAATAGATTATAAGCATAAAATCTCCTTCCATCCAGTTGATGTCAGTAGCGTATTGAATATTTTATTAGGCAATAGTTGGATTACATACGACTAAAGAGAACCCTTTGAAATCTTACTGCAGTACACAGTATTGTCACAAACGATGCCATGGTCTGCCCTTGTCAGCAAAGATGGAGGGGGCCATGAAAACTAGGGTCACTCCCTTTTTTAGATGTATTCTCACCTATCAGTTTTGAGTCCGGAAAAGTAATACAAGGGAATTTGAACTGCAGTTGTCTGTATTTGAAGAAAGTGGCTCACATCCTAAACTGTCATCAGAAATTAAGATCTAACTTTCTAAATAAACACTGTGGCCTTAATTGAGATTGGCATGCTCATTCGTGAGAAGAAACCCTGTGGATCTTGGCATTTACTCTTAAATTGCACATCCCGCGTGTGGGATGTACCACATGGCTGTGTTTGCCGACACCAGACCATGTGATATGTTGCACTTCTGAGCTCTACAGGATGCTGTGAATTACTGAGCACTCGAGAGTTCGATAATAGGAACTAAATGCAGTCAACACTCAGCATGGCCCAAACACTAAAAAATCATGCTTGTGCTCATGGTCACATATTTAACAAAGTTATTACAGGCTTTGATATTGCATTAATATAAACTTCCAAAGTAAAGTGCCTAAATTTTGCAGATTAACTGGAAAGTCTGGCTACACTTGTTATTGCACGGAACTTCAAAGTCCAAACGAGTAGCAGGGGGTGTTCCACAAACCAGAGGGAGAGCGGGCCTTGTGCCCCTCCATGGGGAGGACTATTAAGCAGGCTAAGGTGCCTTGGGAGACACACCTTGCCTTCCAGCCTGGGCTGTCCCCTCACTTTTCCCGGAACAGCAGTTTGTATTTTAAGCTGGGTCAGTTCAGAGCTCGGTTGACTGCAGCTGCCAAGCAGTTGTGTTCACATAAATGAGAGAGATGTAGTGGTGGGCAGGTGCGGGTGGGTGAACAACAGCCGGGAGGTGTCCCTTCGATGACATCTGTGGAAGTACAGCCATGTCCCCTAGTTACGTTGTCTTCACAAATACGGAGAGAAGCACAGGAATGTTCATATCTAACTACCATTTAAGGTGCCTGCTTAGAGAACAAAACAAAGCAATGTGGCAAAGTGCGGATCGCTGGAAACATCTCAGCACCTTGTCAGCTGGAGAGTGTGGTCTGAGCAGCATGAACGCAACTATGGGTGCCTCGGCAGCTGTGGGCAGCAGTGGGTGCTGATGTGCCTGCACATCTGTACAGAAAGAGCATGCGTGTGTTTGGTTTGTAGACCTCTTACTCATGGCTACAAACTATGTAGTTCATGAAATCTATTGAAAGCCAGTGCATCCCTGAGTCCATCACTTTGTACCCTTGCCGAGCTCTCGCATTCCCAGGAAGTACTGTTTTACTTTTCTATCGTTAATTTATTTATATAAGCATATATAGATATATATATGACACATCAACTGCATTACATTACACTGCTTGCCACACGACAGAACGTGACGTAAGAAAGACTCCTTTGGTGCAAAATCATACAAAGAACAGTCAGTGTTTTAAGCTAAGGATTTAATAGTCCTTTGATGATAATGAAAGTGGTTACTCAGAGAAGGAAGTGTTTCAGAGTGAAGTCTGCAGAAATTAAAACACTAGGTGGTACAGCTGTCTGATTTAATTTATAATGTTTTCATCTTGGTAAACATTATATTTCCAATTCAGTAGCGGTAATCTAATGTGATGTGATGCTGGCTAATGATTTCTCAGATATTCCATATTTATCAAAGCTTTTGTCTTTACATTTGCTCTATAGATGAATTTGCATTTTAATTAAAGTGTTTAAATGAATGATATTAAAGCCTGGAAAAGGGAACATAATTTTCACATCCTCTGTAATGTGATTTTAAAACACTGGATTTAATCCATTGTATAGCATTAAAGATATAATCAATTTACATTTATTATTTTCCAGTTTACTTAATAGTTGCTCTATTTTAATTAAGAACTTTAAATTTAAATTTATTTACTTTAAATGAATACGATATAAACTACATTGTTATAGTGTAGCTGCTGTACCCTGTGAAATGTATGACTTCCGCAGTCTTTATGATTTTGCTCTTACAGTGTCATCAGAAATATTATAACTAAAGCTTTGATTATGTATGTGTCATAAATTACACCGAGTTTCATAAAAATTAGTGATAAACTAAATACATTGCATCTATCGCTTCAGGAGTTTTTGTTCCATCTCTTTCTTAAATTTTTGACTGAACAGCAAAAGCATAAAATCATAACAAACATTGCTCAGGTAATAGAATAGCAGAGAAAGACAGTTGACTGCCATTTGTACGTAAATATATAGCTAATACACGTTTTAGGGCTTTCTGGATGGCCCTAAAGGAGTGCTCTTAAGACAGCTACTTTCAGTTTCTCTCGTTCAAGAAAGCTCTAGCTAGGATCTCCAGAAATTTTGCTAGAGCTCCAGCAAGATGGCCACATGATGCTCGCTCTCTTACAGTTTTCTTCTTAAAAACTTTAATTCCACACAACTTTTCCTTGAAGGACTTTTCTTTTTTTCCTGTCAGCGTGACAGAGATCCCTTATGTTCTAGTGAAGAATTCTGTCTACAAAGATAGGGGCTAAAAATAACTCTCCTATTAATCATTCAAATAAGGACGGAAACCAGTAGCATTTAAGGCAACTCACCTGTGAAATTCTTCATCTGTATTCCCTCTAGGCTTTCCTCCACAGCTGACGCTCTTTGCACATGTGCTTTAGCTTCTTTTCCCAGGGCAGATCATTAGTGTTTCTTACCTTGATTAGATTGAAGTCTGTTTACCCCATGGAAATAGAATTACTGATGTGTGTCAATAAGGTCATCTTTTCCCATCTCTTTGATTCTTTAAACGCAGTTCTTCCCTTTGTTTCTCTAACCTTCTAGTGTGTCACTGTTTAACTTTTCGAAAGACACATTCTGTCATGCAGAGTGGATTTCTTTTGGCTGATACACAATGCTTACTTGATACAAAGTCATCCAAGCAGAACTCGTAAGTGGAATTCAGAATTATCCTACGGACTCATAGCATACTTACCTAGCATCCTGTACTACCTGTGCCACCAAACAGAAAGTTAGCGTCAATAAAAATGCACTGCTAACAGGAAGGTTTTAGGTTTTTGAAATTGAATTTTGGTATCTTCTCAGACTGGGTATGATCACATACCATTGTATCAGCCTTTTGGATGCACAGTTATGAATTGAATAAAACATTTCCTGCAAAAAAACTTAGTTTTCTGAAAGATCTGATGGTTTGGTCAATATTTTCTCTTAATTAAGTCTTCCCAGAGCTTCATTAAGCATTTCTGCATAATTTTTTGTATCTTTGTTTTAAACTGCATAGCATGGATTTTTTTTTTTTTTAAAACAAATTTCAGGTGCAAAAATACACTTGTAAGTGATGAAAATTATTTTTTTGTGTTTGGAATTCCTTACACCATGATATAATACCTGTGAAATGGGGGATGAGAAAGCTAAACTCGCTTTGTATTGGGATACTTTTTTTCAGCGTTTTGAGGGAAACATGGATCAGACCTGCCATTGTGCTCCGTGTCCCATGAGTTAGCCTGGAGCAACTCGAGAAGTTGTGGGTTTCATGTTGGTGCATCAACTGCTGCTTTCTCAGCCTAAACCTCAAAAGGAGATATTAGAAGCCTGGTTTACTCCATGATCTTGACTGCGTTACTCTGCTATTCAGTGCCTGCTTTTTGTGTTTCTCCGGCTGCAGGGAGAGATAGATGGGTTGAAAGCATAACTTACGAATAAAGAATTATATCTCCACTGTTTCACTCCCTGGTAATTTCCTCAAGGGTAATTTCCTTAGCAGTCAAGGTGCCAGAGATAAGGCCTTTGGACTATTGGATTGCCGTTGACTTACTCGCTGTCCCCCTTTAAGGCGATATTTGGATTTGTACAAATCTGCCTTGATATCTCCCTCTGCCTGCATGCGTGGTGAAGTACACCGTGCAGTTTAAGATGTCTCAGCAGTGATGAGTTTAACTGTAAATAAAGACAGCTTTTAGAAGAGGTTAGAGTCATAAACGACTTTGACAGAGAGTATACGGTTGGTCATAAGTCCAGATAGCATTCAACTGGAAGAGGTGTGAGGAAAAAGAAAATATGAATTTTCCTTTCTGTTCTGTCTCCCATTGATCTTTGGATTGTCACCCGAAGTGAATATTTGAAAGCAAGCAAGTTGCATGTTAAAATAAGTAGGTTTAGCTTTCGTTCCATAAAAAGTTAGTTTTAGGCTTTAGATTATGGCAAATTAGTAATAATGTTAATATAGAAAACAGTGGATATGAATCAATTGACAATTTTTTTTAATTTTGGGATAAAAACAGCTCTTACACTTTTTGCCATTATTTACAATGTTGTTTTCCTCTGTTCTATTAGCAAGTATAGGGTTCCGTGGCATTAAAAAATGCCAAATCAGTGGATCCATAATTTTTGTCTTCCCTGAGAAAAATTTAAAGTGTTATTGGAATCTGTTTTACTGCAGGAAAACATGTTAAGAAAGAAATATGTGGAAGAAGTAAAAAAAGAGGATAAAAATTAAATTGACACACAATCTTGGTATATATATATGAAGAGGGTACTACAAAAATAACAAAATAGGCCCACAAAAAATTGTCTTTTTGTCCATATTATTAATTTCCTCATTTTCTAACTCTATTGCACTTTATAATAGTTTATATTGGAAAGATTATAATACTGTTGTATAATGCTGATTTACAATATGATTTGAAAAGCTAAGGAACTTCTGGTTGGATTTTTTTTTATATAATCAGAAAGTATTTATGTCATCAGAAGTAGTTAAGAGTCAAAGCAGGAACTATTTCAAACACCTTGTTGCTGAACAACATAAACTTTTTTCATTCAGCTCTGCTGTTCTAGGAAAGTGCTTAAGAGGGCAGCAAAGAAGCTCCTAGAAGTAAAAACGCTTTTATTAGGAAAGAAATATAAACTAATAACCATTTTCAGTGGAAAGACTGAAATTATAAAGGGACTGAGAAATAATGATTGTGAAGCTAATAGATAGAACATTCCTGAAAATGTGTTTTTCTACAGCCAGAGTCATCTTCCTGCTGCATATTTGTATTACCACTAATAGGATTATTGGAATACAGTCAAATAATACTGTTTGCCTTATAGTCATGATGAATGAAAAATAATACAGCTTGCAGCAGCAGCACTGAAGACTTGTTGAATAAAATGTGCAAGTAATACTGTGAAGAGAGACTCGACACCCGTAAGTCCCCGGTCCCCGAAAGTCTGCTGGGCTGTTTTGGACACAGTGCTGTATGCTCATTGACAGCGTGGCTCTTGCTGTCCAGAATTGGGGTCCAATTCAACAGGCGGGTGAGGAGTGCTCTGCCAGAGACCTGTCCTTAGCCTGGCAATTAGGGTCCCCTGGTACAGGAGCTACGAGCTGACGGATGGAAAGGGTTTTCAGCGCCGTGCCGTCCTGGGTCACGGCTTGACCTACTTAGTTATTGTGCAAAACAAACCTGCCTCCTTTTCTTCTCCCTCCATCCTGATTTTGGCAAGTCTAGTGAAAGTAGAGTACTTTGATGGATGCTGTCCCCAGCTACGAGTGGATGAGGCTTTCCCAGCACCCCTCCAAAACGCAGCTCTGCCCGCTGGGTCCCCTGCAGTCCCAAATGAGGAATCCAGAGGCTTTAAAGTGCCTCCTGGCTCGGGCAATCGAATTGCTTTTTGGAAACATGAACATCATCCTATCTAAACTGGGATTTTGATGCTTGAGTTCAGCCTAAACAACACACCCTGAGTCATGGAAGCATTTGTGGCTAAGCAGGATTTGAACACAAATCTCTCTCTGGAGAGAGGTAGTCCTTAAATCATTAGGCCGCGTTTTTCTCTGTGAAAATTATATATAGGAAAGCTTGTTTGTCTGCTATCTATGCCATGCCCAGAATGTAAATGAATGAAACTTTATGATTACAGACTGACATGTTAGGATATTTTTAAAAAAGAGGAGGTGCTCTAAGATGTTGGTGTGCTATTAGGAAAGAGGCTTTAGAGACCCTCATCCTATAAAATGCTGCACCACAGGAGAGCCACCCGTCAGACTTGAGTTGGCTCAAAGAAGTGCTCCCTCTGCCTCCGATCTCCTTCCGTGCCAACCTTAACAACACACCCTTGTTTCAGCGTCTTAACGGAGTACCGCAAAACTTCTTGCTGTATCTTTCTTAAACCATCAAATGTATTCTTAAACTCACCAAGTAGATTCAACTTACTATCATTGATTAGACTAAGAGACACCTGTGGCAAATTAGCACTTTAAAGACTTTTTTTTTAATCTTTTTAACTATTTTAAAAATGTTTAAACTATTTGCAACTTGAGGCAACACTTTAACGTTTGGTGACAATTCATCTCTGCATTCCCTTCTGGTGCTGCTCATATACCATGAACTGTCTGACACTGTATCTTCAGAATAGCTCTGCAGTAAAACCGACCTTGCTGTTCACTACAGCTGGAGACTTCTGGTTAAATTAAATAACAGTAAGGAGGAAAAAAAGTAAAAGATTCTGGAGGAAAAGAAACTGACACAAAAAATAGTTAGGAATGGAACGGAATGGAATTAGAATAGAATAGAATTTGGTTCACTAACTTCTGTTCTTCAACCATAAATTCATGTTTTTCTTGTACAAAGTAAAAAAGCATGGGAATTGTAAGATTCTCTAATGGAGAACAAAAGATATTTAATGTTGAGAAGTAAGAATCAGCTTTTCTTGATTATGTTTTGCATCTCCTCAAAAAATGCATATACCGTAAACGAGATGGTGAATATGAGAAGTGTGACATATCTATTATACAAATGCATCACATGGTAAATAATTGCTTCTGGTTATATTGACTGAAGAATCCTCTTTGGTTTTGGTTTAGGTCTTTTTTTTTTTTACTTTTTTTGTGTTGTTTATTTTTTAAATAATATCAAAACCCAAAGTTATCTATAACTCCAAAGTTATGAGGAAAATGATAAATGAGCCTATATAGGTTGCATTAAAATTTGGGAGTAAAATGATGGTATTTTTTTCAGTTAAATTACCAAGCAAAAGAAATTGTCTGACATTAATTTGAATCCATTTTATTATGCTCCTGCTGTAATAGTGCTGTTTGTCATTTGAAAATGTATTGCAATATTCCTAAATAACTCATTTTAAAATGTGCTATAATATTCTTAAATAAGTAATATGTCAAGGAAACAGTGTTTCAGTGTTCAATAAATGTAATTAAATGGCATTCTGCTCCTTGCATTGTTCCAGCTAGAGCATATCTGCTGACTGAGGGAGATAAGGTTGTTTCTTTGGGCCAGAACATGGCAAGATGATGAAGGAACATTCAGATGTCAGTGATGAGGTTAAACCAGCTGGATCTAGGCTGCTAAAGCTGGAATATATGCTGTTACCAGTGTGACAATAGCGTTCCTACTTATGATACCTAAAAACTTGTTGAAGGGGATGTTTACAGACCCACCACCTACTCGCCATACCTACTAGCAGGCAGTCTGGCAGCTTTACACACTCCTCCTGGTTGGAGGGACTTTGTGCCATGGAATCAGTGCCTTACAGGAGACCCCGAGTCCTTTGCAGACAAAGCTCATCCCATTCCACAAAAGCAAATAGAAGCAGAGAGAAAAGCAGGGAACAGTACAGTGTGTTCTTGTAGGTGTGGGTCTGGGTCTGTATTGGAGGTAGAAGGGAGGAGGATGTGGTGTTCAGGGCATCTTGTGCCTAGGATAGGACATGGATAGGTTTTAAATGGAAAAAGGGTAGATCTATATTAGATATTAGGAAGAAATTCTTTACTGTGAGGGTGGTGAGGCACTGGAACAGGTTGCCCAGAGAAGCTGTGGCTGCCCCATCCCTGGAGGTGTTCAAGGCCAGGCTGGATGGGGCTTTGAGCAGCCTGGTCTAGTGGGAGGTGTCCCTGCCCATGGCAGGGGGGTTGGACCTAGATGATCTTTAAGGTCCCTTCCAACCCCAACCATTCTAAGATTCTATGATTCTGCGATCTTTGATCAATGTAAGCATGGCAGCTGCTCTTAAAAGCTGGTCACAAATAGCAATGTGTAACAAAAGCCCTCTACTCCTGTGAAGCCTCAGAACGCATCACAGAACTTATTTTTTAGAGTTTATGAGGCCATGGGTGGCTGAAAGTACAAGGATCTACTTTACATTTGTTGGAGCTCAGACTGGTGGGGTCCTGGCTGACAGCCACTGCCGTGAGGTCTCCTGTCTGACCTTGCTGTAATTCCTATGTGGGGTGCAGGTTACTGAAAGTATTGGAGGGCTATTATTTTTCATCGCAATGTCGGATCTAGTAACAAAATAAACAGAATAAATTACATCATGTAACATTTAGTGGTCTAGATGACCTTTAGATAGATAATACCTGTTGTTTAATACTCCAATATCTGGATAGTAAATACCTTTCATAATATTGTTTACCTTACAGGGTCACCAGAGTATAATACGTGTGCTATAAAAATTGCTTTTCTAGTACTAATACTGTTATTTTTGTTCTTCTAAACGTTGCTTAAAAGTTCAGTTTGTTGGATTAGGTTTTCCTCTAAAACTGCATATAATCAAAATTGGTTTATTTTGAGTAGGGTTAAACATTTTTTTTCAAAAAAACTGAAAACATAGTCTTGCCCACATAACCAGTCTTATTTGTTCATTGTCATTTGAAGGGTATAGATACCCCACAGATATGAACTCAGGAAAGTATTAGTCAAATAAATAAAAAGGAGGCTATTGTTCAGATACCAGGTGTGTTAATAAAAGGTAATTATGTTGACTGAAAATAAGTAAAAGCTCCATCCAGCAGACATGTACATTTTTTCCATCACTCTCAGTAACAAATGCCTTTTAATACAGTGGAAAATTACCAGGCAGGTCTAAAATAACTAAGCAATTACTGAAGGCTTTGTTTAAAATTCCTCAAGAGAATGTCACAAAGAAAATGATTACCATTATTTCAACAATGAATATAGTACAGACGTTTCACATGAAAAATAAGCTCACATTTAACTATCAATTAGCAGCTTTTGATACTCTGAAATTGTTTCAGCATTAATTTATTGATTCTCCTATCTGTCTAAATATACCTGAAGACAAAATGGGAAGAAGCTCAAGTTCTAAACTACCGCATGTTGAAGGAGAATGTTGCAGGGGAACTTGATTCTTGTTTAATGGTCGAACTACTGGGCTCCTTATTTATATTCCCTAAAAATCTGGCTTATGGGGAGGTGCTTTTGTTCTCCTGCATGTGAGCTACCAGAAATACTGCCATTCAAAGCAATAATTTAGGAATTAAAAAAGGAAGTGGTATACTGTGTCTCTCTTTTTTTTTTTTCTTTTTGTTAGAGGTCAGATTTTGAGTTCGAAAGTAGCTTTGAAAAAGGGGCAGGGAGTCTTTATTTTGGCCTTTTGTACCAAATGCGGTTTGTACTGCATGCCATTAGGCACAACTGAAGGTCTGTGCTCAGTCCTGAAGGGATCTCGCAATACGTACGCCTGGCATGCGGAAAATGTAACTTTCCAATTCGGGGAGCTAAACTTCAGGTCCTTCCTTCTGCTTCTGTAGCATCAGTGTGGGGATTCAGTGCTGGGACATAAGAGAAAGGGTTAAAAGCTCCTGCAGAGGACACGCACTCCCTGCTCGTTACCGAAGTGTTTCAACCACAAAAAAAATCAGCGCTGAAATAGAGGTAACTGAGGGATATGTATGGTTTCGGGGCCACTTGGCACACCTTCTAATATGTGGAGCTAACAAGCCAGAGGTGGTGGGCACTGGCACTGATGTCAGTGGCACAGTGCTGCGCAGGGTAAGGTAAAATGTCTCTTCTTTCTTTTGGGTGAAATTGCCTGGCGGATTGGATCGCCTCAGCAAGGAGCCTGCGACTTTAGCTGGCAGGAGGAAGACTGCCAAAGCTCCCAGATAAATAAAAAACCACCCATTGTTTCTTTGATTAAATCATCCCCTACTCTCCCTAAGGTAGGAGTTGCACATTGTTATGATAGTTCCTCTCAAAATAATGCACATCACACCTAAACTTTTGAGATGATTCCCACTTTCAGTGAACACCCATATATCCAATTTGCTTGAACACCCTGCTGTGATTCACTGCACACCCCTGGAGGCTCCCAGCTATTCAGTAGCTGCCTGAGTCATTAAAAGCAATAACTATGAAAGCCAGTGGAGCTAGTGGGAAAATAACAAACTTAAAAATTACAGAGTAGAGATGTATTCGTGACATGCTGTCAACAGCAACTCACAACATGCTCCCTATCAAAGTTTGACTTGCCCTGTGATTTTTATCTCAAGTGAACAATGTCTTCAGGATTGAAAATAAAAGCAATTCTGTCTTGTCAACAGCAAATACCTAAAATCACCACAGCTTTATTATGAGAGAGGAATGTCCTCTTGTTGCCTATGTCAAAATGTTAACTAATAGTAAGACCTAGATCCACAAAAGCACCGCCATGCCAGCAAATCTGAGCCTAACAATGTACACGGGACAATTATCAGGAAAGCATTTTAAATGGCTTTTGAAGTTCTTGAGTATGTATGTGATTTGGTAGAGAGAAACAAGTCAGAGAGTTAGCCCCATACAGTCTACTGTTAGTGCCACAAATCACAATAATAAAATCTTCTCATTTAAACTTTCTGGCAAAGTAAGGCTTTGAATCTCTTCACGAGAGGGAAGATCCCAACAGAAGACCAAGGGAAGGAATGAGATTGCAGGTCTGTTGCACTTTTAAATCGTCACCTCAGATAACTATTTCCATCCATACATATACTCACCCTTCTGCTGTCTGAGAAAAGAAAAGCTAGATTTTCCATTTATCTAATCAGTTGTATAACACAAATACCATAAAGTAGCATGTATATGTACTGCCATATTTTCAAAGCCTGTATATGTATTTTTGGTTTAATTGTATGAGTGCCATGACTCTGTAAGGATGGATATGAACAAGAAGTTTCTGTCCAGAGGTTTAGGTTTTACATCTGGAAACAGTTGAACATTTCTCTATCTTTACATTTGCCCTCTATTGGGTTTGCATGGCAAGGTTTTGGTACTGAGGGGGCTACAGGGGTGGTTTCTGCGAGAAGCTGCCAGAAGCTTTCCCCCATGTCCAATAGACTCAATGCCAGCCCAGCTCCAAGATGGAAAAGGACTGTCCCCCGTGGGAGGGTCCCCACATTGGAGCAGGGAGAGTCCTCCCCCTGAGAAGGAAGGAGCAGCAGAGAAAATGTGTGATGAACTGACCGCAACCCCCATTCCTTGTCCCCCTGCATTGCTGGCAGGGAGGAGGTAGAGAAAATCATGAGTGAAGTTGAGCCCAGGAAGAAGGTGGGGATGGGGGGAAGGTGTTTTAAGATTTGTTTTTTATTTCTCATTACCCTACTCTGACTTCTAATAGGCAATAAATTAAATTAATTTCTCTGAGTCAAGGCTGATTTGACCGTGACGGTAATTGGTGAGTGATCTCCCTGTCCTTATCTCGACCCATGAACCTTTCATTATATTTTCTCTCCCCTGTCCAACTGATGAGGGGGAGTGGTAGAGCAGCTTTGGTGGGCACCCACCACGCGCCTGTTCAGTCATCTGGCAAGTGCATTAATTAAAACCTCTGTACAAGCTCTTGAAAACATCTACTGCATGGGAAGTGGCTGTCTCTCCCAAAGACCTTTGCCTAAAGGTCTCGTGGTCCTCTCATATACGTCCTACTGGGTAATTGCAAACAAGGTATATGGTTACCAGTAAGGGGAAAATAGATTTCTGTGCTTTGCAGGAGCATGGCACTGGAAATGTTGTTTAAACCATTATTATGTTTAGTCAGTATTCTGTAACCACGTGAACTCATATCGGTATTAAACTCATGTGCTTTAAATAAAAAACATTCTGCAGGTGATGTACAGGAGGCTGTTTTCATCCTCTATTACTCTTTTGATATGAAATGTTTTAGCTTGGCAAGGTCTTGTTTAGTACCTCTTTCTTTGGCTCCTCATTGAAAAACCATTGCTGGGATTTAGAAGAAAAAACCTTTTTGAAGAAGTTTATTTGCAAACTATTATAGATTAAACAGGTCAGTTTGCTGATTCTGTTCTCTCAATTTGCTTTTTTTCAAACACACAGAGATCTCTTTACCTCCTTTTCAGCGTTTAAATGATGGTTAACCACATAGGAGACTAAAGCAGACAAAGTAATTGCTGCATGTTCCTTTGTCTCATTGTGTCATGCTGTGCTATAAATGTATTTAATCTGGACAGAATGAAAAAGGTAAAACCTAATTTAATAGCTATCAATCAAAGGTAGGAAGCTTGCAAGAGTGACTGCAGTTCAGACTCAGGTTTACCGAAGGGGAAAAAAAAGCAGTATGGCTAAGTCTTCATGAACTTTAAGAAAATCTTCTGATTTCCTGTCAAAACTTATTAATGGGAAGTTTAATCATTGATGCTTCCCTCAATCTAAGTAGCTTTTCTCTCTTCCTTGAATTTATCTTTTTCATTCAACTATTGCCAGAGTTAGTATCTTTACCCATCATTTTGCTGTAACAAGCAAGCCAACCTTTCCTGACCTCTCACAAAGGGGAAGGCTCCAATGTCTGTCTCTTCATGGAAGAGAGCAGGATTTTAAAGAAGAGTGAAATCCTCTTTTCACCTGTTCTGACCCAGTTCAAGTTAATTTTTCTTGGACTTGGATGACTAGAGATGTGTACTTTTTGTTATATAACCTGTTAGCTTCTCAGTCCATGGTGTTTATACTTTCTTCCCGCCTTGGAATTACTGTCCTTGTATATACTGTAGTCACATACTTCTAACATTTCTCCTTTCACTATTTTTTGCAGAATTTTTACTTTTACAGGTTTTCTCTAATAAGAAGTATGCTGTCATAGCTCCTGAACCCTTCATCTTCAGAAATATCATTGGAAAAAAATTTAGAATGTTCTGAAAATCCTTGTATAGTATTAATTAACTGATTATCACTAAAAATTTGAAAAGGCCTCACACCTCCATCAACTTTACTGTCCTCAGCGAAGAATCCTAGGCAAGTAAAATGAAAAAAGAGGTTTGTGCCAAAGGAAATATCATGCAATTCATACCATTCTCGTACTGTAGTGCTCATGGTGCTTACCATCATTTTACGCTGTATATTTTGATTTTAGTAATTCATTTAAAATTCTGACTTTTGAATTATTTCTCTGTGTGTGCTTAATCTTGCATATGCTATAGATCACATAGGTTGGGAATGGCTCTTAGAGATTTATTCTTGCATTGCTGTCAACCTTAAGATTCAACTTGCAAGCAAACAATGTATCAATGCATCTCATCTGCATTGCTAATTCGTTAATAAATGTAGACTTCAGTCAAAACTTAAATGCTAAGTACTTATGAGATAAACAGGCATAATTCATCCAC
This sequence comes from Larus michahellis, assembly GCF_964199755.1. NCBI lineage: Eukaryota > Metazoa > Chordata > Aves > Charadriiformes > Laridae > Larus > Larus michahellis. The sequence continues at coordinate 64,383,638 of NC_133900.1, read as the reverse complement.
AAAAAGCCAACAAAAGCTGGAGCAGCTTCTGACAATTGATTGGAACAAGTCAGGAAACAAAAATGAGTTGTCAGGTCTGCAAGAGCACGGCAGCATCTTAACTATCTCAGGTGTTACTTGAACATTTTCTACCCTCTAGTGAAAAGTTTCTCTTGCAGAACGGGATTTAAGGGACTGCTCTTTAAATCTATGAAATATAGCAAACTTGGTAAGAAGTTTATTTCTACTATTACATGCAAATTGGGAAGATTACTGCGTCATTATTTCTCCCATTCCAGTTTTTCATTGGTCCCTGATGGATAGTTACAAGCTTGCTGACAATGTTCTTGGTCTGAATTTCCTGGTTCAAAACAGTCCCTGCCATTGTAGAAGGACGGTGAAACAGTTTTTGGCTGAGAAGAGCACTTCAGAGAAAAGAAAATCATGGCTGTAATTTTGAGAGATCCTGAAAGAAAAAGAACTGTTTTATGTTTTATGGATGAAGTTAACTGAAATACAGATGGCAGAAAGAAGGGGTTGAAAGTTGTGTTATAACTCTTTGGATATCAATAACCTTTTTGGTCTTTATTCTGTACAGTGTTGCTCAGTTTAACATAGTAAAAATAGGATTATCTCTCTCTAAGAGGAGTCCAAACTGAAGCATCAGATCAGTATTGAAGGAGAAAAAAAGCATGTATGCATCTCCTCATAACACAATTGCCCATGCTAGAGTTTGTCAATTAATGTTTATTAGACCAATAAACCTTTAGCTTCCCAGAGTTTCCTAGACTTTTGATGTGGCCTGAGAGTGAGGAAAGCAAAGAGTGCCAATAAATGAAGAAAGAGCAAATTGAAACAGAGCCAGAAATGACTGAAGTCTGAAGAAGAAAACCGATTTGAAGCAGGGATGGATTCATTATCACAGCTTTTCTCAAAAGAGTTCTCCTTCCTACTCCTAAAACAGCAGGCACAGACTTTTTTCTTGTTTAAACTGATTTCAGTGTTGGGGAGGAGAGCTAAGGCTTTGCCATCTTTTGAACTGCACTGGCTGTATGTGAAAAAGAGAGTTTTATAATTACGTTTTTAAGAAAGAAGACCATATTAGAAGCAGGATGCTTTTTCTGTATTTGTTTCTGTAGGAATTGTTCAGTAAGTAATAGAAGAGAACAGAGTATCAGCCTTTTTTTACCCAGCACAGCACAAGCCACACAGATGTGAAGAAGCAGGATGCTGAGCTGGCGGGCTCTCTCCTTCCTTCCATTCAGACAGTAACAGGGAGCAGCAGGAGATACAGCCCTACATCATTTTTTCTGTCAGAGACAGTGGCAACTACATCTATGGAAGAAATGGAGAGGAAGCAGGCCACTCAACTCCTAATTTCCTTCAACTCTTTGATCTAGGAGTGAGGAAAGGATCAGCTTTTCACTCGGGTCCCTGCATTTCCAAATGCTGGTGCTAACAAGCATACGGAGAGCCCCGGGAGCGCTAGCAGCAGCACGGGTAATTGTACGCTCCCGCGCCAAAGCGCAGAGAGTGAACAGAAATACTTGAGAGGGAGGTGATTTCTTCTTGGTAGTGATCATCCTCCCTGTGAATTCTGATATTTCAGCTCATCCAGAGATAACTCTGCTTTGTGAGTCTATCAGCTGGCCAAAAATTCCTTTGATTTAAACTCAGATTGGTTGTTGCTTTCTATGAGCATAGTCAGTGAGAGCTGGTATTGCTCAGAACCACTGCAAATGTGGCAGATGCCACTGCTAGTCACTGATGTCAAATATATGATGGAGCTGTCATACACATTTTGTTTTTTCCTAGACAGACTCAGTGCAAGGAGACAGTAGTGATGTATTGACTTACACTCCTGTCTCCAGTTCTTTTCTTATCAGTTTAATAGCTGTGTAACATCTGTCTTTCAGAAGCAAGAGATCATTTCTGGGTCTTACAGACAATAGTTTCTTATGCTCTCTGTATTAACTATGTCTTTTTTTCTTCTTTTTTCTTTCTTTTTTTTTTTTTTCTTCCCTTTTTTTCCTCTTTTCCTGGCTATGGACAGGTAAACGAAGAACGGAAATGATAGCAGTTTTTATTTCTGTACTTACCGGGGAGAACCTGCAGGATGAATCTCCACTCACATCAAGGTTATAAGTCTATGATGTCATTTGGGGAGCGTTTGTCACTGAGTACCCACAAAACACAGCTCTTTTTCTCTGGCCTCCAAAATAGACAAATTGCACTGTGTTGCCTTCCAAGGACTTCCCATTGGATCTGGGGCTGGGGCTAAGGAGGCTTATAAAATGGAACAACTGAATTTGAAACTTGGATCTGTCACTCACGGTTCGACTTGAAATCAAACTAATATTTTTTCTCCATAGTGAAACAATATGAAATTAAGTTGTTATCACTTAGGAAAAGAAGTATTTTCTTATTCCATATTTGATTATTGGCATGTCTCAGTGTTTATCCTACTCTAATAATATTCATTTAAAAAAAAAGAAATATTTCTAACCACAGATAATAGTACAAAGAATTCAAGAACTAGGGTTCTGCTATTACTAGTATTTACCTACCTACTTAAATATGCAGTACAGGTCAAATTTGTTTGATAGAGAATGTTTTGAAGAGGTAGGAAGGAATCAGAGTAGCCCTAAGTTTCGTTATTGAGATTGTCCAAGATACAATAAACAGCGTCTTTGAAGGCTTCCTTCTTCTTGTCACATTGCTGGCACATGTTTTCCCCAGATTTCTAAGTAGAATTTACCTTCTGAGCCTTACTTGTCTTTTTCACTTCCATGAAACTGTAAGAGAAGAAACAATTTTGTGATTATCACAATGCCACTTTGCTGCAAGAAAACTACCATCATGTTCTCTCCTCAATGAAGAGTAAGAGGAGTAATGTCAGTAGACAGGTCAGCGTCTGGTCAAAGCATAGTCTAAAAAGCCTGAGGAATGGATGCCCATACCTTCTATACTGAGTAGGAAACAACAGCAATTAATGTATGCACTTTTATTTGGTTTTACTGAATGCGGACCGGAACCAAAGCTGCAGTGATTTCCAGGGCCTAGCCAAATTCCTGGAACAAGGGTATAAATGTACAGAAGAAATGCCAACATATTTACAAAGTTATCCCGAATGGCACTGAAAAACTGAGAGGTCCAGAAAGAAAAGACATTTTTGAATGCTGATCTCATTTTCCCCCCTTTTTTCCCCCCTTTATGTATAGGAGCTTACGTTGCCAGCAATGTGACAATAAGACATTAAAGCTTACATTTGACTGGGAGACAAAATGAATTTATCTTTTAAGTACTACAAGAACCATGCTCAGAAGGGTCTAGATTATTGTAGACTGTTAATAAGAACAGTACCTGACATTATTCGTTGATGGACTGCCCTTCCATTTGTGCATGGGAAATGTGGTGACAGCGCTGTTCACTAAGTTCAGGGTTAAGTTATGAGTAAGAGTACGTCCATCCCCTCACAGGTCTCATCCCCTGTAGAAAATCTGGCAATAATTTCTCAGTCCCCAGTAACCTTGTCAACTGCGTCACATCATGTACAAGAATGCAGGACCTTAGTTTTAAGAAGTCCTTGAAAATTGGGACCACTGCTTTTCCGAGGCTAATCCACTGAAAAATTATCAGAATATTTGTGTCCAGAGGAGAGCTACCAGGCCGGTGAGGGGTCTGGAGCCCAGGTCACATGAGGAGAGGCTGAGGGAGCTGGGCATGTTTAGCTTGGAGAAGAGGAGGCTGAGGGGAGACCTCATTGCCCTCTACAACTACCTGAAAGGAGGGTGGAGAGAGGTGGGTGTTGGCCTCTTCTCCCAGGTGAATAATGACAGGACCAGAGGAAATGGTCTGAAGCTGCGGCAGGGGAGGTTTAGGTTAAATATTAGGAGGAATTACTTTACTGAAGGAGTGGTCAGGCACTGGAACAGCCCGCCCAGGGAGGTGGTTGAGTCACCATCCCTAGAGGTGTTTAAGAAATGCCTAGATGTGGCACTTCAGGGCATGCTCTAGTGGCAGAGATTGTAGGTTGTTTGGTTGGACTCGATGATCTTAAAGGTCCTTTCCAACCATGAAGATTCTATAATTCTATGATTTAAATATCACCTGTGCTTCTCCCGTTAGTTTTCAGGATTTAACACAGCACATGTCCTAAAGCACGTAACTCAAAATAGTTGCTACATATTAATTAGTACCGAGGAGTGCTAACTGAAGTTAAATGACTTTTTGTTACTTCTTTGTGAGTAATTTTTCAGCCTTTGTCTAATTCAAAAAAAATGTCACAAATGTTGAGTTGGAGGAGATTTTGTTGTCGTGTAAAAAGCAAACAGCTTTTCTGGCAAGAAATCTGAAAAACAAGACTTTTCTAATGATCTGCCATTCTCTTCCAACAATATGACTTAGATTGTAAGTCTGCATAATGATTAGCTACTTTTAGGAAATGGCGACTAATAATTCAGTTGGAGGGAGATCCTTCAGCTTGCATATTATTGCAACAAATTTTATTAACTTTCATACATACATACATTTCGGCAACATACCTAATTTAAAAATCAGAATTTATGTAAGAAATGAACAGCAAGCAAAAGTCCCTTGCTGTGACTGATTGCATTAGTTACAGTATTGCTTCAGGTGTAATCAGGATTATTTGTCTTTCTGACATTACCACAATGATACGAGACACAGTATGCTAATATGCCTATCTTGGTTTATAAGGTGTTATTAGTCCTTTGTTTCTTTCGGTCTCTTAATTAGTGACCATTGTTTAAAGTCATCCATCTTCGCTCACATTTATGCAAATATTCCAAATTATTAACGATAGCATCAGTAGGGTCATGCTTATCCATTTTTTTTCAAGAAAATACTGTTCTATAAGCATCATTTTACCACTCTTGTTCACAGGGAGCAGAAACTTATTCTGTTAATAAATCTAGCTGTTTTGAGGAGCAAAGAATTACTGCCTGTGAATTTAAATTATACATATGGGCCGTATCAATAATACATAAATGAACGATTCCATCAGTTGTACATCAATATTTTCACAGAACACCATGGAGTGGCACACAAAATAAGCAGTGCTGACAGCATCACCAGGATGCAGCTAAGCAGCTATAATTTTTAAAAAGAGTCACAAATGCTATAATTTGCATTGAATGAAAAAAGAATACCAGAGAAAACAGTAGAAAAAGAAACTGAGTTGGGGTTGTTCAGCCTGGAGAAGAGAAGGCTCTGGGGAGACCTTATAGTGGCCTTCCAGTACCTAAAGGGGGCCTACAGGAAAGCTGGGGAGGGACTCGTTATCAGGGAGTGTAGTGACAAGGGGTAACGGTTTTAAAATGAAAGAGGGTAGATTTGCACTAGATATTAGCAAGAAATTCTTCACTATGGGGGTGATGAGACACTGGACCAGGTTGCCCAGGGAAGTTGTGGATGCCCCATCCCTGGAAGTGTTCAAGGCCAGGCTGGATGGGGCTCTGAGCAGCCTGGTCTAGTGGGAGGTGTCCCTGCACATGGCAGGGGGTTGGAATTAGATGATCTTTAAGGTCCCTTCCAACCCAAACCATTCTATGATTCTATAAAATATCTATTTTCTAAGGACTGGCTGGTAATTTCCCTTCAGTTGTGTCTGTGTTCTCTCGTGATCCCTGAGGGACTGGGAAGTGGTCAGAAGTCCCTTCCCCTCCTCCTGGAGAAGGAGGTATCTGAGTGGAGGGCAGGAATGAGCAGACAGAGCTGAGCAGATCCAGATGACTGTGAACCAGAGCCTGACCTGTGAACAGCAGGACAGCTCTAGGTTTTCCTCCTTCCTCCTTTCTTTCGCTTGTTTCCCTTTATAGCTTTTTTATGGCAGCGACAGAGAGAGCAGCTAACTGAAATTTTGTGAAGGAAAGATGTGCGATCAAAGCATGCACTCAGTATACTTCAGCATACTCTAATGAGGACTTACAGGGGTACGTTTTTTTTCCCTGCCTCATGCCATAACATTTCTGAGGAGATAGCTCTTTTATGCCCATGTGGGTCTGCGATTTATTCAATGGAGGTGACTCTCTGGCGTATAAACATTGTGTTTATAAGTACGGTGAAAACGCCTCTGTCCTTGTTGATCTTACTAACGAGCAGGATGCTTATTTTGCTATGCCCTTATGTCAGCTTAGTACTAAGGGCCTGAGTGGCTTTGCAAGACTGAAAAAATGCAAACTTTTTAATGAGCTTTGAAAATTAATTCTTACTGGTGCCAAAACAGTATGTGGAATGATTGAGACAAAAGTAATTTGACATAATCCTACTCATTTATGAACTGACAGAATATTGCATTTGAACATGCTTATAATGAGCTTTGTAACAAAGCTGATTTTATAAAATTGTTTAGCTGGTTTTTGAAAGTTATTCTCTGGGTTTTTTTGTGGAATTGGTGATTTTTTCATTTCCTTTTAAACGCTTAATGCGAAGTTTATGAATTATTTTCATTACTAAGCACCTGCAACATCTCTTGATTAAGATAGCTGCAAGTGAGCCACTCTTACGAAATGTCTTTAGCATGTCTAATTCCAGTGCTTCCCAGTGGCGTGGAAACACGAAGAAATCTTTTCTTAAATGCTAAAATGAGCCCTGTTCATAGCTAAGGAAGACTTCTTTTGTAGAACAGGAGAGTGACATTGATGAAGTAACACTTCTAAAGTTTTCTTTGGCACTTCAGACAAAATCAGTACTGAAGACTTCCATCTATCCTTTTGTGAAAAAAATCTATAATTTAAAAAGTATATTATACCTCAATTATCAGTATTTTTTTATTGTTTTCAGACAAAGAATATACAGAAAAGGAAATATTAATAAAACAAGCTTTTTTCACTTCTAAAGCAAACATAATGCATTAAAATAGGAACTTACCTGTTTGTATGAAAAAGCTCGCTGCTGTCACATAAACAGGCAAATTAGCAAATGGAATAGAGGAATTGAAATAATATCACTGCTCTGATTTTTCAGAATATGTTCTGTCTGTCAGGAAAACCATCTAAAAGCTGCAGTTTGCTGTCCTGGGTCTAATGAGTGCATTGGTATACATGTGAAAAATGTTTGGACACTAAAAGAAATTGACTTGATTTAGAAAAAGCTTTAAATTTAGTGTGAAATTTCAGTAGTTTGGGGACTGACTGCAGTTTTAAGAATCTACAGTCTCTTCTCCAAAGACCTTTCCGTCCATATTTTAAACTATATAAAGTTATTGGGAATAAACAGCAGTTCAAAATTAGTGGCTGATCAGTATCTGTAACCTTTAAAATACTGAGATAATTCTTTATGCTTAGAAATGACGGAGCTGTGTGTCTTCAGGATATATTATGAAATGATACAGAAAGCTGAATTTGTATATAAAAGTTGGCTTGTAAGTCTAGGATATATTTTATAAGCCTAGCAAGTGATGCTGGAGCCAGGCAAAATAACGGCAGAGCATTCAGAATAAGGAGAAAAGTGACAGAAGTCAAACAATGAGAAGCAGAATTCTGAAGAGCACTGACACTGAGGTATTACCTTACTTCTTTCAGGCATTGTCATCCATAGGCACTGAGGGCACTTTAGGTGGAAAGTTGTGTGTTGAGTTTCTGTTGCACGGTATGATATGACTTCTGCTGGTGTAGATCTGACCACCCAAGGACTTTATTTTCATGTTTCTCCTTCCACAAAGTTTCTCTCTATATAATATATTTTGCCTTTTTGTTTTCTTGCCGTGCAGACACTGCAATGAATTGCTGGTACAACATAAGCAATTTCTGTTCGTTGTTTGACTATATTCATTGGGCATCCTGTATGAATAGAGCTGTCTCCCAGAGAAATGCATTATTAAAGATTCTATATTTGCAGTAGTCATATATCATTGTTTAACCATTTAGCATGCTTTCCTTTTTAAAGTACAAAAGAGGAGCTACTTCAGTATAGATTGGGCAATACCTAAATGTCTCTCACTTGAGAGTGACTCTGCAGATATACTAGCCCTTTGGAACAATTCCCTTAATAGCTACGAGCATATTTGAGCATATTTGGCATAGATTTTGTTTGCCTTCAGTTAGGAATGGGTTGCTGCTAAGAAAAGCAAAGGGCAGTTTGACCGAAACCTCTAATTTGCTTTTGCTGAAGGTCAGTACCTTTGTCACGTTGTTTTGCTCCAACGCCGCAGCTTGCATTTCAGATGGAAACAGCCCTTTCTATGACCAGTATGAGCCCTCTGTGGGCATGTATCATTTATCATTTTATTGGAAGCAGCTGAGGATGCTCTAAAAATAGACGTGTGAAATGATGGACAGCTCATGATTTGTTGGCATGGAATCAAGACGTGACAGAAGGGACCAGGCGAGCCAATTGGATCCTCACTGCCAAGGTTGCCATGGAAGCTTTAACTCTTTACTCTCCCTTCGTCTCTCTTGCTCAACTAACTTGTGCAGCATACTTGAATTGTTATGGATGAAGTGTATTTCATAGTGTAACATCTACCTGCCCACATTAACGGAAGCTGTCAGATGTGATTTAGGTAGCTATGTGTATTCCATAAATTCTCATAGGAGAATGGAGGTACCTCTGCCAAGGTCTCTGAGGCAAAAAAGTAGGCATGCAAAGTTGAAATGTAAATAAATGTTCATGTATGTAAATGTAAATATATTTACACAGTCAGAATTTAAGGAAAAGATCCCCAGTGAGGAAAGAAAAAGGAAGGAAAATGTAAAGACAGAGAAAATAAGGAAAAGTGAAATCTCTTGCTGAAATCTCTTCAGCCAGTTTCTTTGTGGTCTACAAGTGTTCCATTTCTCACCCACCCTTCAGTTCAACACATCCTCATAGTATCTATATAACTGAACTTTTTTCCTTTTCTGTCTCTTCAATGTGTTTTCTTTCCTTCGGCTACATACAGTATTTATTTTAAATACCTCCTTGTTTAATGCGATCATCCCACAGCTTCTTCGACGAACCACTCCTGAGTTTCTTCCACACACTAACATTGTATTCTGTCTTTTCATCTTCACAGAGTGCGTGTGGAGGAAATAATGGCTTTTAAGACTTAAAATATTGCACTTTCACACCTGTTGATAGCCAGAGTGGATGTGGCGATAGGAACGTTTTTCCTTTTTAACTTCCTATTTTCTTAACCAAGTAACAGAGAAATCTGGCAAGGGCTGTAGTGAGCTTGCTCTCTTTGCAGTTCTTTTATTCTATTAGCCTCAGATTAAAAACAATTTTGCATATCAACAAGTAGGTAAATGGTAGTATTTAGAGTGTCTTCTTTCTGGGACAAATAATTTTGCTCCTTTTCTCAGTACTTAAGCCCCAAAGAAATATTTCTTTTCTCTTTATTTTTGTTGACTGCAACCCAAATAAGAGAGGTGAAACTTTCAATCAGATTTGCTTTGACCTCTCTGATAGTACACAGATAAATCCATCGCAGTCTTTCTCTCTGCCTTGGAATGTTCTTCTGCTATATTTAAGCATCTTGCTGTCTCACACACAAACACTAGACGTTTTCAAATAAATGTCTGGGGTGGGAAAAGCAAATCTACTTAATTTTTCACTAGCTTCAGTCCCGGAAATATCTGCTTCGCTTTGTTTTGAACCTACAAAATAAATATGCATCTGTTTGAATGGTTTACATTTGTAGTGGTTATAACTGCTCCTCATGGCAAGCAGTGCCGTAATTTTAACTGGAGTGTGACAACCAGATCCAGCTAGAATGGTCTTGTCTTTCTCTGAGTTGAATGCATTATCACAGGATCTAGTTATTCCGTGATTTAAGGGGTATGTCTTTGCCTGAAAACAATTTCACAAATCTGGGATTTGTTTGGAGATCCCAGACTTTACAGAGCCCCATGGATAATCTGCAAATTTTAGCATGGATGGAAAAAGGGGGATACAGCAATTTGTTGGAATCTCCTAAACATCAGGCAGCTAATTTAAAGATGTAGCTCCAGTGAAGCTGACATCTGGATACACGGCCACCAGACTTGCTCAGGTCAGTTTTTTGGCAGGTGCTCCTCACTGGGCCCCATGTGATTGTGCTGTGGGCAGGTCTGTGCAAAAGCCCAAGGGGTTCTCCTTGCCATGGAAATTACTGCACTTCTGCAGATCAAAAGCAGTACAGGCATGGCAGGTAGGACATCTCCCAGCTCACTCGTCTCGCTGTATATTTAGTAATGGGTCAGGTTTAGGGGATGGCAAAATCCAGAGGGGTTTTTATTAGTTGTATACGTTTTATGGGTTTATATGACACATTTGCCAGAAGGTGTTCCAATAGCACGTGTGATTCAAATCAAAACTCATCATAGCTATACACTGCACGCGTGAATTCAAAAGTTTATCAGCCTGTTATTTCTAAGTTATTTACAGGCTTTACTTTCTCACATTCAACATCGGTAGAGAGCTATGAACTAAGATGTTTAGATTCTGCTGTTACTATGAAGTCAGAAATTGCATTATTAAACTGTCCCTTTTTCATTCACTGAACATAAAAATCTAAAGTTTGTCCACTCTAACGCTTTATCTAGCCCAACTAATGAAGTGCAAAATAAGGAGAGTTAGTCGATAACAGTTAGACAATGGATTCATCTCCTTCATTCTGGGATGTCTTCCACTTCTTCCTCAAAATGCTTGGATCGAGATTTGATATCACTTTGAGAAGAGGTTGCAACTAAGGCAGCGCTGAGTTCTTTGACTCCTGATTATTTTTAGCTGCAGGATTACCAGAAGCCCCTATGTCATGTAGCATCCTATGCCATTTCAGCCAGAACATTTTTCACACATTTGATTTTAGAGTTTGTGAGCTTCAACAGTTGATTAAGCCACTACAGTTGAGAGTCCTTATGAAGAAACTTTAGGATGACAAATTTAAAAGTATTTTGGAGGCTCTTTAATCTTAACCCCATAGTCAGCTGTTATTCTATCAAGTAAAATTCTGTTTCTGCCTTTTTCAAATTACATTTTTTTCACAGCAAGAGCAGTACTCTTCCTTCTCTTTTAAATCTTTCACAGCAGACTAACACACTTAAAGCAATTACAGAAATTGCAACAACAAAATTAGACCTCTTGGTCTGTTTCCCTTTCTAAAGGTGAGCAGCAAACATTCCTGCAAAACGCTTTTGAGAAATACTTTGAGATTTTGGGGAAGGTGTCAAGTCCTATATACTACTGATTACAATATGGGAAGAGCACATATATACAGAAATTAAGCAGTTTCCAGAGTACACTAACAATATGTTCGTGAGGTTGAATTCACAGTAGAAACTGAATTTTCCTTTGCTTAGAATCCAACTCATAGACAAGAATATTTAAAGTGTTACTTGTCAATATTCCTCTCAAGGTAAAATACCAGATCTCATTATCTGCTTCAATAAACAATATTAACAATGAGGTCTGTTGCTTTTCAGTGTTATCGCTATTATCCCAATCACATGAAGTGAGATTAACTATGTTCACAGGATTTTGATAAGGATGCAATAGGATGTACAAATAAGGTCTTTTCTTAAATTTAAAATAAAGGAGCAAAGAAAAGAAACATAATTGAAGAGCTGTGACTCATTTCTCTTAAAAAATGAGGTGCATGCCTATTCATGTACCTTCTATTTTTAAAAATTTAATGATACTCTAAGGCACTCCATCAGCCTGTGTTAAAGCAAGCAGAAATTTAGAGATGAATTTTGTTTGTGAATATCTTTTATTTGGTATTATCTGACACATTAAGAAAGCCCAGCCTAAATAAGGCATTGTGTTTCAATCAAAGTTGGGTTTGGGGTTTTTTTTTTGGGGGGGGGTGGGGTGTGTGGAGGGTGGTAATTTTTTTCAAAGAACTGAATTATACTTTAATAAGATAAACTTTTTATTTGACTACAGTAATCCAAAATACAAGGTGCTTGTTCTCAGGGTGACTAAAGGCCTGTGTTCCTTGCTTATCTGTTTCTGCAGACAAAGGAGTTACGGCAAGCAGGCTTTCCTTTAGGGTTTGTGCTGCCCCATGCAGATGCTGTCAGCTGGGAATGGTCCACTAGTTACACAGGAATATGTATTAGTAGTAACAAGACTAATCAATCCCCCACCTTCAGTCTCCAGCAATACATGAGTGCTCCACAGAGAAAAGCTCCTTGTGACCATAACACTCTCCAAAAGTGCAGACAACGTGCTCCAAGGCCACAACACAATTGGAGAGTAAAAGCACAGAATACAGAATCACAGAATGGTCGGGGCTGGAAGGGACCCCTCGAGATCATCTAGTCCAACCCTCTGCCAGAGCAGGGTCACCGAGAGCAGGCTGCACAGGAACTCATCCAGGAGGGTTTTGAATGTCTCCAGAGAAGGAGACTCCACCACCTCTCTGGGCAGCCTGTTCCAGTGCTCTGCCACACTCAAAGGAAAGAAGTTCCTCCTCATGTTTAGGTGGAACTTTCTATCCTCAAGTTTGTGCCCATTACCTCTTGTCCTGTCCCCAGGCACCACTGAAAAGAGCCTGGCCCCATCCTCCTGACACCCACCCTTTAAGTATTTATAAGCATTGATAAGATCCCCCCCCCAGTCGTCTTTTTTCCAGACTGAAAAGACCCAAATCCCTCAGCCTTTCTTCATAAGAGAGATGTTCCAGTCCCCTAAATACCTCATTCTGTCTTTTCCCTTTCATTTTTAGCTAGTAAAGTCAAACATAAATCCTGACGTTAAAACTGTAAGCATCAACTTCAAACAGAGAGAAGTTCTGCTCTGCAGTTTTCAGCTGACCCTGGTCACCTTCTTTCTCATGCTGGCACACTTATATTAAATACTAAACACGAGAATGCCAGCATGCCATTTAGTACTCTAGTACTAAATAAATGTCATGTATCATTTTAAACTGGTAACATTTTGCACCCATTTTGTACTTCAGGAAATGAGTGTATATGACAAACCAATAGCAAATTAAGTCCAGTACCTTTGGGAAGGCTGCTTTATGTAGGTCTTTTTGCTCACAGATCGTGTTACAGGTTGCATAGGGGCTTTGCTTGCTTGTTTGTTTGTTTTTAGGTGAGCTCTTTCAATTGGGAGAAGAGAGAGAGACATTGTCTCATCTGCTGTTCCCCTGATCTCTGTGAAATCTCATGCTACTCTTTCTCTGTACTCAAAATGGGATTGGGTCTACACTAAAGCAGAGGCAAAAGTGTGTCTGGATGATTCTTAGCGCAGTTTCTTTGGGCATCTTTCTTTTTCTCTAACAAGACATGGTCCAACCTCAGCCAAACCATTTTATTTTCTGAAAACAGATGCGCTGGAAATCCATCTGTCTTTTTGGAAGCTGTAACAGATGCTATTCTGCTTTCCAGCATCTCTTTGAATTCTGCTCATGGATGACCCATACTTCATTTGTACTTGATTTTCATTTAATTTATCCTGAACCTGGTAATAAAGCTCTCTAGTGTTCAGTAAATTACATGGAATTGAAATCCAGCCACATAAACTGTTAATATGCAATGAGACAGTTATTTAGGGCTCATCTCTGCCAAGACATCAACACATTCAAGAGTAGAATAATTTATATGTTGAATATTTGGCAGCAGCTCCCTCAGTACAAAGCAGTTTCTCTGTTGGGATACTGAATTCCTCCAAAAGAGTTCATGAGGTCAGAAATACGTATTTCTGATCAAAATTCCCTGAAATGGGTCCTGGCTTAAGCATATATTATAGATTAAGTGGTCTCTCCAGACAAAGCTACCATATCGATGCTAAATTTATTTCATACAGCAGACACTGGCTTTTCGTGAATAAATAACGTATACAAGATATATAATTATTTTAGCAAGTCAGGAACTCTATGACTATCCCTAATTTCATTTATCTTTCAATTAATGCAGTGCTCAAGATGCAAAATCATTGTGCACAGGCATTCTCTGTATTTGCAGGATTTTTGGCAGGACTTTCTTTCCCAGTACGATGGACAAACAGGCTGCGAGGCTCCATGTGCTGGTTTTTTTTTTTCAGTGAACCTGATCATAGTACGTGTGCATATGAGTCAGGGATACATGCTGACCTCTGTTAAACTCTCTATACCTCAGATAATTTTGCTGGCTGTAGCTCATCTGAATCTGAGGGGCCAAATGAGCTTATAGAAACAGTGGCATTCAGTGGTTTCCAAACGAAACAGAAAGCATATCCCCACCGGACCTTTCTGTTCAGTCATGTTCTACTTAAATAGAAAGCTTAGATGCTTTGCTTCATTTTATTCAAATTTATCGTTTAGATTATGATACACCTGGGATGATTTTCTGAATGTATACAACAACACAGTTAATGTCTAGGGAAGCTTGTAACTGAAATGAGGAAAAATAGAGGAAAGAGTACAATGTAAAAGCAAAGTAGTCAGTTTTAATGAGATATGTTTTCCACAGCTGTGGGATTATTTAGAATTTATTCTGGATGATTCTGAAATGTCTACATTTGTATGTTAGGAAAAATGCATTTCCTAAAACTTTTTTTATTTCCTTTTTTGAAAAATGTTTTAAAAATAGCTGGAAAAAAATAGATATTCAGTTTTCTGTTAAAAAAAAAATGCACCAGAGCATCATAAGTAGGATGTACATGAAAGGACATAGGAAAATTAAGTGACTGCTTCAAAGAATTCTAGTAGCTTCAGTTTAAATTTTTTTGACCAGATCTGCTTCTGTGAGGGACAGATTTACAGAGATGTATGAATAAGACAAGAATAAATGGGCTCAAATAGCAGCAAAAGAGTTTGGGGGAAACACTGGGTTGGGGTCAGGATCAACTTATAGAGAGTGATAAAGTTCTTGGGGGGCGTGTTGGGCTGTAATTATTTTTACGGTTTTTTTTAAATGTCTGTCAGTAAAGTACAATGCAAGAGACTGGATTAGGCAGATTCCTGAGAGCCCTTAGATTTCTACAACTTTATAATCTTGAGTCTGCAGAATTCTTTGAAATACATTTTAGTTGATGCTTCACAACTATTTTTTGCTAGCTGTATTTTAAGTCTTCTTTCCTAAAGGAATATTTTTGTTTTGCTGTTGTTGTCTTGCATAGGCCATGTTTTCTAAAGGTTCATTCAACTTCAGTGATCCCACTTTTGAAACTTGAAGTGTAAGGTCTATATGTATTTAACTCTCAGCAGAGCTATGTGCATCTCTGATGGTGATCACTAAAATATTGCTCTGGTTTCAGGTAATTATTATATTAAATTTTTAACTTGACGCTTCCACTACTTTTGCAATAGTATGAAGTAGTGATTTGGGAATAGGACAGATTTCAAAGCTTCAAGAACAGAACAAGTTTCACCAATGTAATTCATCAGAAGGAGGAATGGCTCCCTGCAAATTGTACAGTTTTTCAAAATGTCTCTGAATTTATTCTGGTTCATTGAAAATTGTCCCCATATGAAAGGAAAAAAACCCCCATACAGTCTGCTGACCTTCCCTCCCTGCAGAACTTCTTTGATTATAGGAATATCTCAAAACCTCTCATACCTATTTAAGTATCGGTTGTAATATGCCAAATGTTTAGTTCTTTTACTGGCCACTTGATTTTTTTTTTTTTTTTTAAATGAGAAGCTGTGAAATGCCTAATATTAATGACTTTTCAAAGCCACTGTTACTAAGCAACTACTAAGCACATTAAGTAACATCTCATTGAGAAGAAGCATCAGCATTATTCAGACATCACAAACAATATTGTTAGAGCTGGCAAACAGATATTTAGCTTAGGGTCATATCATCATACTTCTAGACTCCACAGACTTTTGTACCTATAATTCACAGTTTACCAGTTATAGGAACTATGGCGTAGCTTTAAAAGTCATTCTGGGTACTCTCTGGATATGGCATCAAGTAGTTCTTGGCTATTTCCCCTACATTTATCAGAACAAGGCACTCTGTTATTTTTACAGGCTAGCAGTTGGGTTAAATCTGTTATTAAGCAAAAAAGCTACATCCTGGGATTTCTTTTGTAGCATCTTATCCTGTGCTTGCTAGGGTCTTACTTAACTAAGGTGTTGTAAGACCACCTAGCAAGGATACAATGTAAATGGATTTGTGAAAAAAGTTGTGACAGAAGTTCGGTTCTTCCTGCAGTCAAAACCAGCATATTATATCTGCATGTATGTTTTTGGAAAATATGGAGAAACTCCCTCTGTAGAAGTGAGAGAACTATCAAAAAGATCGTGGTGGAAAGCCACAGGAAAGAAGATGTTTGTTAGGGTGTCATTGGTAATGGACTGAAGGTGGTACACGCAGCCATGGTGGAGCATAGACAGTGGAATAGAATCCTAATACTGAATGGGTAGAACATCACATGCAGTTCATACCAATATGTTATTCACTGAGGAGTGATTGAATGTTTCTGTATTTTGAGAAATTACAAGAGGATGCTTTGTTTTACTGTACCAGTATTTCTGATCCATCCATTGCTTGTCAGCGTGGAAAAGATTACAGTGATGTTTCACTTTGACAGTGAGATACCAGATAGGAAGAGATGGTTAATGCGTGTCATGGATAAAGAACTGGTCTGAGATCACTGTCACTTGACAGGCAACTAAATTGTCAAAATACAGTAATGTGTGGCTCAACTGCAAGGTAGTCTTTACTGCAATAACAGTTCAGAATAGAACCTGTAAAAAGCAGAGGCAAACTTTCTCCTTGTAATTTGATATTCATATTTCAAGTGGTTAGTGCCGGGGACAAAGGAGAACAATGAGAACTGTATTGATAAGAGAAAGCTACAGAATGACACATGCTGTTAGTGATTGGCAATGTCAGCAGGAAATAGTGCAAAGATACAAAACAGCCAGAGAAGATGAAGAAACATTATACTGAAAGGAAAAGTGCTGCAAGCAATGAGATGGAAATACTGCTTTAAAAATAAAGTCGCACAAAACTCTGCCAGTATGGAAATAGTCAAGCCCACAGGCCATGGGAACCAGTCTGTAAAACAGGCATCAAAAAGTCACGGCTTTAAGTTTGTAGGGTTTCTAGAGGTATAACCATGGGAAAAATCCTGATCCTGATTCTGTTGCCGGGTGGTGGAAGGCACGCATCAGAACAGGCTGCCCAGGGAAGTGGTGGAATTGTCATCCCTGGAGGTATTTAAAAGACAGGTAGACATGGTGCTTAGCGATATGGTTTGGTGATGTTTTTTGTCAGAGTTAGGCTGATGGTTGGACTCGATGATCTGAAAGGTCCCTTTCAACCTAGGCGATTCTATGATTCTATGCAATGGGGTACCGTGGGGATACTATGTAGGATTTGGATGGATGTGTATCACAGCTCAGCTCTGCAGGGTCCTTTCACTGAGGAAGCAGTGGAGCCTACGTTGTGGAGCAGGTGGATATTGGGAAACAGACGCAAACTCATTTTGCCATCTTCCTATGGGCTGCCTTCCTCATATGCAGCAAGACTGAAAAGAAGTGGTGGACTCTACTCCAGCCACCAGTACTGCTGCATTACATTTCTGTGGAAGAGCTCTCTACTGGCGACAGCCTCTGCTCCCATGGGCTCCCTCTGCCAGACCCTGCTGTTGGCTTTGGATATGGAGCTCAAGTTTTCTCTTCTGATGCAAAACACTGCAAATGTGTCAGTGGGGTATTTCTCAGAGGGAAGAAAACCCAGAGAATGGCTGAAGTTATGAAGGAGCAATTTTGTGTTTGAAGCATGTTGATAACGCTGAAGAAGAATGTAAGACGTGAATCACTGTTACCTCCAGCCACTCCCACATTGTGTGTATAAGTATGTATATATTTAATTTCACAGTTCTGCTGTTCTCTGATAAGGCTATATTCATGGCTGAATCTAAATTACATTCTAAAATTAATTTCCAGGTAGCAGTCTTAGGATGCCATTTGAACCCTATCTGGTTCCCAGCTTGGGGCAAAGAAAGTGTTTCAGAATCTCTTTTCCTTCTTCCATACTGCTCTTGCTTTAGCTCTGTTCGGTTTTATACTTTACTGTCTTTGCAGGCCATCTCAAAATGTTGGTCTGGAGCACTTTAAATTACTTTCTTTTTAACCCACCTAGCACAATTTCAGACAGAGCACTTTTCCAGACAGAGAGCACAGACACAATCTACTTGCTTCAAATATATTTTAAGTCCTTCCATGTGAAGGAAAGTATTCAATTTTTTGTTTGTTTGTTTTACTCTGCACAATATTTTAATCACCTGATAGCCTGTGGAAATTAATCCTTTCTCTGTCATGTAAACTGACAGACAGCTGGGTGAAAGAGTTTTACTGGGTCGTCATGCACCACACGCATCCTCTGATGCCCGTCCTTACAGTGCTCAACCGTGCTACTTGAGTAGGTTCTTTTATGTTTTCAACAGACAACAAGAAAATATGGGCTCTCTTACACACTGTAATGCTAGCACTGCTAAGAGTGGTAACAAAAAGTCTCATGGAAAAAGGTTGATCTTTCTTCGTGCTTTAAACATGACAGACCTGGGCCATTCATAGCCCTGAAGCAACCATACCATATATGTCTGTGCCTGCTGTCTTCTTTTATTGGTCTCCCTTTTAATTACCTTAACTCTGGTTTTGCGTTTTCATTCTTTGTTCCTTTTCTTTTTCTTTTTCCTGAGGAACAAGAACATTCTCACAGTCATCTACCCCTTATCTCTATTTTCTCATGTAAATTGCACAAAAGAGAGCTATGGTTGCCTATCAGCTTAGTTTATCCCCAGTGAAGTAATGAATTTCCACAGATCCTAGTGTCATTTTCGTGGTGGGAGAGAATATGGGGATTGAACATCAATCAAAACACCGATGAGGTATTCAGAAAAAGCAACAGGAAACACAAAATAAAGAAATACGTAACTGTAGCAAGGCGTTGCAGACATCCCACTTGTTTTTTGTTTGTTTCAACAAGTGAGGTTCATTAAATGTTGTATTTCATATTGTTTTAATTTCTGAACTCCCATGAACATTCGGAGCTCTCTTCATTATATATTGCCAGTGAATATAAAAGCAAAGCAAATATTATCTGGCCTCTCGTAGAAATTCTCATAAGATATTAAAATGAAAGAGCAACACTCTTGACACTTTTAATGATTAATATGTAAACAAATTTCAGTGTCTTGTTTGTTCTTTGTGTCTCCATTGGGTCTGTCTTTGCTCCTGAAATTTCCATGCCATTTTTGAAGGTTACCAACTCACACAGAAACATGTTCACCTTCCAGACCCAAGTGGAGATAAGTCAAGACTTAATCTTTCCAGGGCAGCAAATCTGAATTTAAATAAAAGCAGCTTTAAGAAAACATAGAGTGATGATGACTGAAGAACCAATAGAATTACTAATCTATTGAAAAAGAATTCATATTTTTGGTATGTAAATGACCACTTTATAAAGAAAAATATTCACTGGACACCAAAGAATGTAATAATAGGGGATGGAAGTGGTAATACAGGCATTTATATTGCATAAAGACAAGAGAGGGAGAGAGAATTTAGATAACAAGAAGAATTTCCTGCCTATTAATTTAAGGGTAGCTCTGCTGAGTTTAGCAATGTTGAAAGTCTCCAAGTCTTGGTGCTCAATGCACAGAAATCTTCTGTTCTGTTTAAATAGCAAATGTCACTGCTTTGTGTCTCTCTGGACTGTTGCACTGATGTTCTTCAAACCTGTGCTGTAAAGACCACATATGCGACTGGACTAGTTAGGATGGTCTTCTGAGAGTGCTAACCCAAGTGTTTGTTTCTGTAGAGCTGTTCACATAAAAGGGCCATCTATCCTTGTCAGCTGGTTTAGAACAACCATTAACAATCATTGCATATCAATGAGATAAACATTACTATTGAATATATGGTTGGTATCGGTTATTTTTAAGATTTCTTTTTACCATGAGTGAAATGGTACAATACCCCTTGATTCTTCAGGCACCCTAATGTGACTTAAGTGTATTTCTGTAACAAGATGGTTTAATGTCACCCTCCTACCAAATCAAAACTCCTAGCAAAACTAAGACTCTGATATTTTAACCTATAACAAGCTTTTCTTAGGCACGTGGATTTGTTTGTATCAAGTTCATACATGGTAGAGGTCTGCAGGGAAAAAAAATTAAGAGACAACGCCAAGTTGTTAGGAAGAAACTTGTTGGGCTCCATCATAGTGCGCTAAGTAGGTTAATTGCACAGAGTTGGAAATTGAGTATATCTGTCAGCTTGCTTTATTTCCTTTATATATGTTGGTATAACCGGTCTGGAAAAAGACATTGAACTTGTCGCTCTTTTGTTCTATTATTTGTCTTAATAAAAACTCTGGGCAAAGTAGAAGCTCACCCTTTGGACTACAAACACGCTAACAGCACACTAATGCTTAAGTCAGACTGTAAGGTTCAGTAGACACTGGTTTCAGATTCCCTAGCTTTTTGGTTCTGTTTTGTTTTGTGGTTGGTTGTGTTTTTTTAAGCAGAACTATGAAAGATGCTGTCTTACTCCAGTGTCTCAAGCTGTTTTCCACAGGTGCATGAGCAGGGCTTTCCTGTGACTCTTTACTGTTGATTGGCATAACAGTCTCTTCTTGTCTGCAGTGAGCTACTAATGAACCAACAAGGGACTAGGAGAAAAAGTCTGGCAAACATCCCCATGCTGCATCAGCTGAACTGGAGGAACTCTTCTGTCAGTCTCTTATTTTGAGGCTGTAGATAAGTTTCCTAATCATATTTATGATAAAGTTAATACAACGTTCACAGCTAAAGTCCGCAGGAAGTCTTCCAATAATATGAAGCAAAAAATGTAGCAAAAAGCAGGGTGTATTTCTAATTATTAATGTTATTTCTAATTATTAATGATGTGTCTTCTCCCTTTGCTAGCTGGATGAAAATTTTGCCACGTTCTGTCACAGAATTCTCACTCTGTCCATAGCGATGCGTTCAAAAATGTCAGCATCCATGCTATGTATCACAGAAACTTTGTAGCACAGGGAGAACAGCTGGAGTAATATTTCAGGATAATAAGGGGCCGTATTAGACCCAGCAACGTTTCTTATGAATAAAGACTAACTTATTCATAAGTAAAGCTAGCATTATTCCTTGAGTGGGTTAACAGCTTAATATTCTCTAAAAATCAACAGTGACTAGGTGTGGCAGTAGTATATTAGGACTGGCCTTGAAGGTGATGGCAAATATTTTGTATATGATGAAGTGGATTCATTAGAGATGTAAAAGGAGGGCTGAGATACTTGGAGTGGTAAGCCAGAATGATGATCTTTGCAGCAGCATCCTGAGTGAATAAAAAGAAGAGCAAGATAGCACTTGACAAGGACAGAAAAGAGGTCACAATAGTCGAGGAGCAAAACCATGGAAGTCTAAAATAAAATTTTAGTTGTCTGACAGGGAAAAAACATTGACTCTTAGAACTTTTGCACTGAACTCATTAGATATACCCTGGGTTTGAGAGCAAAAAGGGAGAAATAAGGAAGAGGTCATACCCAGGTTAAAGGGCTGCAGGACTGATGGGGCTAGGAAAGTTTCAGTGAAACTACTTGTGTCGCACTTACACTTTGGCAGAATAACAGTCTCTTGAACGATACTGACTGACTGGAGGTGCAGGTCACATTGTACCAACAGGCCTGATGAGGCACAGTGAGATAAGCTGCTGGGGACCCAGTATCACCTGTGGCCTCCCACAGTTGTGTGAGGCATTGAACACGAACTATTAGAGCAAATTAAAGCAAATACCATAAAACACCATCCCATGACGCACTGACTATCTCAAAATTTGAAATGAAGCTTGCTGCATTAGTTCTCCATTGCTGAAGATGCACAGGAGTTTTACAAATGACAGTTAATAACTCTCTTGAAATTCTATGTGACAAGATTTTCTCTGTAGTTTGGAAAATGATCAATATGTTCCCTCAAGTGGAAACACTTGAAAAATTATGACGTTTCTTAGGAGAAAAATCCTTGCTAATAAATAGGTAGCACAAAGAAATCATGAGAACAGCTAAGCTTCATCTGTGGAATTACAAGAGCCAAGTATTTTTCATTTTCCACGGAGAGTTTTAAAATATAGTTGTCTGACATCTTTAAGACTGAACTTTTTTGAAGATTTTTTCTTTTTAATGAGGCTTAAGGACCTCCAGTAAAGATGGAGTTATTGGAATGGTGTTTTTCCATGTGATGAGAAAATTTCTGTCTTCTAATGACAGATAATTCATGGTCACAGTTAATGTCTGCATCAATTTCCAGACATATACGCTACCAGTTTCAGGGAGCCATATTTTCACTATATGGAAAGGGATAAACTGGAAACATAATAAGGGATAATAACATAAGGGATAAAATGGAAACATAATTCCATTTCAAGGGCTCCAGAATACCCACATGCTATTTAGAAGACAATTTTGAATAACTGACATGTGGATAGATTTTGTGCTGCTTCTGACATTTGTAGCAACCCAAAACTTCTGAAGAGCGATGTTATGATATTATCCAGATCTTCGGGTATACTTTTCAACTGGGATTATGTCTCAGTTGGCTGGTGAGGATGTTTTATGTCAGAGTCCTTCAAAAGCCTGCTTATGAATGTTGAGGCACATAACTTTTTCTATTTCAATCCGTTTTGTAGAAGCACAGGATTTATGCATTGCCATCTAAATACACACCAAGTGTGAAGAGCCAGAACTTCTGTTTTGTGACTACATTGTGCCCCCCTTCCACGACCAGAGACAAATTGGGTGAAATACAACCTCTGTGCCAGCCCATAAAATTATTTCTGCCTGCTGACATGGTATTGAAATGCCTGGTTAGGGTGTCATCATGCAGATCAGTAGTACGGTTTTTTGGGTGGGACTAAGAAGTAGTCTTCTTCTGACATGGCGTAAGCATCATCATGTCTGCACAGCGGCAACTCCTTGAGCTGTGACAAATGAGAAATATTGGACACAGCTTGGGATGGAAAGTTAGATAAAAGTTGTGAAAAGGTAGAAATAAGGCACTGTGATGTCAGACTGCTGTACTCTTTTTTTTTTTTTTTTTTTTTTTTTTTTTAACCAGTGCTTAATCTGGGAAAGATCCAATGGAAGTCAAGCCACATTGGCTCAATGCCTAGAGGAAAGTTGCAAGGTGTGGGCCATTATAAGATTTAACATTTATAATGGCTGAACGCATCACAGCATTTGGTATCTTTTCTTTGGATTTGCTAAATATTTACTAAGAAAAAGGGTTAAATTAAAGCTAAAAGAGAAAAGCTTGTATCTTTTTGCTCGATTTGCTCAGTGATTTGATGAGCTAAAGAAATTTATATTTATGTTTTATTTTATTCTCTTAATTTCTTATGCTGGTAGTAAATTTAAGAGAGAAAAAGGGACACTAAAGTGTAATAGCAGTTAGCTGCTGAGATAATAAAGTATTTGCACTTGTGAGACATCAAGATTTTCTCGCCCATTTTCTCCTTTAGAAAGATAGAGGAGTTTACACCCTTTTAAGATTAAAAAATATAAATTTCTTTTAAATAGCTATGCAGAATAAATATTTTAATGTTTTTATTGGATATTGGAATATTTATTCAAAGCTATTCTTATTAAAGATAGGAGAAAAATATTATTTATCTATGTAATAAGATACGGGGACATCACTTCTAAAGCAATCATTAGATTGCTCTAGCTCTACAGCATGATTTTTACCCTTATCATACACATGCTTAAAAATATTATTTAGGTTGTTC
Organism: Larus michahellis; assembly: GCF_964199755.1. Taxonomy (NCBI): domain Eukaryota; kingdom Metazoa; phylum Chordata; class Aves; order Charadriiformes; family Laridae; genus Larus; species Larus michahellis. The sequence goes on along the minus strand of NC_133900.1, from coordinate 64,360,006 downwards.
TCAGCCGACATTAAGAAATTGTAGCTTCTATTAGAGGTTCTGTTCTCAGACATTATGTATGACATGGGACTCCCACTGGTGCTACTCCATTTCGGCTTTCCCTTGCTGTGCGTAGACATCCTGTTTGCACCCAGCTCTGCCAGTTAGCTCCACCGCTAGCTACCCCCTGCCAATGATAGCCTTCCCCCACACCTGTTGGTGCAGCAGTGCACGTGTGCATCCCAGTTTGCTTCATGCGAAGTCATCAAGGTTAGCTCAGATCTCTAATCTGAACTTTTTAAACAAATCCAACTGATTTTGACTTATGCAGGCCAGGCTTCCATAAACTATTTGACTAGGCGGTAAGGAACCTTTAAAGGTCCCTTCCAGCCCAACACATTTTATGTTTCTATGATTCTATGAATATCAGTGGATAGTAATCATCCTCATGGAAGCCATGATGAAAACTTGAGAGTGGCTTAATGGCATCCGGATGAATAGAGTGCATAAGAAAAGGAAATGCAAGCAAGAAATATAACCATTACTGGGACTCCATCAGTAGACCCACTCATCACTTTTCAGTCTAAATTGATTTGATCTTTTTTTAACATTGACATGTCATGATATATGGCATTTAGCAATAGCAGTAAGATTAATGGTATCAAGGATCTTAGTCATAGTAATGTAAATAGAGTCACTGTACTGTTTAGAGCTCCATCACAGGATGAGAAGTGACCATTTATATATGTCCATAGCTCGAAATATAACCAATGACTTCAATTTAATATATTTACTCTTATGCACTAAGAACGTGCAAAATGCTTTGAACAAAAGGAGACAGCTTCTGTAACACTTCCTAGGCTGAAACCTTTTACGTGCAGTTATACGTAAGAAAAAAACATTTGCGTGCTATTGTGTAAAAAACACCTATATGGCATGGTAATTTATGCATTAATATCTTTCCTCCCATTCCTATTTCCTCCATTCCTACTTATCTTGTAGACTTTTTCCAAGTTTAATTCCACAATATATTAAGGCTTGGGTAGTTAGACGAGAGAAAACAGGGTTTCAATATTTGCAAGTATGTTAGCTACATTCTTCCTGTTCTGTTTTGTTAAACCTGTATGGGTAAATGAAGATCACTTTCTTTTTTTTTTTTTAATTGAAGGCAAAGAAGAAACCAACAGGCTGCTTCCCTGGTTTTGGCAAGGTACTTGGAGAGAGAAATAATTATGTCATGCAGTTTGTAACCCTAGCTGTCAATAGCATCGACTGCATTTTTAAGCAGGTAGGAATGAAAGGATCAGAGATAGCTCTGCACTGTTTTGAGTTCCTACAGGAGAAATACCTTTTGTACGGTTATTATAAACCTTTTTTGCTAGAAAGCAATGACCTAGTTAGGGAAGGTATATTTAACTGCATATTAGATTACCTGTATGTGTATCAAAAGGAAAATAAAAAAAGGAGATTCTCATGGATGGTGCAAAGCACTTGAGAAACCTGAGTTTAGTCACAGCTTTCTTGCAAAGTCCTAGCCTTCCCTGGAAATTATTATTCTTACTGTGCTTTGGCATCCATCTGTAAAACTGGAGTAATGCTAATTCCTTCCTTTCTTCTGTACTTCTCTGATCTGCCGTGGAAGAAGAATCAGAATTAGCCATCAGTGCAGTAGACCTACACCTCTGGGAAAAACTGTTAACTGTATCCGTACTTGAGGAGGCAGATCCCAGACAGCAGATCCCTGCGTGCTTATTTGTCTGGTCACTGCCAGCCGTGGGGTACGGGTCAGGGGGGGCAATGGCAGCCGCCACCTTTGCAGCACCGCCACCACAAGCTCCGCTTTCCAGTTTTCTGCTCTCGGCTCTGAGTAGGCGCGACTGTCACAAAAGTAGTAAACACTAGGTCTTTTTATAAAAGTGCTTTCATTTTAACATTTTCAGCAGACAAAGAATAATGAAAGCAATTAATGAAAATGAATATGTCAGTTCAGGTGCCAATGTTGCACATACCCAAACACAACTTGTATCAGCCTTTTGGGTAAAGGCATACATCGGTTATGTTGCCGATGTTGATAAATTAGCCCATTTTAGTCCCACATTGAAGGAGAGATAGAGCTACTGTCCTTAGAGCCATTGATAAGATGGCTTAGAGGGGAAAGATGTTTAGCCTTGTTTGGAACAAAGATTAAATGTCAGAAAGAAGAAGAATGAAAGGAAAAAGTTTGCAGCAAATACAGGCAAAGAAACCCAAGGAAAAGCGGCCTGCAGAAACAAAACAAGTACAATGCGTAGGATGGAATGTTAAACCTTAGGTTTTCTGACAGGAGGAGTCTAAGCAGCTTCCGGGACTCCAGTCCCGAGCAATAAAGCACAGAATAGTGACATTACGCTGTATGGATTTATCTATACTGTAGAAAAACAGGTACCTATATTATATCTGTTAGCCCCCTAACTCCCACTTCATTCCACTGTTTTCAGTAGTGATAAGGCCCATCATAATGCAAGTGTACCCGGGGGACTTAGAAGGTGCTGCCAGTTCTCACATGACACAATGATTTTTTTTGAATCTTATCCAAGGAAAGAAAGAAAACCGAGCCCTTGGCAGTAATTGATTCTAACCATGTGGGGGACAGTACTCTACCATGCAGGATTAAATTTGTTGGAATTGTTCCCCTGCTCATTTTTGCTGCAATAGAGGCGCTGTTTTTCTAATGTAAATTCCTTCTTAGATGCTAAATTATTAAGGGATTTAAAGAGTAAATCCTTAACCATGAATAGCGTTGTGCACTGCATCTGACAATGCCAGTACTGCAAACTGTTGTAGATAGGCCAGCGGCCGTTACTTGCGTAAGACATCAGTTCGGTGGTTAGTATTGGTGTATTCCACCGCTAATAATTTCCAAGGAAAATACTTTGTTTAGCAAATATTACTGAAGTGAGAAACCATCAAAAATAATGAGCTTGCTTCTCCTTCTTTCTCAATCTGTTCTTTTAAAATTTTGTTTTCCAAATAAGCCCACATAATAAGCCTTAAAGAATTTGAGACGGCATATTTGGGTTTTAATTACAGAAAAAGGACTCTTAATGCACTGCTATCTATAAAATGCCGTGTCTTGCTTGCCACATGCAACAGTCTGTATCTCCTAGTTATTTACCCGGAGAAACTAAGGGAGAAGTTGGCGAGTCACACCCTGCCGGATCCCTCTCTCCGGCACAATGAGAGAACGCCACAGCTCGTCGAGGCGCGGGGGGACTCTCGCCCGGGCTGGCTGCGAGCGCACCTTCCGAATGGCAGCGGTTTCAACCCCGCAGCATCTCCAGCCGCTCGCCGGCACCTTCCCCTCCCGCCGCTCCCAGGCCTCCGCTGTCCCCCGGGGCGCCCGTGGCGCATCCCGGTCCCCGCGTTTCCCGGGCAACCGGTTTCCCCCACCGACGCTGCGTCCCGCCGCCGGCCCGGCCAGCGCCGGCGCGTCCTGCCCAGATGTGCCGCCGGCGTTCCCCACGCCGCTTTTTTTTTTTTTTTTTTTTTTTTTTTCTTCTTTCCCCCCTTTCTTTTTCCCGGGGACATTTCCCGGGTGACCTCGGGGGAGCCCCCCTCGCCTCCCGCGTGGCTGCCTGGCCCTGCCGGAGCCGGGTAACGCCGGCAGGCCGGAGTTGATGCGCCTGCTTCTCCTGGCCTCGGCGCGGGGAGACGGGATGTGTTCCCTGCCGCTCCCCTCCCGCTCGCCCCCTTCCCTCGCAGGAGCCTTCTGCGCCTAGTTTAATGGCTTTGCAAAGGGAGCCAGGCAGAAGAGCACTTTTCTCAGTGGCGGTGGTCAGACCATGACCTAACTCATCATGAACTTGGAAGGGCTTGAAATGATAGCGGTTTTGATCGTGATTGTGCTTTTTGTTAAAGTGTTGGAACAGTTTGGGCTGATTGAAGCAGGTTTAGAAGGTAAGGGAGTGCTTTTCAGTGGCTTGTCTTTTTTTTTTTTTTTTTCCCCCCTGTTCTGGTTATTCTCTTGCGGCGAGGCAAGGGGCACCTGTAAACTGGATGTAAGGCACTACCTGAGTCACCTCGAAAGCGACGTGCACATCAGTGGCTGTGTGTTGTTGATGTTTAAGTTGCGGTGCTTTTCTCTTGCAGGAAAAATAAACTGGTATCCTGAATACTGCAAGTATAAACGTAGTTGTTAAGCAGAGAGAAATGCCTTAAAATCTGCATCTCTTATTCCTGTTTTAAATCTGTGAATCTAAAGTAGCAGGGGTCAAAGCAGATTTCAGGGTGTTAACATGAAATACAGTTATATTGCCTTAAAATTGTCTTGTAATCTGTTCAAAATTGTTTTGTAATCTATTCATGTTAACATCATCTGTGCTGGGATTGTTGTAATACCAAGATATATATTTTATTGTATTTAAAAACCTGTTGAATGTTTGTTTACTGGTAACATTTTAAAATGTGCTTGAGGAAGAACCACAACACTCAGATTCAAAATAAACAACTTTAACATTCACTTACGGCAATCAAGTGCAAGTTTTATTGCTTGATGCTTTGTTTATCTTAGACAGATCACCTTTCTTCTTAGCACTATTGTTTGTGTATAAACTAGTAAAAATGAAAATTTAGAAGCTTACCTGATTTTAAATGTGCTTTTTATTTATAAAAGGTAGTGGAATATTGATTATTTTTCCCATCTTGCTAAAAGCACTGTTATTCTTACCGTAAGAGGAGTTAGTCTAAAAAAACACTGATTGCAGCACGGTTGATAACATGACGGTATTCATTGCATCCCAGGGTTTTATTAGGTTCCAGACCGAAATGGTCTGTTTCTCAAATATTTAAGAAATATTGTATTCTCAAATCTTCCTGTAAGCTAGCATTTGAGTACAGTGTATATACTTATGCCTATGAAAAGGGGAACTTTGTTGACTGAGAGATTGTGGTTTGATGTGCTAACGAGTAAGAATATAAGCAAAATTTGCTCCTATGAAAAGGTCTAAAGTAGTCCTGTTTATGTAACCCTTTAAAGAAACGCAGTCTTCAAGTTATTTTAAATAAGGAAGTTCACTCAACTGTTTCTCTGTCTGTGTTGCTGTCTTGTGTGGACTTGCTAGTATTGATTACAGAACCTAAAAACCCTGCAGGGACTCACAAAAATGTATTATCAAGTGCATTTTTATAAAGAATTTATGTAGCCGTTAGCGTGCATTATATTGAGTTGAAATGACAATGGAGAGATTCCCTTCAAATGTGTGAACTTCTCCTTTTCTTTTTGTTTTGTCTTCACTTGTAAATAGAAATGTCAATCAACTTGAGAAATGTTATGGTAAAACTTATCTCCTGCATTAAAGGCTGCTGAGATTCGGCAAAAAAAGTGATATTTACTTTTTGGGTGGGTCAGTAGGTTTCTGTGTGCTTTGTCGGGTCTGATTGCCACATCTGGTCAAGTTCCCTGGCAAAATACAGCACTTGATTGTTGTCTGTACTTGTTTTTGTGGCTGGGGAAGCTGATAATGGACAGACAGTTCGAAATATAGTGAGGCTGCCTGCAAGTGGTTATAAGATTTCTGTAAGAAGTCAGTTTCTCGTGCAGCTGCCTGTTTTGTCTGCCTCAGTGGTCAAAAATCTGGCAGTCTGCGTGGAGTCTTGAAGTTTCTTCTGACCCAGTGCAGTGCAAGTTTCCAGCATGCCAGTTAGATGAAAGCACAGGAAGATGTGTATGCCCCATTTTTCTGTGGGGTTCAACTGCTGGGAATGAGATAAAGGCACGTTACACACGAATCAAGTAAGAGCTATAAACAATCACGTATGACAATAAGGCTTAACTAAGTTGCACAGATTTATGAATTTGTTGTCTCATAGTGCAGGAACAGGGCAGGTTTATTCCCTGTTTTTTCTTTAAACTTGAGAATTAAAGATATGAATTGATTACAATAGAAAAAAATGATTTGTACTCTTTTACTAGGAAGTTGAAAAAATTGTTATGATTTTAAGTATCAAGGCCATTCATTTCCACCCATGAATAAAGAGTACGTGCATCATAAAATCGTGCAAATGTTAGAGATGTTTTTAAGTAGGATGTTAAGAAAAAAGGGGTTTTACAAGTATACTTGGACTATCCATGTGTTTTTCCAGAAATCAGTGAGGAAGTTGGTTGCAGTTTTCTGAAAATGTTGTTTGTTATAAGGATATTTGCAGTTGTCTGGTTTTGGATAGGTTATATCCCTTTTTTTTAATTTTTTTTTTTCCTCAAAGGTTAGTATGTCCCAATGAAATCCTTTTCCATGTTTCATACAAATGTATAGTTTATGGCTTATAAAACAGATCCTTTGTCTGTCTGGAAATCGTCCGTAGATTCAGTAATAATCTGTCGGACAGTGCACCCAAAGCTAAATCTGAACTCTCTAAACCATACTGAAGCTTTGGTAGAAATCTAGGTTTCAGAATTAGCCCCTATCACGGTAAGAAAAGCTTGAAGCTAACTCACCTTCCTTCCCACACTGGTTTATCATGATTCTGAACTTTGTGAACCACTTCCACATGAATTCAGAAGAATCAAGGGCAATTTATGTAAATCAATAGCAAAACCTCATTTTCCTCTTTTCAGTGTCATTAAAACTATTGTTACGTGTAAGCAATATTCCGCTTTCTTCAGACTTTTCAATGCGAATTACGTGTATAGTAATAATACGCATTTTTTCATTATTTATGAAAATAAAATATTTTCAGAATAAAAATTGTATATACTTGCTTATACTTATTTTCTGATGTACTGCACTCACTCAGGTAGCAGTATATTTTCTGTGGTTTTGCCCAGTTGCCATCAACTGCTAAGTGATTCTGGTGGTGTTGTAGGAGAAGTATTTTCAAATAGATGTTTTTAATATTGTATGACAGCTCTTAAAGTTATAAGTAGCAGAATAGATTTATACCCTTTTGTAGCTTGTGGGTTGCAGAGACTTTATCTCTAGGTTAAATATTATTTTATGATGTATTGCACTCACTTAGATAACAGTGTGCTTTCTGTGGTTTTTCATAGCCGCCTTTAACTGCTGAGTGGTTCTACTGTTGTTATAAAAGTATTTTCAAATAGACGTTTTTAATATTGTATGACAGCTCCTAAAGTGATAAGTAGCAGAACAGATTTATTCACTCTCATGGGTCGTGGATTGCACAGAGTTTGTCTCTAGGTTAGATATTTAACTCTTCATGAATTAGGTTATGATCTCCTTAATAAACTTTACTGATTTTTTAAAAACAGTAATGTATTAGGTGTAAGTAATGTATTGATACCTAATGGGGAAAGCGTGTTCACACCTAAGTATGAATTTAAAATTAATCAAACTTATTTTGGGGCAAGTTTTTCCAAAAGTCATTCACAATTAAAATGAGATACAAGAACTGAGCAAGTCAAATATACAGTATGTTAGCGCCTTAAGATTATGCAACATTCAGGATATCAGTTTATATGATTTCAGTATATTTTTTGTATTTTTCTGAAAAGACAGTGATCTTTATCTGTAAGGATCAAGATATAGAAGAGGTTTTGTATCTGAATATCTTCCTTGTACGTCAGTTATTCTGGGTAAACTGTTGGAGACAGAGTGGTTGAAGCATTATGAGATCACGGCTTTCCTAAGTTAAAATAGTTTTGTCCTAATGTTTCTTGGTAAACCTGGACTGATTTTCAAAAGCTAAATCACTTATTAATTAAATAAACAGCAAACTAAACTCCTCTTCATCAATAAAAGCTAGAAACCTACACCAATTTGGGATAAGGTTCAGAGAAGAAATGTGAAGGGTATGAGCGATCAAAAATACATAAGAATACCCTGTTTGTTAGGAAATACTCGTAGCAATTAGTATCTCTAACAGGGGGAAAAATGGCATAGAAATAATCATATATGGTACTGTGAAATGTGGGTTCCATGTTTCTGTATTAATGATATCTATCTAATCTCCTTGCTGAGGAGCCTCGAGAGTGGCAGGAGAACTTTACAGCTAAAATTGTGATAATTGAGTTAAATTACTGAAACGTTTGATTCCTCTGAAACGTCAAAGCAGCTTCTAATCCCATTTTAATAATCCTGGCTATTGACAACTTCCCATTCATCAGCTGGAAAACGGAGCAAAACCAGAGACACATAGGGAATTGCTTATGATATTTACAACTGGTTTTGATAAGGACTGGATATGACTGGAAAGGAGACTGAAGTTACTTGTAGTTGCTCTGAAATTAGTAGCCACTGAAGCTGTTGTGTCATCCAGGCTGTGATCTGCTGGGGATTTCAACATTTCCACCATGATGTCCCTCTTCACAGTACTGTTCATGGATGGAAACAGAGGAATGTTCGTTTCAGAGGATTCATAATCACTAGCACTTCATAATAGAAATGGCTTGTAATAAACATAAGGGCTTTTATGCCATTATTCTTTTCTTAAGATCAGTCTTGATGTCAAAGAGAGTTATGTGCAGAATTATGAAGTACGAAAGCAATCAGGGACCAATATGTGAAATGATTAGCCAGAGCTGACAGTGTGCAAAAGAAAAAGAGAGGATAGAAATTTTAATATTAGCAATTCCAGGCATTCCTTAGAAGTAATTTGTTCAATTAAGTCTTCATATATAACAAGATAAATGGAATTAAAACAGCTGTTGAAACAACTACCCAGATGCGGACGAGTGAGCAGTGGATAGAAATCTTTAACACAGAGCTCCAGTGAAGTTTTACTTGATTAAATATTTCTGCTCAAACAGCACAAGCAAGTCATTTGTCGACAGACAGCGGCATGTATTGTAGTTGATTTGTAGCTATGCACATGTACGCATCTGACCAGCTTGTCCATCCTGCGTGACTGGTCAGAAGGCCGCTACTGGGCAGAATGAATAAGAGGAAAGCTCTTCCCCTTCTTGTTTTTCATAGTAGGAGCCTCAAGTTACAGATACAGTTTTAAAAAGACAGAAATAGGCAGGTAAGGAAAAAAGCTTGCTAGCCAAGGAAATTTGTGATAGGTGTCTTCAGCCCTTAGTTGCCAGCTTTAAGCAGTCTGATGTCTTGGAATCATCCTCTGAAGTCTGGCCCCTTGTTGCTGAAAAGGCTTCTAGTGCTCCCAGGTCAGTGTCTGCTGAAGAGCTGCTTTTTTCAAGACTAATGTTCACTCCCAGTGGTAAGGTGCTTGTCTAGTGCTTTACATCCACAGAGATCAAAAGTAGTTAAATACTGTAACTGAAGAGATGTCAAAGATAGAGATGGATGAAGAGCACTATACTCTGAGTTGTCAATACAATACCTTTTGTAAACTTACTAGTTTATAATTAACCTTTTTTAAAAAAGAACGAAAATATTAGACCCAAGTAAGCAGAGAGTTGATCAGAGAACTCTCAACTTTGCAGCGGATAGTCGTGGTGGATAGTCAGCTCATGAGCACAAGGTTCTCATTCCTGTTGCAGTTTGGTTATTAGTTATCTGATACGGAATGGGACCTGGAAAAAATGGAAGTTGTCCCATCTACTATAAACTGGAAGAACACTGGAACCTTATTGCTCAGTTCTACTCTTTTGTAATTTTAGGTGATAACTTAGAGAATTTTATGAAGACAATCTGGGTATGAGAAAGAGATGTTGTTCTGGTCTGTTTTATCTCCACCAAGGAGACAACTTGTGATATTTACTTCCTCTACTTCCTTCTGGCTACTCAATATAGAATTTATATTTTCAAAGTATATGTTTAATTTATTCTCTTTGAATAAGTAAATGCTACATTCCTACCGTCAAAGAGCCACCATAAGCAAAGGAGAATTGCACACCGCACAGTGTTTGCCTATCACTGTAAATGCCTTTACTTTTACTTATTCTCCACAAGGCTGAATTATCTTTTAATGAAAATCTATAAATGCCCTCTAGTTACGTTTATGGACTCTCTTTTTTCACTATTGCACTGTCTTAGCTATCAGTAAATATGAGTGGTACAAATCGAAATATGCACGATTTATTCCAAGTTTTGAGAACACTTAATTACTTTTCAGTACTTAAGGCTGAAAGCAAAAAAAAAAAAATCTGTATCTTTTTCAATTTAAAAAAACAATAAAACTTAAATTGATGTTATGGATTTTTCAAAGAAACATATTTAGAGTTAATTAATTTCATGGTCTACTGAGTGAAGTAGTGAACATTTTCTAAGAACTCAGTTTTGTCAGTGATTTGGGGGAAAGTGGCGTACTGGACTTTGTAGGCAGAAGAAAACAATCTGAGTAGTGGAATCAGGTGTACCCATTCTGTTTAGAAATTTATTAGTGCTATTAATACTTTCTGCACTTTCTTCTGTATAATTCAAAATGCTTTACAACAGTAAATAGAATTATCTCCTGATGTATGCAAATATATCAGGAAAATGAAGTCACAGAGTAGTAAATTTCACTGGCTGATACATGAAGTAAAAAGGAGTTGTCAGATCATGTGATTTAAATTCCTGTGTACGACAGGGCAATAACTGTCATCCGTTGTCTTTTGTGATGAACCCCATAGCATGTTTTAACTAAACTATGAAATCTGTTTGCTGAATGGAGAAAGCAAGTGAGCACAAGTGATCTTTTTTATTATTATTATTTTATTTGGGACCTATCCATTTGGGTCAAATTGCGAGAGTCACGGGCTTTCTAAAGTTAGGTGGGATGACTCCAAAGCCTTGGTATGTTCTGGAGATGACAAGGGAAGAAGGATTAATCACTTCATTTCACAATTTCTTCCTTTTTAATATTGTTAAAAAAGTGTCTGATTCCAGTTTTTTCCCCCTTATCTTACTTAGTGATTCATGTTGTTTCTTTCTCTGCATCACTGCTAGATTTACTCTCCCTTTACATAGGCCGTGTGTGTTTTCTGGCTATTAGCTCAGTGTCAGTCATTTGGCATATGTCTCAGGAATCAGGAAGATCATCTACACCTGCTGTATTGTCTCTGTGACGCTATCCTTGGTAATATGCAACCCAAACATAAACGCTAAAAGTTTATCCCCAGAGCTTTAGGGCTTTCAATAATGGATTTTCTCTTTTGTCTTTAGCTTCCTAGGTAAGATTTCTATACATCATAATTCATTCAGATTGTTATTTCCCTTTTTTCCATGTGTTCACCGTTACTCTCATATTTATAACTAATGTAGCTACTATACCACAGAAGGAAAATGAGTTTTTAATGAAAGCTTCTCTCTTTATTGCAGGAATACATTTTGGACATCTAATGCATCTTCCTATAGAATTCTTAACTTTTATTATACTTTTCTGTCTCATTTTCCTTCCAGTCACCTTCACTGAAAATATTCCTCAGGTTTAGAAAGTCAGGCTTTTTGACACACCTAGGATGTATGGATTTAGATATGTAGATACACACACTTTGAATTCAGACTGCATTCCGTTTCCTCACATACAGTGCAGAGATGCTCAGTTTTGGCCCTTATGCCCTTATGTTAATTTGCAGTCCAGTTTTGACCTCATGTCTTTCTAGTTTAAGGACACTTAAAATATATCATATAGTATATAACATATATATATATATATGTAATATTTAGCTCAGTGTCTCTTTTATTAGAAAATACTAACTCCTAGTTTTAGGATCTTTATTTCATGTGGTTTTATGCTGGTGTCTCCCTAACATCACAGACTACATATATCGTTATATTCTGTAGTTTGATTCAGTGAGTTAATAGTTTTGGTAGGTCCTGGCATTGTCGTGGTTATGAGCTTTGCATTATGATTAACTCAAACAGTATGCTAGTTGCTTAGGCTATCTCTAACCAGTATACTGTCTTCTGCACTCCAGCGTAAGACTCCATGATCCAATTCAGGTCGACCCATACGGATCAAAATCACAAAAATCACATAAAAATGGCTTATTTAAAATTATTTTACCTTGCTGAATTTTCCTGTTTTGTTTTGTTTTTTTTTAATTTTTCATTTGCCATATTAGGTCAATTAAATTGCTAAATTGTTTTAGTCCTATATGTTCTTCTGTCAGTGGTGAAAGATTAAGCAGCATCACCGAAAATGTGCTAGATGGCCTTATTGTTTTGTATTATATTTTGTATCTTCACATTGCCCTGTGTCCCCTTTCTGAATTCTCTGCCCAAATCTCTTCATATATGATTACAAATGATTGTATATCTTCTTAAGATTATAAAGAAGATTTTGTGGTTTAGCTATTTTTTTTTTTAATAGGAGAGTTCTTGCTTTAGTTGTATGACCTATTTATCTGATAGCTATTGATGAATTGTTCAACCTGGTAGGAAATTCAGCCCAGCCAGACTGAATGCTGCCTAAATCTAATGAGGCAGATGACTTAATCTGATACAACATCTCTGTTTTTGATTGCTGCAATTGTTTTCCCTAGTGGTATCTCTAGAAGTAATTTCTGATTGTGGTTGTCTGATCTTTATTTCTGGTAGCCCTTACTGATATTTTCAGATAATACTACAGAAGCATGAATATATATGCTTCTCCACACACATTTTCTTTTTTAAAAAGAGATGCCTTTTGGATCCCTTATGTTATCCATACTCGCTGTCACTCTGACTTATCACAAATGACTAACTGATAAGAGATGTCTTCTTGTAGAAACTACTCTTCCAGCTGAGTCCTCAAGAACGTCATTTTTCCACCTAAACTATCCAATTTACATAAGTATATTTACATAAGTATAGGTATTGTGCGTATATTACAGTATTGTCAAAATCCTGTTGTTACTGATATTGGCATTTTCTTGAAAAACAGTCTGAGTCCACTAATGCATTATAAGGACACATATTAAAACATTCTAATTACCTAGTTTACAAATATTTCAAACCTAATGTAATACATTTCAAGGTTAATTGCTACTATTTAGAAAACCTTATGCCCTCTCTTGTATTAAAGATAAATGATTATTCAAGTATGTGTATGTATCTGCTGTATGCATTAGGAGTATTGGAATAATTTTATCCAAAACTTTCTTTAACACTTTGATAAGGTGAGACAGCATGTCACATCAATGAGGCCCAGAAATGAACTATTCTCACCTCCCACCTTTTCAAAAGGTTTTTGCAGATCAGTCATCTTGCAGCTCACCTGTTGTTTGCTGCTTATCAGACCCATTTTCTTGGCAAATACCTGGCCAAGGATTTCAAATGTAGTTAACCAGCCATCTACAAGTCGATCTGTTCTTATGGGAGCAGAAGCTCATACTCAATCAGCGTTTTTTCTAACTGTGCTACTACCAAGTGATGGAATGGTGATGGAGTAGGTCACCAGGAAAGACAATTGCTACTGGTGGAAAAAATCTTCTGTATACAGTCACCTCTTGGCTGTGTCTGAGGAGCTTTCAGGAACAGCAGAGACAGCCTACATAAGTTTCTCTGATGGTGGCAGCCCATGCTTATCTGTTGTGCTTAAAAAGCAGGCAGAGATTTTTCTTGTAATGTGTATGGTGAACCTGATATTTCTGGAAAGCCCAAATTTGGGCAGATAATCCATAATGCTCACATCCATTTCCCTTGGAGGATAAAACCATATTCTGGCACTATAGGAGGGCGTAGTCTGCTCACTTGGAAAGTAATCTATCATCTGAGTAAAGTCCTTGACTATCTTTTCATTAGAAAGAACTTTGTTTCATAGAGTCAAATTTTATTTAGCCTTAGGATATACATCTTAAATATTTAAAATATATTAACATACCATCTGAGGTGCCTCCTTTGAAGTCTGAGATTTAGATTTGTATGTGCAAGAGGGTACCTGTACTCTCAAAAAATTTTTGTCACTGAGCACGTAGCAAGATAGGAGGTGCATTGGGGGTCTGCCTTGCTTCATTTGTAACTTGCAGCTGGTGATTTTACGTAGTTGGAGTTTTCTAAGTTTTTAACGTATTTGAACAAAAATTACTTTAATATGTTCATTATGTATGTTTTATACAACATCAATCTGGATTGTTTTAATTTGAGTTTAAGACTTCTAAGATTTATTTTACAAATAAAAGTTCTGCTCTTAGACAAATGTGGCTCTGTAAATGCCATGCCTGAAAACCATTTGGGATTTGAAGACAAGCTAGAGCTCTTCCCCTCTCGCTCATTGTCACAAAGCTCAGAGTTCACATTCTGGCAAATTTTAAGGCTGGATAAGGAATTTGAGATGAATCAGGTTACCAGAACATGAGTAATTGTTTTCAGAAGTAGAAAGGTATAACTGCAGGCAGAATATGATGCTGAAACTGTTGTTTAGTGAGTTGGCAGTTGAGATACAGTGGAATGTAGTTCATTTGCCCACATTCAAAACTGCTTTAATAGTTCAGCAATAATAAAAATGTCATTAAGACGGTAAAGAATTTTCAGTCAGCTCAGATGCTGACCCATTCAGGAAGAAGACATCACCTTTGAATTATCATTCCAAAAATCATAATAATCTGCTAAAAGTCATACTTTAAATGTGACTTATTTTTCTCTTTGCTTCCTTACCATTCTCTTACAGGGCTATTTTAAGAAGCAATCACTTTCTGGATGTTAGAATTTTTTGACTGAGCCAATAATTAATGGACCTAAACCATTCCTATTTAAAAAGTACTCTCACTGTAAAAACCCAAGTTAAAGATTCATCGTGACATCCTTTGACAAGCTGGCCCAGCATTTAATTACTTTCAGTGCCAGGAATGTGTATTCACTTTTGGCTTTTGTTGCTGATTAGCTCAAGAGCTACCTATGTAATACCCTTGTCTGTTCTTTGACAGATTTAAATACTATGTAACATCAGGTACTTTAATCTTTGTAAATTAATTTTTAATCTGCGTATAGGAACTTCTTCACCTTTTTCTCTTAAAAACTAAGTAAAACTATTTTAGCACTGGTATCATTTGCTTTCCAGATTCAAAATAAGTTTTGTGGTTCTTTTCTGAACCTTTTTCAGTTTTTAATAAACTTCTTAGAGGATGGGTATTCAAATGACACAGGATTCAAAACTGGTCTCAGACAGGACAGAGGTAAGAGGTAATATTCCTGCCTTGACCATACTCGATAATTTACCACTAATGCATCTAAGCAATAATTAGCTCATCTTGTAGTTTCATGTAAAAAAGGGGTATTCACATTAGTGATTCTACACAGAACTAAAGACAAGGGTGAATTCCTACCTTTTTCATTAGGAAATCATTGGTACTTTTTTTTTCTTTGAAATAATTGTATGAAAGATGTGACCTTCTGTTGTGAAGCTTAATATGGATTAGTACAAGTGTATCACCCCCTGTGGTTTTGTTCGTCTTTAATTAGCCTACCATGAAAAGTGAAATAACATGTTAAATTAGGAGTGCTGCTTCAGAACTGTTCCATTTGTTACTGGGTTATCAAGCTAACTTTTAAAAAAAAATTATGTGCAGTTATTTATGTTTATGAATACAGGTGAGTATAAAGATGTATTTTTTTCATCTTTGGAAGATCCCCATTCCTCTCATTTTTATCTTTTTTGTTCCTTCTTAAAGATTTATTACTCTGGGAATTTCCCTTCTGATTATAAACCTGCAGTATTACTACTCTTAATTTATAGAAAGATATTTTTGCAGTCAGGAAAAATGATAAAATGTAACTTTTCATGCACAGCTTTTTGTTTTTCTGAAGTTCTGTGGTGAATATTTATTGCAGTGATGAAGTAACAAATTCAATATTGATATATTTTCTATATTAACTAACATTTTTAGACATCACTGTCTTATGTGGATGTATAGAATGAGGAATTGTAACAGTACCATATGCAACACCTTGTGCTATTCAGTGTCACTACTCGGATTAAAGCAGATTTTTTTTCTTGGGGAGGGGAGAAGCTTTTTCTGTTGTAATTGAAGAACAGTAATGAAACTGTAACTTTTTGTTATCATAGTATTAAAAGTTTTCCATTGTTTAAAATATGATGGTCTCAGTAACCAAGTACGTGGTTATTTGGGTCTAGTTGAAGCTGATTACAGTCTTCAGCCTGTTTCTTGGAAGGGAGCTGTAATTGGCAAGTAATTCAAGACCTCATGTACTGCCCTTGCCAGGCGGATAAAAGGTGAAAAACATCCCCGCTCATCCATCAGATAGGTTGTCAGTGCAAGGTCTTTTCTGAAATAATCACTGAGGGGAATGATTACCTCACTCTGAGTCAACCACAGGTTCAGCGTGACCTGGTTTGGACTCCTAGATATTTTTCAACAGCGGACAAAGCTGTGAGTGGCTATCCTAGTGAATGGCAAAATTCACCAGGTGGTGAATCAATCCTGTTTACAACTGTGTTTTGTACCGCCATAATCTTAAGAATAAATCAGTTATTGAGTCCTTGCGCTCATGGAACAAACATGGTTCTTTCCTAGACCTGCGATGTCTTGCTTTAAGGATAAGGGAAGTGCGGGCAGTAGTGCCAGAGAAATAAAAGCCTATGCTTTGGTATTCCTTCGTGCCATGACCCATTAGGAGTTAAATCTTCATTATGTCCACAAACTTCTTCAGCATCTATAGAAATGCTGGGACTTTTCTCTCTCAGGAGAAGCTGTGGGTTCCTGTCTTATTGAAAAAGGCCTTCATATTGTATCATCAGACATCACATAACATTGGTAGTGCAAAAGCCCATTCAGTCCTACCTTCCACTCTTGTTCACTTTACTCTTTCTTTTCTTTTCCCCTCATGACATCTTGAGCACCCCTAATGACTCCAGGGCCACTCTGTATCCACCTGTAATTTTCATTTGAATTTTGGAATGGAAATGCATTTGCAGTTGCACTTAGGAGTCAAGTCCTCTGAATTTGGAGTGAGTCCGGAGGAGGGCCACGAAGATGAGCAGAGGGTGGAGCACCTCTCCCATGAAGATAGGCTGGGAGAGCTGGGGTTGTTCAGCCTGGAGAAGAGAAGGTTCTAAGGAGACTTTATAGCAGCCTTCCAGTACTTAAAGGGGGCGCACAAGATGGTGATGGACTCTTTATCAGGGAGTAAGGTGATAGGATGAGGGGTAATGGTTTTAAAGTGAAAGAGAGTAGATTTAGAATAGATATTAGGAAGAAGTTCTTTACAATGGGGGTGGTGGGACACTGGAACAGGTTGCCCAGAGAAGCTGTGGATGCCCCATCCCTGGAAGTGTTCAAGGCCAGGCTGGATGGGGCTTTGAGCAGCCTGGTCTAGTGGGAGGTGTCCCTGCCCGGGGCAGGAGGGGTTGGAACTAGATGATCTTTAAGCTCCCTTCCAACCTAAAACATTCTATGATTCTGTGATTCTATAATTTCACTTTTGCTACCTCAGTACAGAAACTAGTGTCAAGAGCAGCAGAAAAGGAATGTGTTGATACTACCCAGTAAACAAACCCACCAGTTCTCTTTGTTTTATCTTTGACTTTTTAATCTTTTGTCTTTTTCTATTAAAGATCAATTTCTTTAGGAAAATGAAGGCATCTGGAAATCGAAAGATTGGATGCTCTCACCTTTTGGCAACTGGTTTTCATGTCCCTGTAAATAAGGATGGGAATAATGTCAGATTCTAGGAAAATTAACATCTGTGTCCTGGAGTGTATGTGATTACTCTATTATTTCCTTTTCTTTTATACTACTTATTCTGTCTCTCTCCAGGGATGCTTCCAAAAGCAGGAAGTACTTGATATTTCAGTCCTAGGATCCAAATCTCTCACTTCAGGAGGAAGGACATTTACAGCAGACACTTTCAGGTGCCAAAGAGGATCCGCCTTGGGCCTAAAGAGGATCAGTATTTTTATTTTGAGATTCAAATCTGAGAAGATGGTACTGACTGTTACAAATCCATTATTTGAGGAAACAACTGGTTTTAATAGATTAACTTCTTTTGTCTCATACTATATATGGTAATATAATAAAGTTTAGGAAATATCTTTGAGTTTTCCGTGTTTCCATGTGGCTTCATTAGTGTCCTGGTAGTAAGACTCAGATGGAAACAGCTAACAGTTTCCTGGTGAAGAACACAAGGTAACGGGAGCTCTCTATACTATTATTAGTACTATATTACTAGTAGGATTGCTTCGTGAACTTTCCTACAGCTGGATCCCACCTGTTTTGGGATGATTTTCAAATGCTGAAAGATCCTAAAACATCTAGGGGTGTCAAGGTCCTAATGGTTGAACTAGCTTTATGGGGTTGTACTGCAGAATATTCTAAGTTTATGCTCTATACCATATTTTATGTTCACTGCATGTAATTGTGACTCCAGCTTTATTGTGTCACAAAAATTTTGGGAGTCTCTGCATAACTACTCCTTTTCTCTATTATTTAATTTATACACTGGCAGAATGTCAGCACTTGGAATGATTTGAGGGGCAATTTTCTATCAAATTCAGTCATTTACTTCCAATCTTACAGTCTTTTTTTGGACTAAGAAGCTTAATCTGGCAGGCCCTTCAGAAATCCCGCCTACCTTTTGGAGGACTTCAGCACGTGTAAACTTCATATTCTGTCAGGTAGCACCAACAGCATGGAAGTGTGAGGTCCCTTCTTTAGGCTTGGGAATCAACCACTCTTGAGAATATTGGATACGTTACCTTCAAATGTTTACCTTCCAGGAGCCTTAAATGTGTTCTTAGGCAGTCTAACTCATATCAAACGAGGAGGTCGTGAGGGGAAAGTTCATTCAGAATGATGAACTGTTCCTCGCTTTTTGAGACTGTGACCAGTTTGTTTGCTTGAGAGCAGGCCAGAAGCGTCACTCCTTTAGCCCGAGCATTGGGTTGTCCCAAGGATCCCAGCTGAATGCCTTTCTGATTAAGATTCCCAGCGTATGCCTGCCTTACAGCCTTACTTTTACCAATGTCCTCAGCAAAATAAATACAATCACTAAGTGCTAGCCTGGTTTTTACTTCCAGAAATCTGCTCTGCATTTCAGTGAAGATGCTTCACTCTTTGTCTTTGTTCCAAGTCTGCTCTCACACAGCTCAGCGCAGTGATTCTCACACCTACTGGGTAACTTCCAGTATTTAAGCATCTAAAGTACATATACAGGTAAACCCAGTTATTTTCTTGCTATCTTGTCAGTAGTCTTGCTTGCAGTCTTCACCATAAAGAGACTGGCTATTTTAAATTCTTTATTTTAGAAGATTTTCACACAGAGCAGGATATTGTGTTGGAATCTGCCGTGACAGTGATAGGGAAGAGCCACAAGATGTGAGTCTAGCCCTGACATCCCTTAGAAACCATTGGAACTTCCAGCCATGCCTTCACCAGACACTGTGGAACTGCAGATGTCTCTGTTTACTAAGTAGCTCTTGGCAAGACAGTTCCACACTGTTTTCTTAAGGAATTCACACCTGACACCCTCTTAGCTTGCTCCAGTCTGGTGAAAGTAGTGGAACAATGACAGCGATAACCCTGTAATGAATTTGTGTCCTCATAATCACTTCAAAGAGAAAAGAAGGTTATTTACCCGTAAATGGAAGACAGAAGTAAGCAAGTAAAAGTTTTTCTTCCTCAGACATCTGAAGGTGTAATTGAGGTTCAGCTAGAAATCTTCCAAAGTGTAACAAGCAAATGGATTTAGGGAACACAGATTGCTAAATCACTGTCACAAATTAATCCATTAGCCTATGGCTGTCTGCTTGATGTGGCAAAGACATTAACAATATAGATAATGACATTGATAATGCATTTGGGACTGCTTTTATCTACAGCCAAAATAGTTACATTTCATAGAGTGGCTTTGTGTACTTACTGCTTAGAGTAGCTAAGTAACTGAGAGTTGAGATATGCCTTAGCAAAATCCAGTCTCCTCTGTAGTGAGCCTCTTTTGTGGTTTATCTACTGCAATTTACAGTTGTTTTGTACAGATCTATGGACATTGATGTTCTTCCTGTGCTTTTCTTTGAGATCCTAGCTCTGTGTTTGCTGTAGTATAAATCCTGATGGTTTGTACCTTACATCACATCTGTATTATCTGCCCAGTTTAAACAACACTTCCATAGCCTGACTTACCAGTTTTTATATCCTGCAGCAGAGCTGGTCCAACTCACAACGGCTACAGCATTTTGCAACACCAGATGCAGTTCAAGCACAAATCATTCTCTAATACAGGGTTTAATTAGTTTTATTCTGAGATGGCCTCAGGTGGTTTTATCTGCTGTACTTTTGCAGCCCCAGTCACATGAATGTGATCACAGGACATCTTAGAGAGGTTATGGTCTTTTTGGTTGATTTACCTTATGCTTACCTATAACATTTATTTTGGGCAATAATTGCCAACAATTTGGCAATAATTGCTTAAGGACGGGAATATAGCCCACAGTTCATCATCTGGGAGCAAACATGGGTAGAACACAAACCAGTGATGGAGTGCATAGGCAGAAGAGGTTTCCTTTTCACATACTCTTTATTAGAAGTGATTGGAGAAAGCATAACTTTCGAGCTACCCAAAGCAAGTATTAGGAAGAAGAGATTTCACACTCAGTTAGGCTTTTAATGAGCCAAATGATTATACTAAAAATTAATAGATATTTGGGTCACTCCAAAGGCTCATCTCAGCCTGGCAGCCTGTCACTGACCATGGTGTACAGAGCTCAAAGAAACAGCCTGTGCTACTCTGATTAATTCTCCAGGCTCATCCCAAGTGTTGGAATTACATTTGCTGCCTTCCATTTGTCTGGCATAAAAACATACTGTAGACAGTGCAGATTTTGCAATTTCATACTAGAGTCCCCACTGTATCCCTGGCTGAAGGGATATAATCCTGACAACTTGCTACTACTCATTTGTTCTATTGTTATAGTACCTTTTTTACTGATGTTTCATCTGAATTCAGACTGTGCCTTCCTTGAATAGTCAATCTCTCAGACTCATCCTTTTTAAGCAGAAAGTTCAGCATAGGGTATTTCTTACCCTCTTCTGCTCTGAATTATTGTAACTACTTGTAATAATGTCCTCTTAAAAATGTCCTGTGTGGGACGGAAAGCAAGGCTGCTAATGTGTCAAACCAAAAGTGCAGACCAAACATACTGGTGTGTCAATTCATATCATGGGGGCTCTGCTTTCCATTTCTCACAAATACCCCCCACCATCCAGCAACAACACTGCAATACCACATTCAGTTCATCTGTGTGCGGCTAGCAAGTATCTTCTACTCCCATCTCTGGTTTAGATCTTCTCGAGTTACGTTTTTGGACAGTATTTTACAACAGCAGCAACTAGTGTTATTTGTTCTCAGTATTAATCACTGGGATTAATTAATTTTTGTTGGAGCAGCTCAGAACTATTCTCCAAAGCAGAACTGGAGAAATGCCCGCTCTCTTCTGGTGTAGGAATCAATGCAGTCCTGATACGGCGTTTTTGGGTTCATTAGTAGGTCACCTGGATCAGTGGAACCAAACCAGCTGCAATAGTAAATTATTTATGATAGGAAGCATTTTATTTATGACAGGAGTAAATAATGGTAGGGTTTTCCCCTAAGGAATTTATATCAGCAATTTCTGATATTGTGATTTCCCAACAAAGTACCCACTGTAACAGGATCTGGTGCTCTTGTATGTAATGAGCATAAAGATACTCTTTGGAAAACTTCTTCCTTTGTTATGTTTCTATCTGATTACAACCGTCTAGTTAGCTGGTTTCTTCAAAGGTGCTCAAAGGTGAGGCTTTGCATTAAGCAAATGACTAGAGCACAACTGGCGATCCTAGGAAGAGTCTGTGGAATAGGATGGTCTTAGGAGCAGCGGATATCCAGAAGCTCCGATTTCCTACCATCCACAAAAAAATAAAACCAGGACTTCCCCTAGAATTTCATATCCTCTAAGCAGCCTTTCTCACAAACAAAATGATCTCCACTGGTGTTCTGTCGCTGGCAGTTCTATTTCAGGAAGAAAGAATGTATACTTAAAATATGAAAAGGCTACCAAAATTTTAGCAGAAAATAGTTATAAATTGGAATTACTATTTGACTCCAAAATACAGCATTCTACTTAAAATCTCAACGTGTGATTGTTATATAAAGCTCATGAAGGTTTCATAGATTTCATAGTAAGTTTTTATTATTTGCAATAAAAGCTTATAAGGGCTCCACTGTGTGCAGTGGTACTTTATTTCCAATATATCTATATAAGAAATAACTGCTCAGTGTTTACAAGAAAAAGGAGGATTTTTTTCTGGTATGTATTGTAAGTGATGTATAATGCATGATAAAGGGGTTGCATTATAAAGGAGTCTCCTTCACATTAGAGCCTAACATGTAATTATCCATTACAGAAATTGAAATGCAATTGCTGGACTACATGTTTCAGTCCTCCTCTGTCACCCAACAATCACGTTTGGGGTTTAGTTGCTAATTTTCTTCTGTCTTCTTTTGGCAAAACCATTGTATTTCTTGTTCTCATCATCCCATTTTGGGCTGGTTTCTACCCTAAAGTAGATAAAATTTTTTCAACAGTATAGTAACTGATAATTAGCTTTTTTTCTCTTCTGTGTAGCTTTAGAAAGATTCAGCAAGCTTGCAAAGCAGACCAGGTTGTAATCTCTCTCTTATTTTCATGGTCATTATAACTGTGAAAAGACATCTCTGGCTTTCTAGCAAGTTTCCTCGGTTGCATGTATCATGCAGATCAGACCCCGCCAAAAGTGATTCCTAAAGTGCAGCACAATTTTGGTTCTAAACAATACATTAATTAGTATCCTCAGATGAAATGCATATTTTGGCCTTATTATATGTTATTAAAACAAGCATTGCATTTTTTCTTCTTTCTCAAGTGTTTCAGTTCTAGGCTGCAGGAAGGAGTTGCTGTGTTCTCGGTATTTTTCAGTACTACCGTTTCTCAGTAATAGCACCATTCTGAACGTGGGACTTCCTTCAGTATTAATTCTTGTCAAGCTGGAATTACTTTGCATATTTAGAGAGGATAGGATGGAAAGAGGAAAGTAAGAAACTGGGAGGCAGAGAAGCAGACATTTTACTATCTTGAATTTTCTGGGACTAAATGCATGTTTTCTAAAGTAAAAAGCAAAGTCTGGCAAAATCCTTTGGTAAATTTAGTCTGATATTCAGTATATCCTGTGATTATTTCCCCACTGTGCTTTAATAGTGACTCCAAGTTTAAAACAAAAAGCAATATATGCAGTTTGACATTCAATCTGAAAGGAGAAGAGCCTGTGATTTAACGTGACAGCATGATATACTGGAGTGGTAAAATGCATGCTAAGGAAAGTCATACTTTGGTAAGCACAGGTGTTTGTGCCTGTGTTGTTAGAAGAATTCTAGAAAGAAGAGACCTGATCCTATATAAAACAAATTACATATAACGCTCGCACAGCTTGAATGCATACATGTTAATGCTTTACATAGTAGGTTACTTTACAGCACAGAAAAATTTCTATATGTTATAGATCTTAGTTTCCTTTGCTTCTTAATCTTATACATCCAATAGTTAATTATAGAATAATATATATTTCAATGCAAATAAAAGAATAATTTCTACTTATGACCCAGCAGAATTCCTTCAGAGAAAGCTGTTTTTATAAAGCTTTTCAATATTTGCTTGAGGAAAAAATGGTGTTCCAAACATTATAGACATTTAGCAATTATTTGATAGGAGGTGCGTATTACTGGCTGTTAAAGCTGTTCAACACAGTACTTCTCAAACTGAGATCTTCATACATCACTGACTCCTACTATGTTTAAAATGTGTATTTACTACTGTAGTCTCTGTATTTACTAAACGAAATATATTTCTTTTAAAGACAGAGTAAAGATGATTATAGTTCATGTCAGTTTGACATCTTGTGATTTCTTATCCCAGAAATTGTGCAGGTTAATACTTTGGAGCTATAGTCTGAAGCAGAAACTATTCTACTGAAAATATACTAAGTCCCAGGGACCACCGAGTCATATATCATGAAAAACCTGTATCACTAATTCCCATTATGCAGTTCTCCATGGGTCTTTTGTGTGGGTTGTTGAATGCAACGTGTATTCCAGAAATAATTCAGGAAGTGCAGTTAAAAGTTTAGCTCAGTGTATCCTTCATATGGGTTTGGGCAAAGCTGAAGGAAATTGTTACTGAAAACTGGAAACATGGAAAGAAATTGAAGGCGCTTCTTTCATTTGAGGGAATTTGATGGTTTGGAAAGAAATGTCAACACTCACATGGAGGGAAAAGGAGGAAAGGAAAAGGTGACTACAGGAACATTATGCTTGCTGTGCTCTTTTCAATTCAAAAGTTATAGATTTTAGGAAGAAGTGAGCAAGAGTTAATCGTGCCATGCTGACAGGCTGTCTGCTTTGTGATTTTTAGTTAGTTTAGCAGGGAGCTCTCTAGAAATGTGTACATAGATGGTCCCAACAAACACAGCCCTTATTGAACTATTTTCAAGAACGTTTCCAGAACACCAAATATTGCCTCAGAAGTGAGACGATTTATTATGTTTTCCTGAGTTTTTTCTAATTTAGATTAGTTTTCGGAGAAAAGAGATATGAGAGCGAGCTGGCCAAAGGTCAATACTTGATAATTTTATTATTAATAAAATCTGGGTCCAGTCATCCAAATAGTGGATCTGTAATAAAATGTAGTAACAGAATGCATAATTATTTGTTGCTAGCTTTTGGTCGTCTTTTTTGTTTGTTTGTTTTTGAATTGAAGATTTTAACTTGGTGTTGGAGTCAACTTTAGGTAACATTATATAATGGGGGTAATGTAAAACAAAGAAAATGCAGTGAGACAGTGAGATGTTGAAGGAAAACCACATGCTGTTCAGTTTCCTGCGTGGGTTAATAACAAAGGCTTTAAAATAACATCCTAACAATAAATGGTTTTGAATTCAGTTTATTAAAAAACAGATGCTTTGCTTTATCTTTTTTCCCCTCCTTATTGAAAAGTGTGTGAAATCATGCATGCGTGAGGGAGAGAGAGAATTCCTTGGAAGATTTGGAAGGGAATGGGTAAGTTTTTGTCTCTCTTTAAGGTTAGGCACATGCCACATGACTTATTTAGGTTTATTTTGGTATGTTTTTTCTATGGTGTCCAAGTTTCTAATGCACAACTTTCCATTAAAGGTTTTTACACTATCCCCTCTCATTTGGATGTTGAACTGACTTTACAGAGACAATATCAAATGCATATGTATGCATTATTTATAAACCACAGCATTTGGTGGTTTGTAGCATCTAGAATCAAATGACAGGAGTGAACATTCAGCTCTGCACATACAGCTTTGGGTGTAAGTTTTAATCAAGCATTTGTGCCAAACATTGATTATCTGTTAATCAGCTCAAATAAACCTGAATCTGAGTATCACAGGGCACATGAAAAGGGCTATTTTTAGATTCAGAGACAGACAACGTTAAGGTAGAATTAAAATTCCAGAGATGAACTGCTAGAAAGCTTAACTGGAAAAATATTTTTACCTGTAGAGGATTGAGGTTTTGCTGTTTATAGAGAGCAACATTTTGCAGTCAGTAAGAGGCAGCTAGGTTTTAGTTTTTCTATTCCTTTACCTTTACTTATAAGAAAGTGAAGTGTCTAGTATGAGACTGGGGAAAATGTAGCCAAATATACAATACTGTGATGGACCAACTGATTACTTTGTAAATCTGTCACAAATTGGATGGATGAATAGGATTTCCCTTTGCTCCTTTGTAAACTGAATCTGGATCTCAACCGATTTCCCTCAAAACTGACAGGCTGATATACTTTTAGTTCACTTTTGTGATAATTGTGAAAGTGATAATTATCACTGTATTGTATGGTGGTTTTCTCTAATGAAATTCAAACTGTGTAACTGGAAAAGGCATATTTTGTACCAATGTATGTGAAATGCTGCCTAAACTTAGCTAGGTTGAACAGCAAATTGAAAGCTGTGCAAGAAAAAGTAGTCTCTAGGAGATTAGACTGAAATAATGTTTCCTGCTGCTCTTTAACATCAATAACTAGAATAAAAAACAGTCATCAGAAAAAAAGAGAAAACTCTCTTGATTTTCAGAAATCAGTATCTTAACACGATAGTAGCCCTTGTCTCATCTATCCCTTAAAGTCAGACTGTATCTTTGACCTTGAACCTTTTCCTTATGATGTATTTTCTTTAACAAAACTGTGGATTTACTAAATTTCTCGTAAATGGCAGAGTAATTTTTACAGTGTAATGATTTTGCACTAGAGATATGCTGTATATCTAACTTGTGCTTGTGTTTGTTCTACATCAAGAATTTCAGTTAGCTTCCAAGTGAAACGAAAGGAGAAAGCAAAACAAAACAAATAAAAAATCCTGAGCCATGAACAGTTTCAGAACAAGTCCAGGTAATATTGCCAAATTGGCAGGACATACACAATCTGTCATCTGTCAAGCTATTGCATTTGGTGAGCAGCAATTCAGTGTTAACCATCTGTTTAAATCTTTTTCACATCCTGTGGTTGTGCTCATTTCCTAGATAATTTTTAAATATGTTAACAAAATGTTACTGACCTAATGTGCATTAGAATAAATTAATAGATGAATCCATATGGTTCTAGCCTAGGAAGTTTCTACAAGTGTGTCCTTGACCCATAGCATATTTGGCAGTGGTTAATTAGGCAGATCTATTAGCCAGAGAGTCTCTTTATAGAAAATCCATGGAACTGAAATGATCAGTCTCCGCAGCTGCGTACCTAATAAATTTTGAGTGTATCTGGTTCAAATTCTAAAGAAATATGTAGGCTATATCCGCATCACTGTGAACAATTTATTTCTATGCGCAATATCTTATAAGGCGTCATGTCATTCAGATTTCATCTGAGCCAAACTTTCTCAAAGCGCAAGAAAATTTGCCTTTGTTGGGACTTTCTCTATCTAGTCAGTGTAATGAGGATGTTCAGAGATTTGATCTGCTTTTAGAAATGTGATTATAACTCTAAGCCTTAATTTTAAGCTAGTGTTTAAATTTTAAAACAATTTTAATTCTGGCGACTGTATTAATAAATAATATTGCCTTCCCAGCTGTTGATCTGACACGTGCACTGAGCCTAGTGGTCAGCTGTGCAGCATGTGTTTCCATGGGCAACGGCTGAAGTAGCTCATATAAGTAAAAGAAGAAAACAAGCAAAGTGCAAAATCCTTTATGAACATCTGACTGCTGCCTTAAAACGTATATTTGAAGTGTGCTGGTTGACTATCAGGAAAAAGAGAAAAAATTAATGTATTCAAGATTTGCACTTCACCTTTGAGTTTGAAATACAAGGGTTTGGGCTCTGGGTTTCGTTATAGTATTGTACCAATCTTTTTTAAAAACAAAAACAACGTAAAACCACAGCAGTTGCATTTATACAGTTTATCCCTTACAGTATACAGTAACTAAAGCTGAAAGGTCAAATACCAAAATGTATAACAGAGGTCCATGTGACATTTAAAAACTAAACTTAATTCCAGGTAATCTGGAGATCCTGTTACTAAAGTAGATTAACAGTTCATGGAATTGAAACAAAAACATAAACCTTAATAGATAATTTTGAAGTCACTGTAGTTTTTCAATATGTCAGTTAGGCATATTGAATAAACAAATCAAGAAATCAACGTGGAGATTATGAATTGATAATTCCATCACTTTTGGGGGAAGATGTTACAAAGAGTTGGGACCCATACATTTTAGTTAGTTTTAAATGTTTTAGTGCTTCTCTGTAGGCACGTGGCCCGTATTAACATTATTAATTCATTTCTAATTTTTTTTCTCTGTCTGATCATGCCAGCCACAAGCCAGTTATGAGTAAATCATGACAACCTCGGTATTCCATTTTGAAGACAGAAATTGCAGCATAGAAAGCCTCTAGGAATAGGGTCCAGCTCACCCACCCTGCAATCTCATGTTTTCAGTTGTGAAGTGCACACTTCTTCAATTAATATCTTTCGTGAGAAAGAAATAATACTATTAAAAGTCCATAGTATTTTCTTGGTTATAAAAAAGGTGGTGGTGTTTTTTTTTATTCTTTAGGTAAAATAGTAGCATGATATTGAACTGAAGATGAAGATTAAGCATAAATAGTAACACTCCTAAAAGCGTTTGAACTAATAATATAATTTCCATCCATGACCCATCCTTGGTCCTTATTTATTTGTTGAATACCGTGGATTTGGCAGGATAAGTAGTTTTCTCACCAGTGTCTTTCCCTCTATAAGTAACTCCAGACACCCTGATCATTAAATTGGAGAAGCAGATACACCATAGCACTCACAGGAGACTTGCCTGCCTCTTCCAGAGCTGCTGAAAAATCACACACCTGACAAGCGTGTGACTCAGTTCTTCTGAGGAGTCAGCCAGAAGAAAGGAAATCACATGGAGGAGTATCAATTGACTATATTTATATAAATAAAGAAGATGTACTCTTGGCAGGACAGATTGGCTGAATGCAGCTGGGTTTTGTCCTGTTATTTAAATGCCAGGTTGGATGTCATCCTCGCAGGTGTGTGTTCTGAAGCAAGAAATGATACATTGAAACTCTGAGTTTCTACTGCTTCATCTGAACTATTTCCACAGTGTGCTTTCCCTGAAGGCATTAGTATGGGAATCCATCCCTGCATGTGTCTGTGTTCTGGGACACAATTGAAAACAGAACGATGTGATTTGTTTATTTGTCTTTCCCTTCATTCTTGAAATTTTAGCTGTGGCATCTCTATGGATAACTGCTTTTCCTCAATTTACTCTAAGGAAGTTATTACTTCTACTCTTTTTACAAGAGGTTGACTTGACTTATTCTTTTTCAGATATCAAAATTTTCTTCTTTGCTCACCTAAAGTCACCTCTTTGTTCTGTAACATCTACTCATATTGCAGCTACTTGCTTTACTTGTCTCACCTCTTACTGTAATCATTCCAGTCTATATGTTGCTCTTACTCCTCACTACATCTATTGTTTCATTCTCCAAACTTTAAAATTGCCCATGTGTTTGCAACATCAAGTATTTTCACACCAAGCATTCTCTTTCATTCAAAGTGGTAAAGGTTCAAACTTTTAAGTTCTTCCTGTTATATATATATAACAGGATATCACATTGGTCTTCTTTATTACATCCACATTATTTTATATCCAGCTCTAGCCTTTAGAATGACTAGTCTTATTGCAGGAAGTTTTTTGTTCCCTACAGTCTCTCCACCCACAATAGTTTACCTGTATTACTTGAGCTTTCCGTTGTCCAAATTGCCTTACAGTTGGCATACATAAACTTTTGCTTAATGCATGTTAGATGTCGTAAACACTTTATCTTAGTGGCAAACATAGATAAATAAAATTAGCTAGGTGGCTGACCTCGACTGGATGAAGAATTCTTAATCAAAATTTTGTGTGACTGCGGGCGTTTTCAATAAAGACTAAATCAAGGATATTTCTCCATTTATTCTGACATTGACCTGTGCTTTGTCTTATTTTCTCTTTCCTGGACTTCAGTTACAAGTTAACATTCATTTGTCCTTCTCTGTTCTGTTAAAGAATTAATTTGATGCTGGTGGAGTTTAGATAAAATGTCCCCATTCATCTACTGACAATTAAAAAACACACACGTACTCTTACAATCTATTGAGCGGAAGTGTATGTAGATACCAGTGAATATCTGAGTCCTTTGAGACCCATCTGGGTTTTTTTAACCATTGTACTTACCTCACAATATACAAATATGGCACCATTGTGTCCAACCGTAACAGCATATACTAATTGCAAAGTCATTATGGGATTTTATGGTATTCTGGCACTTTTATTTTGCAGTTCAAACTCCAAGAGCATTTATGAGCATTGATTAATTCCCTTTTCACACCTGTGTGATTGTTAGTGCTTTAAAACCAAAAAGGAAAGTGCTGTTTTAATAGTATTGCCATTAATGATTGATTTGTGACTTGTTTGTGCAACATCAGTTGAATAGGCCTGAAATTAGATTTTAATATTGTTGCTAAAATTATTCATAGTTCCTGATGGAGTTTCTCATGGATGAGGAAGCCAGTGATTTTTAAATTATATCAGATATTGTTAGTCTGTCTTATTCTCCTTTCATGGTGCTTCTGTGGTGCTTAAATTTTGGTGCAATCATTTTACCTAAGAGATCGGAACTTAATTTTGTAAACAGCATCCTGGATTGATTCAGCTTTCTCTTCAGACCCTTCCCAATCATTGTATTGCCACTAACTAGTTCTTTAAGTTCTATTGTGTTTTTCATGCTTTTCATTATTACATTGATTGGTCACTTCAAAGCGTGTTCTCACCCCCCGCCCTTGGTAGTCGTATGATCGAATGTAATACCTCATAAAAAGGGAAGTAGAAAACTGTTAGCTAAGGGAAGCTGCAATGTCTGTATTTCTTTCTGAGCTTTCTTCCAGAAAGAACTTCACATGCGTGTTCTGTATCATGCACATTTTTGTAAAGCACTGAACCCACTGTGAGCGCTTTGCCAAGCTGCCACAAGGCCATGCAGCCACTGCGTGCAGGGCTGTAAGGTATCCAACAGGCAAGTCAGAGCCCCTTTTCTTGCTCCAGCTGGCTTACCTGACTTTCCAAAACATAGGAATAGTATCCTAAATATGTACATAGATTAAATTTCTGGCCAGAACAAAAAGACAATATCCTGAGAAATCCAAATATATGCAGCTGTATTAAAAGAGAACCATGCAAACAGCAAATAGAAGAACAAGCTCAAGATGTTTTGTGTTTTAGGGGAATGTGAAATACATCCAGACGTCTCTTCCACCAAGAAGCTGTAAAGGTAACTTTATGCTCGTGGAATGGTTTTATTACCAGTCACTAAAGGCTTTTCCTTTTGTCCTTAGTGCAAAAGGTCTTTGGCTTGGCAATTTGGTTTTTACATTGAAGTACATTCCAGACCCTTTTGCATTTTTTATGCCACTACTCGGAATACAACCATAGACAATTAGTCTGATTTACTAGAGGTTTCAGGTAAAACAAGTTTAGGAATGTCCCGTACTGAAGCACAGAGATGCCAGACTGGCATGGTCTGTTCAACAGAATGCAAAAATGAGTGACTTTGAGATCTTTTCTGAAGTAATGAAATTGCCGCGTTATTTTAGCCCTCTGAGATAATTACACGCACGATCCATTTATACTGCTGAATCTTCTCTTGGTCCTTAAGATGCCAGGGCCCACTTCAGCTGGCAGCTGAACTATCGAAAGGCTTTAATTAGGTATGCTCTACAGTTACCAGATGTTATCTTCCTCTTCCCATAATGAATGAGTGCATTGCAACAGCTTGCTCTTTCAGGTTTTTTTTAATTTATTGACTGTTTCTTGTTTTCATCACATCTTTTGCTTGCCCCTACTAGACCTTGGCTTCTTCTCTTTATTTATATATGTACACTCTGGGTGAAGGCAGTGTGAATAATAAAAACATGAGCTGAATGTGATCACATTTCTTTGAATATTGCAACAGCTGACCACATGTGCAATGCTCCAGGAACAGAACTTTGTGACCTACAGCTTTAGAATCAAAGCTCTCTCCCAGAAGAATTAAAAGCTTCACAAACTGAAAATTTGCATATGAATTTTTACACAGAAGGCACAACTGTCATTCAACTGAAAGCAATATATCACAGAAAAAACTATTGAATTTTTATATAACCTTTTGTCCTAGAAAAATGGGGCTGTAGCTAGGCTGGCATTTCATAAAATCAGAGAATCATAGGACAGTTTCAGTTGGGAGGAGCCTCTGGAGATCACCTTGTCCAACCTGCTGCTCAAAACTGGGCCAACTTCTTAAACAGGGTTGGTCAGGGCTTTGTCCAGTTGAGGTCTGAGTATCTCCAGACCCCTCTGGACAGCCTGTCTCAGTGTCTGACCAGCCTCATAGTGGACAGTTTTTTCCTTACATGTGATCAGAATTTACCTTGTTACGCCTTGTTTGTCGTCTCTTGTCCTTTCACTGCATGCTTCAGAAAAGAGTCTGCCTTCATCTTCTCGCCAGCCACCCACTAGGCAATGGAACACATCTTCTTTACTTTCTCTAGTACAGGCTGAAAAAAAGCAGTGCTCTCAGCTTCTCCTTAGCTCAGCTTTAGAAACATCCCACCCAGCTCCACAGACTGGTGTACATGCAGTTTGCGTTCAGCGGGCCCTCGTTTACCTCAGGACTACCCAAGCTGTACTTCACTTGGCACTGGCACCGGGGACCAGAGAAGCCATTGAGCAAATGTGGCCAGGAAAGACCAAGACAAAAAAGGTACTGAGTACCTCAGCCTTGCCAAATTCTTTGTCACTAAGTTCCCCACCCCATTTCATGCCCAAGTGTTCTCCTCTGGTGTTTTTTAATTTGAGAACTGCTGTTTTAATAGCAGTATGTAAGAAAAGCAAGAGGCTGAGGTAGGGAACGAGGAGCCATGGGAACAGTTGATGATCGTGGCCTCCTGTTGATTGGAAAGGAAGGTGCTTTTACCTCTTACAGCACTGGTGGTGGAGAGCAGGTTAAAAAAGCCAAGCTGTGTTACTCTTCTGTCTCCCAAAGAAGTGAGGCAATGGGATCTGCTGTCTAGTCTGTGTACTGACAGTCACTGCAGTCTCATGGAAGCTCAGAATGGATTCCAGAACAGGTACCAGTCTGTGTAAGGTCCCAAACAATGGAGTCTGGCTTAGAAAAAGTGTTTTCTTTAAAACTAAATTTTTAACTTTAAAACTTTTTAAACTTTAAAACTAAAATTTTATGGGAGAAAACTTACATGCTTATGTAAACCCCTAAACAGCAAAGAAACGTGGGGAAAGTTTTTGTTGCTGTTTAGTGAAAATAAAAAGCAGCTGTAGAAAACTGAGAAGCTGAAGGAGTCAGATTTGAAAAAGGAGAGGGACAAACCCTGTAGAACAGCGCACAGTTCCTAGAAAGAGAAAACATTTTTAAAGTAGGGAGTGAAAAAAGAATTTACGGTAAGGTAATTTGTTCCACTATTTTCTTCCACATTATGAGCACAGCAAAAAAGCCTCAAAGGACTTTACACTATGATTTAACTTTTATAAAACATGGCACTATTTTATAAAGTCAAGTAATGATTAAAAAAAAAGAACCTTTATATTTGACTCAAGCAATCTGTTTTGGGCATTGATTCTTACAGATACAGAGGAACAGGATGAGTTCTTAGCCTTGGATATACTGGTAATAGCTTCTGAACAAAATTAGGAAAGCAAATATGAAGTAGAACTCCTGTAATGAGTAGAAGTGGCCGAACCATAGAAAACCAGTTTAGAACCATTTCAGCCTGATGTACTGTTCATCCATAATTCACAATACTGACCCTGTATTTCTTTCACTTCCATGTTTACTGACTGACAACTCAATGCTTGGAATTTGGACTTCAATTGGAAATCCGAATTTGGCCTTTGACAGCAATTCCTTTAACAATTCTGGGTGCGAATCTTGCATAGTATAGCTTCAAGTGTGTGTTACTGATGTCACCAGTGAAACTTTCGTCCTCATCTTCTAGTTTATATTTCATTTGCTGTGTATGCAGATTTGTTTTGGCTTCCCCTTTATGCAAATCCTTTCTGTAGTGTCTTTGCACAATTGTGAGATTGTGGCTTTTCCGGCACTGAGATATATATTGTCAGTTCCCTGTATCATTTTCACTTTTTAATTCAGTTCTCTTGTTTAGGAGCATTATTGCCTTGAGCTATGTGAGGCTGTGACATTTCAGTGCAGTAAAGATGGATGTTACTCGCTCTGCTTTTGTTTTGCTTCCATGTGACACATGAGAAGTCGTGATAGTTTGTATGGGACTAGGAGCTTGTGCTTGTGTGTCTCACGGGAGACTCACTCAGAGCATCCAAAGTCTTTTCCTTCCAAGCTGCCGCTAACTTTGAGGTAGGTGATACTTCTCCAGCTCTCCTTGCTGTGACATCTAAATTCATCCACAGGAAGGAAAGGACAGCAAGTTTTCAGTCATATGGATCATCTCACAAGGTTTCAGGATGACCACAAAGATCAATTCTATGGTTAGAAATTGATAAAGATGTTGTCAGTTTACTTTATGAACATTAATTATGTTTTACAGCACTCTTGTGAAGTGAAAGCAGAGTTATTCATTTCGATCTGAATGCAGAATTAGTTTAATGGAGGAAGAATCAATACTTAAAGCTGTTTCGAATGTGAAGATTTATGAATTCTGACAGAAGTAAAAAATCTAGCATACTTCTGTGTGTACACACACCCAAGTGTTGTTCACTTAGATCTCCACTGCAGAAAGAGGGGAGTTCCCACAAATACCAGAAGTTTGCAAATGAGTTTGTTAAAGCCAATTTTGAAAGGGTAAACCTGCATAGCATAATCAGTTCCCCATTACGACATTGGCCCTGAATGTCATGTTTTCAACATACTTGTATCTGATGGAACTCTTCTATGTCAAGAAGTCCTCAGTTATCTGATGGAACTCTTCTATGTCAAGAAGTCCTCAGTTAGTTGTTCCACCATAGCTTTGCTTAAGTACTGCTGCACTGATATGTGCCACCTGGCATCTGATTCCCACACAACTTAAAAGGATTTTTATTTCAAAAGGAATTGGTTTAGGAACTGATGCTTTTTGAGGAAAATTACGCCAATCTCACTTGCACTCTGTTCTTTCTAGACTTATTATAATTCATGTAAAAACTGAAGCTGCAGCAGGTATTGTTGCAGTGGATGCTTGAATAATTTTGTGATAGGTAATGATGTCTAAATCCTCTAGCATTTGATCCTCACTCTGCTGTTATCTGGCATCTATTGTCTTTGTGGTTTTGGAGTGCTTTTAATATGTGTCAACTACTGGCCTCAGGGATGCAGTTGCTGAGAACTGGCATTTTCAGCATCAGTTCCTTGCCTAAAGGCTCAGCAGCACAAAATAAGAGTAGTCGAAACTTGGTTGGGTTGCACAAAGTTCAGTCTGCATCGTTAAGGGTCTCTCTTAAATCTTCCAGTCTCCTACTGTTTAAGATAAATAATTGGAGAAATGAGAAAGACATCCTGAATAGAGGTGATTTTGACAGTTAAGAAATGCTTAGATCTTTGTATTCAATTAAATATACTTCCCAGAACACAGTTAATTTTCCAACCATTTTAAAAATACTTTAACCCCTGTGTTAAAGATGCCTTCTAACATGTCTGTATCCTGTAGGAAAAACTTACCTAACGGATTTTCTGTGACTTTACTATGTGTTTACAAAGCTACATCTGCTGTGTGAAATCACACCGCTATATGTTTACTAAACTGCACATCACGCATTTGTATGCACAGGTATGAATATCTTGAACTACACAGACATGAATTTTCTACTTCGAGGGTAAATGGTAACACAAA
Organism: Larus michahellis; assembly: GCF_964199755.1. Lineage (NCBI taxonomy): Eukaryota > Metazoa > Chordata > Aves > Charadriiformes > Laridae > Larus > Larus michahellis. The sequence goes on along the minus strand of NC_133900.1, from coordinate 64,324,818 downwards.
TGGTGCAAGACAAAATGGCATTTCAAAAATCTGGTCATTTTTTGAAATAAAATTGTACCTTGGTATAAGCTAAAACTGTGATATAAATGTTCTTACTAATCCTGAGGACTGTTCGCGTTGTTTTCACAGCTTGGAGGTTACCTACTTCTCTGGCATTACTGCTGTCAGACCAAAAGACAGCTTCCAAACCTAACCACCACTTACAAATTTCTTTGACAAATGCTGTTTCAGTCCCACTCACTATACCAAAATCCTCTAATAATAAATTTGCAATCTCACAGTCTGAATTTGAGAGCATCTCTTCTCCCTGCCTTTCTCAATTCTACCTGGCTTTCTCACTGCCTCTTTATTTATTGCTGCCTACGTTACTGCACTGGAACGCCATTCCTTATACACTGGTCTTTAAATGGTTTTCTATTAGTTACTCCAACTAGACATAAGGCAGCTATTCAACAGCACACTCTGAACTACAGTAATGTGGTCTGGACCAATGAAAGCTTGGTTGATATTAGTAAAAATCTCCAGTAAATCCAAAGCTCAGGTTGCATTGCTGCTTACTGAGAGTTACTTACGAAAGTTTTTATGATTGTTTACACTGACCAAAGCTCTTATCTATACAATAACACAGGTGAAACTATGCAAAAAAACAACATTTCAGGGGGTTATCATGTGTTACCAGTCAAATCATTAGCGGTTATTACACGTAGAGTTTTTCTTCTCTTTTTGACATATCCACTATCAAAACCAACCCGAATCCAAAGTGGTAAAAAAAACATGGGGAAAAAAGCATGAAGCTTTTTAAACAATTACCTCCCTCCAGGTTTCATGAAGTGCGACTTAGTATCATAAGCTTTTAACAGTATTGAACATACACAATATAGTTTTGAACAAGCTGTTATACCTGCAATGCACAGACCAGGGTTGTACAGGGATCTTTGCATGCATTCTGGTAGCGGGAAAACTGTGCAGTGGTAATTAGCTTAGCCTGAAAAGAGAACAGCCAACATTGAATGATTACACCTGTCAAAATGTAATCATCTGAGAGAATTGTGATGGCTTCTGTGACTTCTTCAGTAGCCTTTATCAGATGCATATAAATATTACTTAGAGAAAGCACCATTCAAATTATGCTGCTGACAAGGTCATTAGATGCTTCAAATTATATTGTTTTAGAATTTCAGAGCCATCTTTCTAGCTTATAATTCCAGCTGTACCACACCAAGAAAAAAAAAAAAGAGGGGGGAAAAAAGAGAAGACCTTTAAAACTATCTAATAGCAAGCAGTTAGCAAATGGATTTATAAAAGAGTTGGAATGCAGTAGCGTATCATTCTAGAATAAACATCTACATAAACATCTACATCTGCTGTTTGTAAATCTAAAGATCCATGACAGTGACAGCCATAGCAATTTTTTAACGCAAGTTTAAGCATACACGTTTTTCACTAGCATCCTTCTTTGGCAGACTTCTGTTGACAATTTTTGAAAATTTGACTACATGTTCGTCTGTATCTGCAAAATAGCAGAATTTCCTTAGTAACTAGTTTGATACAACTGTAGCCCTAGTTGTAATTGTACTACTAAATATTGTGCAACAGAACAAGTTACATTATCCATAGAGAATAAAGGGAATGGCAGGGAAGTAGACATCATATTTATTTCAGGTTTAGAGGCCATTAGGACAAATTGAAAGCAGGCTGAGGAGAAAGAGAGCAAGAGTTTCAAACAAGTGAAATATTGCTGAAATGTAGAAAAATAGAAACTGTTCTCAGTGCCACCAGAGTTGGATGGAGTAGAAAATGTGAGAAAGAGAGATTTAAATTAAGTATTAGAAGGAACTTTTTAGCAAAAGGACAAAGTCTTAGAAAAAAAACAACAGAAGGGAAGATCAAGAGGTCATTTAGTCCATCGTGTTTCCCGTAAAGAGTCAACTGTTCTTGCCTCTTTCCAGGGAAATGGTTGGCTAGAGATTCAACCATACTAGTGACTCACTATGTTTGGCTTTTGAAAGATTTCCCTAATATGAATACAGAGCATTTATACCTCCAGTTTTAATGGAAGCATTTATTTTCCTAGATGCTATGGATTCAAAGAGTAGCCCTGTTTCATACAGCAAATTTTTTATCATACCCACCCTTTGTCACTTCAATCTCTTTTCTAGGTTAAATAACCCCGGTACTTTCAGTCTTTCCTGGTAGGTCAAGCTTCCTAGTCCTTAGGTCTTCTTCTAGTCTTAAATCTTCTTGCTTTCTTACAGTCTTTCTCCAAGCTGTCCACAACTTCCTTGGATTAATATTCCAGCTAAAACCTTATTAAAGCCTAATAGAAGGATCGATTTATATATCTTGTACATAGACAATCCACCCCACTGCTTGAAGAGGATTTTAAAGAAAAAAAAAACAAACCACGAATAGGAATTAGCAAAGTGTAAGTTGATTTTTTTTTTCTTCATTAAGGGAAGGGCTCTCTGACCCATCAAATTATCTTTCAGTTGTATTTTCTATGATTCTGTGAACATATTTTGTATTTTCATTAACCATGATTCCACAAAGAGCATCACAGTAACTGTAACACTTATTGTCTACAGTCTGTAATTAGGAAGTGTATTAAAAATTCTTTTTCGTGTTAATATTATGTGTAGGAGCATTAAGTAAAAGATCAATGGATTCAAAATAAATGTTGAATTTGCTAACTTGAACTATTAAGCTGATTACCTTCTCTGAGAGCTGTGTTAGAAAGGAGAATGAAGTGGTAGCTATGAGTACATTCCATACCCTTCCACATTCCTGAAGTGCGAGACCCACATTTCTATTCTTGGGTTTGAATCAAAAGTTTCTTGCAAAGCACAAGTCATCTGTGGCAATTAAGCAGAATCTTTTCAATATCAAGAACTGTCTTTCTGATGTTCATCCACTTCTATGCTTGAAATCAAATACCATGTCAGTCATCAGTGACCTGCCATTCCTTGCATGGCATCTGACAAGAAAAATAAGATACTTAACAGGGAAACAAGTCCACTCAAACCATGAGTCTGGCTGCACTGTTTTACACAGATGTAAAATGCCTCAGTCATCCTAAGCACCTAAGCCTCAACGCCTCCGTCTTTAACAGGGCCCATTTTTCCTGTCATGTATTTGGCTGTGATCCCTGCTGAAGCTGAGGAATAGAGGGGGTTGAGTGAGGAGTGAATAAAACCAGAATGTTTAAAATAAATTTAAAATTAAAAAAAAAGGCGGTTGTTTGCCTTAAAAAGCCAGGTAGAATTGATTTGAAGACACAGTTATACAAGCCCCTAAAATTAAGCTGAAGAACAAGTAACTTGTCAATGTTCTACACTGTATCTGACACTGTATCATAAATTTCTCTTCATATTAAGCCTTTCCGCTTGTTTTGTAATGTTCCCTGTAGAGCAGTTTTGCTTCTGAGTGTACTAAATGACAAAGAAAGGAACACACACAGAGATGACTTACGTTGGCAATCTTTGAAGATTGAATGACTGTGTGTTTCGTTACATTCATAAACCATAATTCTCTTATATGCCAATATTTAACATTTTGTGTCTAGGGAAGGATTTCTGGTGACAAAACTCCAACATTGTCTTTCCAACTATTTTTTTTTTTCATTCACAGATTTTATATAAAGAATTTGAAATGAAGCTGAATTTAGTAGAAAAAACAGCTGTATAATTACATTTTTAATTTGCACAGAATTAGTGTGGGTGGAAAAGAATATAAATAAGTGTCTTCCTTGCTAAAAGCCATTGAGCTTCTGATTTTAAAAGGCTTATCTACACTTTATAAAAGAAGTCTACTTCTTGTTTTATTTTTAAAAGTCTACTTCCTGTTTTATTTTTAAATTCCACTGTGTGGACCTGTCTAATGTTTCCAAACAAAATAATGAGAAAATACCTTTAAATGATAAAAGTTGTTCATGTAGTTAAATACCAAATTCATCCTTAATAAAGATTGTAAAGGAAATTATTTGGTTTAGCTCTCTTGGAGGCAGCATATTTTTCTGTTGTACTAGAATGATATGTGCGTTTCCAGATTGCGCCCATTCTTTCTGAGGAATGTCCTTCTGATATCCAGCCCTACTCCCGAACAGCAGATTAATAAATATGTGAAGTATTCATACAGGTAGTCTGAATGAGGTATCACTTTCGTAACAGTTCTAAGAAATAGTTAATGGTAAGAAAACAGTACACAGTTCATCACTGATTACAAGACAAGGATACAATTCAGTTAAAGCTGCCTTGGATAAGTGTAGGTTTTCCTTAGCAATTAAAAAGCTTGAGGTATAATTTCTCTAGAACGTTACTCTTCATATCCTTTCAAGGTCTCCAGTGATTTTGTAGTCTTAACTTCTCGGTAGTGTATTTCCTTCTTGAAGTTGACTTGAATTTGAAAGCACTGAATGATAATACTTTGTTACCTCTTTTCATACAACTTCAATGTTTTGATGGAAAGCAAAACGTTACTGAAAATTTCTGGTTTTGTGCTTAAGGTTGATTTTATGAGACCATGACTTACAGGAATCTGAAGGCATATTTTTAAATGTATCTCACTCATTTCTGTTCAATTAGAGCACTAAAATGTTTATTCTTTAGGTTATATATTAATTCATATCACTCTTCAGTAGGGTGAAGACTTTGTAAACATAGGAATTTTGTCACATCATCTTATTAATTCTTTTTTTTTAGGAAAAAAAAAGTTAGCTAGCAAGTATTGGGACTGTTCTTTCTGTATAGCCACGTCTCCAGAGTCAGAGGTTTTAGGATTTTCTTGGATTTGTCTTTCTTCTAATTAGAAGGAAACTTTCAAGATCTGGCAGAACGTAGTTTAATATATAATTGTTAATTTATGGCACTGCAAATGCTGCAATATAGACAACATTTATAGATAACATAGAAACAAACATATAAACTGTAAGTATGCTTTTTATTGGTCTTGGCAGAGCTGTCCCTTGGAGCTTTAACAAAATAAGTGAGTTACAGTTTGCCATATTTTGTTTGTCAGGCAACATAAGAAAATGATATACCTGACAATATGTAGCGTGGCAGGTGCTCATTTTGAAAAGATTTTATATTTAGTTATGATAATCAACATTTTCTACTGACCTTCACAGTTAAAGAAAAATTAAAGCACCACAATGGAGATTTGAATGAAAATGAGCCCTTCGCCTAGCTTGAGGGAGAGGACTGCTGCTCTCTATAGTTGTTTTACAGCAGAGCAAGTGGATCTGATCCTGCTCTTGCTTTGCTCAGGTGAATGCAATACAAAGGATTTGCATAAAACCTACAGCATCGTTTCCATTTAAAGGGATGCTTCCTGGCTCCTAGGTTAAAAGAGGGAAGGCTGAGCTCTGGCTGTGTGCATGGGTCTTGGGCTGTCCTGCATCCTGGCTCACATCCCAGGTTTGAGGGAGGCTGGCCACTAGCACAGGAACATGAGGGTCAGGTTTGTCTGTCCCAAAGGCTGAAGCAGCTACGAACGGTAGTAAGAGCAAGTGCTTGATATCCAGTATATATATGTATATATAATCTGCAGGGAGTGTTATGATAGGATATGGGGCAACGGCCTTAAACTGAAAGAGGGCAGATTTAGATTGGATATCAGGAGGAAATTCTTTACAGTAAGGGTAGTGAGGCACTGGAACAGGCTGCCCAGGGAAGTTGTGGATGCCCCATCCCTGGAAGTGTTCAAGGCCAGGCTGGATGGGGCTTTGAGCAGCCTGGTCTAGTGGGAGGTGTCCCTGCCCAGGGCAGGGGGTGGGAACTGGATGATCTTTAAGGTCCCTTCCAACCCGAACCATTCTGTGATTCGGCTAGTAGATGCCTCTTGAAATATACAACATTATGATACTAACAGCATTGTAACAGAAAGGCTTGCTATTGAAGCTGGTTAGCTGCAAGCCTTAATTTTGGAAGTGCTTAAATAAAAACACATTAAATATTGCAATTGCCCATGCAAAAAAAGTAGTTGGCATTTTCAGCCCAACTTTAAATGGGGACCTATCCCTAACTAGAAGTCTTGTCATCTCCTGCACGGAAGCTGATGGCAATGAAAGCTGAATGCTTTTACTGTTGCTCCGTGGATATCACTGTCTGAGGAAATAGCTTAATTTTTATCCATTCTGTGAAATAAACTCAGAGCTGTTTCTGAGGTAAAAATGTTAGTATTTCTCATGAATCATGTTTGTTTCAAGACTCCATTTTTGTAGCCCCCAGGCTCAAGAAAGCTACTGAAGGTATTGCTTGAAAAATTAAACCAAAAAGAGATAAGAAGAAATTGGTGCTGAAAATGGTGCTGAAAGCATATGCTTAAACCAAAATAATAAACATTCACACCCAATTATATAAAAGGAGGCCTATTTATAAATGGATATGGCATCAGATTTTCTTTTGATTTCAAATCATGTGGAACACTGGGGAATGGTGTGGAAGTGATTATCCATGTTTTAATACACTTTTATTTTTTTAAGCAGAATTTTGAGAATCTGACATACCGCAGAAGTCAGTACTGTCTAAAACACAGCTTGCTCAGTTTACAACTGTATGCGCTAACGTGAATGCTAGGAAAGTAGAGAACTGGATAAAACGTGTTTTAAGTGCGGTATTGCTCAACTATCAGATAAAAGGGGTTAAAAAAAATGCTCTTGGGGAAGAGTCTCTCATTGTTAATGCCTTTTAGACTTGAAGACCTGGCAAACCTGCTGGGTAACTATGCCTGTTGCCTGGAAAATAGCTTTTTCCTTTTTATTAGTCTAACTCAGACACTGATTTATTGAGCCAGAGGAGGATAAGGCAGCTTTAGCTCTTCCATTAACACCAGCTGGGGCCTACATCACATAATGTTGCGTGAATGCACAGCTTCATCCCATCACATCCGAGCTGCAACAACCCCCAACCTCTGCCAGTAGTACCATAACTTTCTAGAAGTTATTTATGCCGGATATCTCCTTAATTCTTTATTTTTCTGTTTGTTTCTTTTCTCTGTGATGTTTTTGCCGTAATGTTACACAGTCAAAGAGGCTAAAAATCAAGGAAACAAACTGAGGTATGCATAATGCTAGCAGGAAACAATACAAATAACCTCCTTATTATCTGTGATATACTAAGAAGTCTCAGAGAAGAGAGAAGGGAAAAATGCTTCACTTGCTTCACTGAATCTCAGAAAGCCCACTATGAAAAATATCAGTAATAAATAAATGAATAAGTAGTCAGTTCAATGGCAAATTTGTTTAAGCATCTGTTTGTGTATCGGAATAAATGCATATAATTCAAGACCTCTGTAGTTATTAACCTTAGTATAATCTATCTCTACATGATTTTTTACACTAATACATTTTGATAGCTTTTCAGGTTATTATACATACAGCTGTTGCAAAATATTCTCATGTTCTTCAGCTTCTGAGCACTGGATCCAGAACTGCTTTTGCTGGTGAAACTCAGCCCTACCTCCAGTGAACTTTTAGCACATCAAGGTAACCCGCTGACTGCCACATATTTGTCCAGCAGCTCTTTGTTTCTTGGGCATTTTCTGTTAAAGGGAAAACAGTTTTCTGTCCCCTTCCAGTAAGCAGATAATGAGTTTCCCCAGTTTCAGTCTTCAGGGCTTCTCTGGTCTTTTATTCATCACCAGCAGAATGAAGAACTGCTGTTACAGGCCACTGTCTAAGGGTTTGTTCTTAATGGAAGGGATGATGTGTAATTTGCCACCTTGGCCTAAATAATGCAGTGGGAGAAAGAGCCACTGTTTCCAAATGTTTTTTCTTAGCTGCAATGGTAGGAGTTCATGTTTATCAGGATATTAAGCAAAGGACCCTGTTGATTTGTCTTCAAAGATACACTAGAGAAAAGCTCCTATTCTTACCTCAAGGCATTCCCTAGTTAAATTCTTTGAAAGTGTTAAATCCAGCTAGCATTGAAAGATGGGAGATATCAGAGAAAACTTAATGTCTGCACTGTAGGGAGGGCAGAGGTGGAGAGCAAATTTGCAGCATGTAATTTCTTCACTCTTGATAAGGCCAGTTAAAGAAAATTTGCTGTAGAGTTATAGGGTGTTAGAGCACTTCCAGGCTTTTCAACCCAGGCCTGCAGTAGTTGTACAGTTCTATTTTTTATCTTGCAGATAAGAAGCCAGAAACAAATGCAGACATGAATAAAATGGCATTTTTTTTTCTTTTCTTTGCAGTGCCTGCACATAAGATAAAGTAAGCTTTACCCTGTGGGAATTTATCTTGAGTGACATGATGCTTTTTATCTGCCACCCTATGATAAGGCTCACGTTATGTATTGTGAGCTTTTCTACAGTCTCCTCTTTGGTTCTTTAAGCAGAACACTTGACATTTAACTTGCTAAATTGTTAGGCTGCTAAGTTAGTCAAGGTAGCAAGCCTGCTGATAATAGCAGTATACAGTAGAACAGTTCAGCACTTTTAGGCTGTGTCTAGACCACCTTGATGGGCTCAGCAGTGAGGTCAACTGACGTGGAATGGCTCCTGTTCATATTTTTAAGGTTATAAGTGGCAATTTGCATCCATAATATCCATTATAGTCGCAGGATTGCCATGCATACAGGCCATTTGATTGCTTTTTGCACCTTACCTGCTTTCCTCCAGGGAAACTGCCTTCCTGCCCAAGGGTTACAAGCACTGGTGAGATCAATGTACTTGTAAGCCCTTGCTTCTTATTTTCATGCCTGGTCAGGACGCGATCTACACAGAGCCCTTGGCTGCTGTCAGTGGATTCCCTCATGACCTATGAAGAGGTACATTTGATAAGTTGAATGCAAGTTTGCAGACTCTCGCTGTGGTCTGGTGAGCCCTTCAAAACTTATGCAAAACCTCAAATGAGCCTTACATCACTAGTGGGTGCTGGGGGATAGGAAATGCCAGAACACCCCCTTTACGAAGCGTTACAGTGGGTGCATTACCTGGGACAAGTGCTTGGCTCCTAGAAAGGCCCAAGGAAAGCTCATCCTCAGTCAGTGTCGCATTGCTTTCTCCTTGAGCAATGTCCTAAGTATGAAGGAGCAGGCAGGATCCTGCGGGTGTCTAGGATCCCTGCTGGAGCCTCAGCTCCTCACTGTTTCCCCCCCAGGAAGTTTTAAGGTTTTGTAATGTTTGTAGGAACTGAATTTCCACTGGGGAGCTTGTGCTTTTGTCCCAAAGACACCCTGAGCATATATGATAAATAACACCTAACAGCATGACAGCAAGTTTCCCCTCTTCTTTTTTCAATTTCCTTTAGTTACATTTCTCTGATCTCAGCATACTTTCATTTTCTCCACACTAGAATTTGAAATGGTTACCATATCTCTTAACAAGATGGAGCTAATCAGTCACGACAAAAGTCATTACAGAAAATGATAATGGGAAAAGCATTCATTTGAGTTCTGTCATTATGTCTCCTGGGGTACTCATTTAAAACCACTGAGTCTAACCCAGAGCACAGTGCAATTCATGCCTCCTCCGGGTTCACGCTGAGCTCAGACTTCAGGGGCACAAAATGGGTTATCAGCTTGAGATGAAAGGTAGAACGGTAAATGTCATGAGGAATAAAGTTTTGTAAGGCGGTATTATCACATATTTATTAGTTAGATGTTAACTTAACTTTATGCATAGGTAGATGATGAGAGAGGTAGCTGAATTAAACTGTCTCTAGTTGCTTTCAGCTGTGAGGTTATAGAAAGGGATACCATCTCTTTGGACATGGGTTCTGGATTGTTTATATCTTTAGAGACATCATTACGAAGTCTTGATGTTTTCATTATCTGCTGGTGAACGGGTAAAAAGTACGTCATAAGATGTGTACTATACTTTTTTTAGTATACCGTAGTCTACCACTTCTGCCACATCCAGATGCCTGCCTTTGTACTGTTGCTCTGAATGAGCATGTGGCGATAAAGAAATTGACGGTCAAAAAAAGCTGCGGAGAGGAGATGCAGTCTCTTTGACCATGGTGATGCAGAGGTGGTGAAGCAGAATTGAGGCAGACTTGCTGATTCTGTGTTTGGGAATCCAGTAAAGAGATGCATTCAGAAAGAACACAGTAGAAGACAGAAGTTCTCTGTATTTCATGTAACAGCCTAAATTAGTTGCTCAGAATTTCTCCTAGGCTGAACCTGACTTCTCCATCTAAATCCATATATTCAGACAGTTGGAGAGAGGTGAAGCAAGTGATTGTGATCCCAATCACAACATCTCAATCACTCACCACAAAGCCACCAAAAAAAGTGTCTTTTTGAGAAGCTGTGCTCAGAGAGGTGAGGTAAAGGGCTTGAGTGACAAATAAGCTTTACTTGGTTTGACTTGGTTTAGAATTACCTTCTTTTTTCTCAGCTGATGTGAAAAAGGTTTTTGTCTACATTAGATGATCCAAAAGAAAATTATCTGAAATTTTGTGGGAACCAGTTGAAAAAGCATTCTTGCTTAATAAAGATGGATAGGATGAATTTTTGTTTTTAATAAAGGCAATGAATGATTGAGTACTTTTTCATATTTGGATTTGAAGTCCTGGCTCTTTCACTGAGAAATGAAATTGGCCACAAATTTTAGAGATTTAGGAGGCTTAGATTTTGAAATCTCACAGTTGTCATTAAAGAATGTTGGTATATGAATGTTTGACTAAATTTTAATATTAACAATTAAAAAATAAACAATTTGAAATCAATGTCTCGATAACTTGCAATGACAACATAAAACTGAAAATGAAGGAAAAAAGGAAGTAAAATTTAATTTTGTATTTGTTCTAATTATGTACATTTTTTAACCATTAATGATGTTTTTGGAATAAAAAGTTCATATATTATGCACATATATTTGTACAAAAAAGCCCAGAGATTTCTTTCTGTAGCAATATATTGGACAGTTGCTTCAGTATGTTTTGTAAGCTACTTAATCCAAAGTAGAGTTTTAGAAAACAGTCACAGAAATCACAAAACGTTTTCCTGCATCTTATTTATGTTGTCAGTGAAGTGCATTTACCTCGAGTAAAGCTCTCTAAGCCATTTGGGAATATATTCTTTAGCTGGCAATTTATTTTAATGTTCTATGCTCAAAGCAATTCAGTTTTTGTAATCCCAGACTATGGCTAAATGTGTCCATGTACAAGTGCTGAGAAATTTCATTGAGAAAAACACAAGTTTGCAATCAAAGCAAATAAATTATTGATATTTCAGTACTTTGCAAAATAAATTGTTTGAATAACTGAACAAACCGAGTTGCGTTTCTTGCTAGTACAGTATTATATTATTTGATACAATTTGTGGAAAGAGTCTTACTTTTTTATATACTGATTGGGTATAATTTTCATCTCATAGTTGTGCAAATTTTAAAACTAGCTTAGTCTACCATAAAATACTTCTTTATGAAAAGAGAAAATGGTTTTCACACTATGGTTGGTTATTTTGGAGATGCTTTTGAAACCTCAATTCATACTGAGCAATAGTTACCCAGTGGGACCACTTAATTAAGGACTGTCCAGCTCTGAGCTCCAAAAGTGAGACTTCTATTATATCAAAATTCAAACAGAAATTAAGCAGTCCAGTAAGATCTTAAAGATGCTTGAAACTAGAAACAGTAGGAAACTTATATTTATTTATTCTTTATTGACAGGTTTTGACAAGATAACGCTGATCAGACATTTGCTTGTGTCTTAGGTACACGCTGGGAAATATATTTTGTTAAATAGGCATGAACTTCTAAGAGTAAAAAGTATACACAGGTTGGGGAAAGAGGATGTTCACACATAAGCCATCCTTCTGTCTCAGAGGGTACTTTTGCCAGGAAATTCATACTTACGAAGTTCTGAATGTTCACTTTAGGAATATTACAAATGAGTTCTATTACAGTTTGTACCGCTTGTCATAATACTAATATACAGATTCAATTTGATCCTTTCAGGTGAAATTTGGAAGCGAAATTTGCTCTTGCTCCTTAATGACTGTATCTGAAACTACCGCTTTTGCAGATAATCCATACAATTGGAGGTTTTGTTCAGACTCTGACTCATAATTGTTGTAGCTTCCTTTGTCTATTTTTCCTCCTTAATAACTAGGGATTCTGGACACAATGCCTTTATATTTCAGAAAATGTTGGTATTTCAATCTTGTACAAATCTTCATTCCTTCAAGTGAGATCATGGCGCAACTTAAACCATGTTGCTTTACATTTTAACTACTTAAATGTTTTCTTTACTCTCTTTACATTTGACTCTTGCACCACAAAGCTCCTACCCTGTTGCATTCATCAGCCTTCTTGCTTTGTCTTCCATTACGTGCAAACATTGTTTGTCAGTCTGGCTTCTCTGCAACTGCACTATGCACCTCACTTTTTTTCTCCTCTCATTCTCACTTTACTCTTTCTGTGCCATACGGTTTATCCATCGAGAATGAATCTGACAGTTGTCCTCTGTTTTGTGACGCTCCTGCAGAACTGTGAGTTACAACTTTAAATTATGTATTTCTGGACTTTTACAGTTCTGAGTGTAGAACTGGGCCACATTACATTACAGAATGAAAAGAAAATTTTACAGTGCTACTTAGTGACCTGGAAAAAAAAAGTAACTCTGAAATACAAGTCAGATATACCATAAATACCAGAAACCACATAGGATCAAAAAATAAAATTAGTAACAGTTGTCTTAATTATATAAAAATGAAGTAAAACCTGATGCCAGTGTAATTTCAGACAGCAGCCTCTGCTAACAGATCACAGTTAAAAAAGTAGGATCAGCATTGTTCTAAAACACACCAATAATGGCACACTGCTCACTGTGATGAATACCATGAACTTGAGATGGAAATTATTGTCTTTGATCTGTGAAATGGTCTTCAGTTCAACCACTGCACTGTCCCATCATGTCTGGTCAACCTCATAGCATTGTATTTTCATTGTTGTTGATTTCTGAGGAATTTTAGGCTCTGCTGTGTTTGTGATTTCGAAATTTAAGTATTATAAGCAAAAGTGATTGTAGATGTGTACATCTATGAATTTGAATGTCATGGCCTGTGAAGGTGGAGTTTTGTTCGTGTAATTCCAGTATTTATTACTAATTTTGATTGTCTCAGAAATACAGACTTACCAATGAAAACAAATCATTGTGATGACCGAGACAGTGATTTAAATGCCATAAAAGATCCTCCTATTCATGTGATGTTTACTGTGCTTTCTAAAAAATTTTCTGAATTTCCTCTACAAGGTTTTAAATAAAGGAATAATTCCTTTGACCAGCAGAGAGCAGCAATGATATACTGTATAAGGACTGAGTCTGCCCTGCAAAATCCTATTGCAGTTCTAAACTGGCATGAAGGGTGGATAATATTGTGTATGGTTATAATGAACACGAAATTATGGGAAAAATTGTGTTAAAATGAAATCAACAATGGGCAAAATATGCCCTCTTTTAATTGCATTCATTTATAGAACTTTTAGTTCCAAATACTTTCTGTTTAATTTCTTATTTGTCTATATGAAAGCTACAAAGATTTATTACTTAGCCTAAACTCTTTTTAAGTCACCCTTATTCTTAGTAGATGGCTGTGTTCATATTAATCTGAAGATTTGCTGTGGAGTTTCTCTGCTTTTGTTGGACACTGTCTGTATTTTAATTCTTACAGTAAAATTTTAGCCCCATGAAGGTCAGTATGAGTTTTTTCCACTGACTTACATCAAGTGAGGATTTCACCATTCTTGTGACATATATATTAATAGTTCATTATAAAAAGATTAATAACATAGGGTTAAAAAAAATTCTGGCAGTGCTTTTATTTTTTTTTTCTTCTCTCTGATCACAAGGGTACTTGTGCAATTTTACAGGCTCTGCATAGGAAGGATGAGAACCTCAGTTTTTCCTCTTCTCGAGCATCCTAACAACGCCATTACAGATTTGTATTCCCTGTTCTGGCTTTGTGGCGCTTGCATGCTTGGTTGTGTAGTAGTACTGCAGAATAGATGACAGCCATTCTTTGTTCTCAAGCTTTTTTAGCTAATCCTGAAAATTAAAAAAAAAAAAAAAAAAAAACAACTAAGAAAAACCTGCAATTTTACATCACACTTCCTAGTAGAACTAGTTTACAAAGTAGCAAAGGAGAAGCATTAATAATGCCACTATGCTGTCACTTTTGGAAAGAAAGTGGGATTCCTGTTGGTTGACCCAGTGTTTTCTATATGTTGTGAGTATATTAGCATTTTAGTTCAAATCAGGACTGTGGTTCAGGAGTGGATCTTCTGTTCTTGCTACCACATTGGAGCTGTGTTACTTTCAGAGAATATATAACTAGAATATATATTCCAACCACTAATAAACAGTCAGATCTGGGACATACAGCAGGTAGTTCAGAGTAACAAGCCTGTGAAATATATGAATATATGTGTATGTAGGAATAACATCCCCTTGGTGCCAGGTATTCCGATTCACGTATACTGCACCACGCCGAGGCCCCTCTGGGTAAGGGAGTTCACGCTGCTTCATGCTTACAAAATTCAAAGAAGCTTGAGTGGCAGCTAGCATTTATCTGCTTACACTGAAGGACCTCTGTGCTATTGCCTGAATATTGGTGTGCAGGAAACTCTGAGGTCCAAACTAGAAATGCTGTTTGAATTTCGGTTACACTAGGTTTGGGCAATGCTGGAGAGCAAGCATTATGAATTTCTCGTGCAACATGAATTGCACTAGCTCTCCCCTTTTTTGGGTGTTAACATAACTTATATTTAGTTCACTTTGCTTCATGACTTTTTATTGCAAAGTCATGTCACAGAGATTTTATAAAAGTAAATTTGGTCGTGTTTATGAAACATTGAGGTCCTATCATGATGAGCTCCGTAAAAAAGCCAGTGAGGAAAATATTACTCTCTTCCTTCAGAGCAAGTCTTGAATAGTGTGCAACAAATTAGTTGTGAGACCACAGACTGGATAAACAGGGGGAAAGAAAGTATTAAATAGCTCTTCATTAAATGAGTACCATCCTTTCTGTAAATGTAATGAAAAAAGGTCTTGAAGGAAAATAATGAAATCATGTAATTAAAGATCATATCAGCGTTCATATGCCCAAAGCACCTGGCTTAGAGTTCTATGGGAAATTTAGTTCTGGCATCTCATCACATGAACGCATGATATTGCAACCTGAGTAATATTCTTTTAACAAATTGCTTTACTGCAATGCACTGAAATTAGGAATGGAACATGTTTAGTTTTGATTAAATTATAATTCTCACCCTTTAATTACTTAATTTGATTTAATTATTTGGAAGATTATTAAAAAAATTACAAGATCCACTTAATGAATCCATTGTTCATCAATCTTCTTTTATTAAATATAAAGATATTGCTAACGGTCATTTCCACAATTATTGTCACAGCAGTATTTGTATTGAACAAATATTAGATTCTTACTTTGCCAGGCATAGTACACTGACAGAATGAGATACTGTCCTGGATGGGGAGAGGTTACTGCCTTTACAAGTAGCAAGGGCAAATTGTAGAAAATGAGACATTTAAAAGGGAGGGTAAATGAAAAACTGGGGTGCGTGCAAATATCATGTTGATTCTGACAATGGATTTCCTTTTATTTAAGTAATTTTATTTCTAGGTGGAGTTTTGCGCAGAAAGACTTAACTATATAGAATGTAAAGAAGAAAAAAAAAAATTACAAGGATATGAAAAATAAATGGATAAGGGGAGAAAAGTATGGTGGGCCACCAGACAGAGAACGAATGAGGGAATGGGAGCAGATAGCCCTAAACACACAGAGAATTAACTTAACAGGGAAGAGGTTACTCTTCAGCATCTTTTGTAAACTTAACTTTCTATATGGTTTTCGCATTACTTTCTTGATGCTTCAAGCTTTGATTAACATTTGATTTCAAATTCATTGATACAGAGTGTAAAAATAAAATTCACTTAAAAGGAAAGATTAAATTAAATGCCCCCATTTGCTACAGTGAGCCATGAGTGCAAAATTCTGTAAATGCTCTTAAGCACACAACTAGTGTGATATAAATAACAATACAGATGAGGGGATGATTAAACATGAAAGCGTGTATTTTCACCTTATTTCTTGATTTCCTTGCTTCTCAGGCATTATTTAAACAAATAGGGCCCGTTCAATTTCAGTTTCTGCTTTGCCAGGATGCTCCTACCAGTGCCTTGGATAGGTTTCGTACATAGACCTTGCTCCCCTGTTCATCCCCCACCTGATAATTGTCTTGAGGAGACCTTACTAGTGTCTGCTTCATGCGGCTTTGAAAAAACCCCCCTTCCTTTCACATGGAGCAATTTTGTTGATTATTTTTGCTGATTATTATTTTGATCAACTGAGCCTGTTGAGGAGGTAATAGGTGAAGTGCGCATAAGCAGAGATTGCCACAGCACCTTGGGGTGGCTTAATCATTATGGATGAAATAAGAAATTCTACGGGCCTAAAATGAACTTTCTTTCTGCCTGGTGTCAAGCCCTTACTACCCCCGATACCACTGTCTTTTACTTCTTTGTTTGCTTTTTCACCCAAGTGGACACTTTTGAGGTTTAGTCAGAAATGGAAATACCAAGTTGCAATACAAAGGTGTGCGCTTACTTTCTGCTTGAAGATCCTCTGAAGCAATTGAAACATCTCACAGTTCTCTAATGAGATTTTCGTACCTTTTTTTTTTCCTGACCTGAGAGGCCCTTGTGGTCTGAATACAAATCTGAACTTGGTTTTAAAAAAATAAGCGACATCCAAATCTAGGTTCTGATAAATGAAGTCTGTGAAGACTGTCCTGAAAGTCAGAAATTCTGTTATTTTGGGTCAAGGATCAATATGCCATTTTGTAATTGGATTTTTTTAGTAACGACATTCTTGGTTTGTTTGTCTCTGTTTTATTTAAAACGACATAACATCAGTGGCTCCATCGTTCATGCAGAGATAGCGCATTAGAAACAGTGTTTCTCTAATATTAACATCTTTTTCAAAGATATTAATAGAAAGAGAACTGTGAGGATAACCATGATAAAATGATGTATCTACTTGCTGAAACAAGATGCTTATTATTATTCATGTCTATATTACCTTTTATTATATGCAGTTATGTTAGGTGTAATTAATGGTGGATTATACGTTTCTTATAAATTATTTGTTAGTAAATATAGCTATAATATTGTAAGTAAATTGTTTGGATTTTTTGTACTCTCCATGAGATTGCCTACAAATAAATACTGTTCTTTGTAGACTGCATTTCGCACATATCTGATGAACAGTATGTAAAAGAATACTATAATTATTTTAGAATCATAGAATTGCTGAGGTTGGAAGGGACCTTTAAGATCATCGAGTCCAACCTTTAACCTACCCTGACAAAAGCCACTTCTAAACCATGTCCCTAAGTGCCCCATCTACCCTTTTTTTAAACACCTCCAGGGATGGTGAATCCACCACCTCCCTGGGCAGCCTATTCCAATGTTTAATAACCCTTTCAGTGAAAAAATGTTTCCTAATATCTAATCTAAACCTCCCCTGACATAACTTGAACCCGTTTCCTCTTGTCCTATCACTTGTCACCAGGGAGAAGAGGTCAGCCCCCATCTCTCTACAACCTCCTTTCAGGTAGTTGTAGAGGGTGATAAGGTCTCCCCTCAGCCTCCTCTTCTCCAGGCTAAACAACCCCAGCTCCCTCAGTCGTTCTTCATAAGGCTTGTCCTCCAGACCCCTCACCAGCTTTGTAGCCCTTCTCTGGACACGCTCCAACACCTCAATGTCCCTCTTGTAGCGAGGGGCCCAAAACTGAACGCAGTACTCGAGGTGGGGCCTCACCAGTGCCGAGTACAGGGGGATGATCACTTCCCTAGTCCGGCTCACCACACTGTTCCTGATACAGGCTAGGATGCTGTTGGCCTTCTTGGCCACCTGGGCACACTGCTGGCTCATATTCAGCCGGCTGTCAACCAACACCCCCAGGTCCTTTTCTGTCGAGCTGCTTTCGAGCCACTCTGCCCCAATCCTGTAGCGCTGCATGGGGTTGTTGTGACCCAAGTGCAGGACCTGGCACTTGGCCTTGTTGAACCTCATACCATTGGTCTCAGCCCATCGGTCCAGCCTGTCCAGATCCCTCTGCAGAGCCAACCTACCCTCAAGCAGATCAACACGCCCGCCCAGCTTAGTGTCATCTGTGACCTTACTGAGGGTGCATTCGATCCCTTCATCCAGATCATTGATAAAGATATTACAGATATTTTCCTTTTGAATAACTTATAACTTACTCTTTCTAATGCTCATACTTTTTCTTAATCTGACTTCACAAACTAACTTTGATTTCTGTTTTTATTTCATGTTTTATTTCCTCTTTGCAGCTCTTCATAACACAAAAGAATGAGCAAACCACCGTGATTTACTTTAATCTGTAGCCTATTAAATCTTGCACTTGAAGGTCAAATTTAAGCAGAGGCAAATCTATGCTCCTTTAATAAACTTTAATTCTACAAATAAAATGTGATTGAAACTAAATTGTAGTAGGATTTCATTTTAGAATTTCTTTCTTCTTCATGTGGTAAATATTGGTTGAAGGGAGGATAATGAGAATCTGAAGTTACTTGTTCCCCAGAGTACAGGCATCGTTTTCATATGGCTTTGTTAGAATGTTACAAGAAGATACCTGGTAAAAATAGTAAAACTATGAGCTTATTGCAGGAAAAGAAAAAGTCAGTGAAGGGTAACAGAAATTATTAGCAATATAGGAAAGCTTTCAGTGTAAAGCAAGATGAGAAGAAACCCATGGTTTGCTCTAATTAAATTTCATAAAGGGAAACATTGCCAGATTTAACTTTTAAGTCAAGAATTTATTCCTTTCTAGAAAATCTGAATGGAAATTTTAAGTTTAATAAAAAAGGATTGGATGCAATTAGGTGGCCTGTACTATGTATTAAAACCAACCATAGAATTATAAGTAATAGTTGTGATTATAAAACTGTGAAAAAATAAAAAAGTTAAAACAATAATGCTTTTTAAAGCATTTTTTATCTTATACATAGGATATGGGAAGAAAGAATACAGAAAATTTCAGAGAAGGCTTTGAAAAGCTTTTAAACGTTTCTAATGAAATTATCTAGGCATATGTTTTCCAAGAGGGAGAAATTAAGTTTGCTAAGCTGTACCATGTATAAGTTCAGAAAAAACATTCTTGGCCTAAGTATTTATTTCTTAAAGTCAGATGACCGTAGATATCAGTGGGAATCCATTAGACCAACGTTGACTATTTCAGGGAAAAAAAATGCTGAAAGCAATTTTAAAGAAATTTAAGAACAACAATGTTACAAGGAACTTCCACGTAATAAAAGAAATAAAAAATGTTTCCCCTCTATTACTCTTACAATCTGATGACTCTTATTTTATGGGTGATAATTTACAGGAAAAATTGCAAGTGTTGCTCTGAAAAAAAGATTTCCCTTTATGCTGTGTGAAGCAGACAACATGGAGAGCCAACAGGTGTATTAGTGGACAGATGAGGGGACCTGCTTCCTAATTAGTTAAGATTTCTTCTGAGCTGCACCTGGGCTGTGGGCTGTAGTTTGCAGGGTTTTAGTCTAGTCATCTTCAGTGACCCTGGTGCTTTCTGTAGGCAAAAGACTGGCTTCAGCAAGGCAGTATGGTATCCAGAAGCAGAAAATTTATTCAAGCAAGAAAGGAGAGTGTCCTTCAGTACCAGTGGTGAGTGAAACTGGTGGATTTGTCAGTCCGTAGCTTGTGAGGTGGTTGGACTAGAGACTGACTGAGTGGCACGGGTGGCGGTCAGTTGCCTGGAAAATGGGTGAAACAGGCTTGAATTTTCACTGACGGAAGAAAGGGTGAGACCCTAGATCTCTCAAATCTTGTTGCTTAGCTAATACATGACAGCAGGATGGACTGAATCTCCCACGGGAAAGGAAAGTGATCTCAGTGTTACCTTCTGAAGGAGAAGTTATCTAGGCCTAAGGGAGAGTTAACCTGTTTAGGCCGCAGCCATTGGTATGGGATCCCTCCAGTGCCTTGAGCCCTGAGGAAAGGCGGGTCTGGAAATATTTTTCTCTTCAGCGCCTTGGTGTTCAGGTAAAGCTTGACTCAGCTCAGTGGATGTACCTAAATGCTCAATGTGGTGCTCTGGCTTTGTGTGAGGTGTCTTGGTGGATGCGCTTAAAGGCGTCTTGGTGGAGGCAAAGGCAACTGAATTGACCTCAGGAAGTTTTAAAAAACCTTCCCCTGGTCTCAAAGTGCAGCAGATGCTGAATAGAAGAGAAACATGGGTTTCGGGACTCAGGTTTTACAAGAAATATTCTCAGGAGTTTAATCTAGGAAAATACGTTAGGTTATCATGGCAGAGAAAATGTTTGATGAAAAGGAAGCAAAGGTAGCAATTAAGAAGCAAGGCTGTGTAGTGTATTGATGGTGGAGCTGTGGGAGGGAGGAGGAATAATTTATGGTGCTGCAGCTGTGTGTGTGTGTGAACTAGAAATTCTCAAAGAATTTGTCTCTTTACCTGACTTTTGCAGGGAAGTTATTCTACTGTTCACTAGTTCTGGAGGTGAAAACTTAAGTTTCTTTAATGGCATACGCGAACTTAGATGTGCTGCCTCAATGTGTTAAAGTATCAGAAAATTTGTTTACATGCTCAGGCTGCTCTAATTAAATTTAAATCTACTTAAAAAGGATTTAATTAGAGTAGAGCAAGCCTTCTGCAGACACTTTAATATCTTTTTAAATTGGCTGTATTGCTTTGGTTAGTACATAAATTTATACTTACGCTATAAACAGATTATGTCTTTTTAAGTTGTCATTTTCAGCTGAGACGTTATCTGGAAGTGTGTATCTTCTAGTTATATTGTAATTGCCAGGTAAAAAGTAGATTAATTAAAGATGTTTCAGAAGCTTTTTAAATACATTTCATGGTATTATCAGTTTCAGAACTGTTACATGTGACTGGGCAGCTGGGAGAAGTCATTATGTACTGGATTTAAGAATTTCCTATGTGCTGGCATTGATATCATTTATGTTAAAATTGTTTAAATCATGCATACAAAACTGGATTTACACAATGAGCAAGTTCTTAGAGATCTCGTACCTTGTGTCTAACGAAGAGTTAAAACTTGCTTTGCCAGAATAGTTATCAGACCAAAGGGCTAAAAAAGAGTATATTTCGTGGTTGACTGTCAAGAGCGTACCAAAGAGTTGGCAGTGGTTCTAAGGTGGAGGCCATCTGACAGAAAGAAGCAGCCTCAGAATTCCTAACATTGGCTGTTAAATTCTGTATGCAAAAGTTTTTGCTAGTGAAAAAGTCTGGTGTGTGAAGAGCAGTAAAAAGACTTTTAGCTTGGATTTAAAAAAAGAAAAAAGAGTAGACTATATGTGCTGAAAATATTAGGGATGTTGCTAACGTCATATGCTATGCTATTTATTCCATGTGGAGTTTTAGAATCCTGTAAAAAGGTTTTGCTAGTGGCAAGGTGCATCCAGCTGTTTGAAAACCTCCATAGATGTGGCTCATTCATAGCAAAAAATAAAAAACACTGATAGCTTATTATGGAATATGCTAAATTATATAGGATCTGACAAATCAGGCTGGGATATTAATTTGCACTAGTTCATTGTCTTACTTGGAGTCAGTTGTGCTCTTCTTTCATATAATAAAAGCCTAAAAAGTTCTCATTTTCCTCTTTGACTGGAAAATCACTTTAAAATTAGACCTGCTTCTTTTTTAAAGAATTCTTTGACTTTCCTGATACACAGAGAATAATATATTGCAACCCAAACAATTAGTCCTGTCCTTGAAAGGATGATCAGTAGTCTCATATTCAACCTCAAATGGAATCAGATTCATTATGGTTCATTTGCCATTCTTCTTAGTCTTCTTGTTGTTGTTCTGAAATCTTAGTGAATAGTTCCGTGAAAACATCTCAGAAAAATATTAAACCATTTTAAAACTAATAAAGTATCAGAACTTCAATATTCTCATCGTGTATATCAGTGAAGGGTATCGTGGGTCTGTAATCCTGTGCTCAGCTGCATAACTCTTCTCTCATTCTCCTTCACAATTAATGATTTCTCTGTTAATCACACCGAAAGCAAATAACCCCCCCCCCCAATACTCAGTGAAGTAAATATTGTGCAACATTACAACTTAATGTTAGTTTTGGAGCTACGTAATGCCCTTAGGAAAAATCAGACAGCAGTCCTGCTACATAAAGGCTTAGGAAAATATAGATGTTATGTTAGAAGTTAGAAGGCACATACCCACTGGCAGACTCTTATGTGAGGGCAATGCTGCTTGTAGCTGGGTAAGAGCAATGGCACTCTTCCTGCTGGGCTCCCTGTCTTCCCCTGGCTCAGCTGGTATCGGAGCTACAGCTGTGCCTTTCTTCTGAATAAATCCACTTAATCCTCTTGGACAGCCACAGATGGCTAAGAATAATCTTGCTCTTTAGATTTGACATTTTTTGGTCAAATGCACACGTATCCATTGTTCATTAAAAATTAATGTCTACAGAAGCAATATAGTCTTTTAAACTTTAAGAATGTGAAAATAAAGAAGAGTAGGAATAAATATTTTTTACAGTTGCAGAGATCTTAAAACTTCTTAATTTTTATTTTACCTTTAATGAATAATTACAGACTGGCTTGGGACGAAACAAATGGAGCGCTACAAAGTTTTATTGAATTCTATAGAAATAATGCAAAACCTATAACAAGATGCAAACTTTCTTTAGACTTGGGAATCTATTACCTGCATGATTTCTCTTTTATCCAATATTTAACCTAATGACTTTTATTGCATACATTCACCATTCCCAAGTGCAAAGCCTGTGGCTAGAATGGAGGAACTGACTTTTTTGTGACTCCTTGTTCTCTCCCAGGGTGAGAAGCCTGTGTCTCTCTGGAGAAAACAAGCTGGTGCTTATTGGTTGTCATTAAAACTGTTGCTTTATTTTAAGCTACGGTTCACAGCTGAAACTTACTTGCTCTCAGCATGACTGTAGAATGAATATATATACATACATTATTATTATGAAAAAATGTATGTAATGTTTTTTCATCAAACTTAACTTGAAGTCTGCTTTGCCACTGAAATTGAAAAGAAGAGAATAGCAGTCCCTGTGAAGGGCAGCATGATAAAGAATAAATAAAAATGGTTGTGGCTCATTGATTCTCTTTTGAAGAGAGCAAAGACATAATATATATTGGAAAATATAGTGCATTGCAATATATTTCTCTAATATATTGGAGACAAAGCTTAGATTCCCACATGAGATCAGAAGAATCTAGACTTTCTCTTTTACTACCCAGCTAGGAATACTTTTTCTTTAACATATAGAACGAGATATACTTCCACACCCCCAACCCAATTCTTCCAACTTTCTTGCAGTAATTCTCAGGTATAACTATACTTTGGCGTTAGAACATCAGAAGCGTGTGGCTGGAGGAGTCACTGTCAAAAAAGGCATATAAGACTCTAATTTCAAGGCTGATGGGGAGTATGTATACAGATGAGTACCAAGAATAATATCTGGTTTTTTTATAATCTTCCATGTTCGCAGTTCACCATTTTCCCTGGTTTATGTGTTTTCTTTATGCTAGATTAATTTAATAGCTTACACTGTGGGTTGGTTCCCAGTACCTAACCCAAGTGTCCTTCATTAAAAGGTAAACCAATTACTTCTCATACTGCCTTAGACCAGTAAATCTTGGTATTGTTCATTCTTTGTGTAATATCATTTCAAACACTTGAATATTGTTCCCATGTATCTTCTTCCTTTTTCTCTCCCTAAGCTCAACCCTTCCTCTTAGATCACAGTTTCTAAGCTTATTGATTTTCTTGTCATACTTGCAGCTTGGTCTAATTTTATATGTATCTCTTTGACTAAAACTTGTCAGAGTACTCCAGTGGAGGATTGTCCTGCAGCTCATCACAGTCAACAGAGTAGGAACAGTTTGCACAATGTATAGTTCAATCGAGTTATCAGAAATCTTCTTTGCAGTACTGCTGCTCAGCCATTTGTTTCACCATCGTTTTTCTTTGAATGTGTGATTTTGAAGGATTTTTATTGACAATTTGCATTTCAAGTGGTAAGTATAAAACTGTCCTGTAAAACAGCTTCAGGTGAAACACTGAAGACTCAGAAGTAACAGATTTTAAGAATATTTTTGTTTCCAAAATTATGGAACTTTCCAAGATACTATTAAACATCTCATTTTTTATATAGGTATATGTGTGTGTATATATATATGTGTAAAAATAAAAACAGTTTAGAAAACTAAAATTCAACACTACATTGCCAATACTAAAATATTCTAAGGAAAGAAATGATCCCAAATAATAGAAAGAAATCCAGCAGGTTAATAAGGTAATGGTTAGTTTTTATTTTCATTTATTTTGATAGTTGTTCTCTTATGTGTATTTGCAAGGAATTCAAGTTAAGAATATGTGTCAACATACCATAGAATGTCAGCATACTTTTATTTGTGGGGTTTATTGCGCTTGTTTTCAGGGGATTATTTAGGTATTTGTGGTCACTGAACTGACTCATTTCACTGTATATGTCAAAAGTCCCCTCTCTGTCACATACTAATATAAACCCTCCTGTCTGAACTCAAGCATCTCTGCAGAACCCACCCTCTCTACTGAATCTGCCGCTCAAACTTCTGTAAAACATGTCCTCAATGGGTCTTTTTAAACATATAGTCAAAAAATGTAAGTCGTTATCTTTAATAAGAGATGAGAATCTGTTATCTATATTATACTGCATTATATAAAATGCATAGAGTGAATTCTGACCACCTGAATCAATGGTAACACAAACATGACAATTGGTTTTTTGCCTGTGCTGCAAGGAGCTACGATATCCAGGTGCTATGGCTAAGGGCTTGTCTGACAGCTCACCATGCACCAGTTCCTCCTTTCCCCTCTGTTTCTGGCCATATAATCCCATCACTTGTTCTCTGCTAGTTCTATTCCTTAACTGTTCATGTGCTAAAACAACACCATTCAGTAACCTGCAGAAAACTACCTCAGCATAGAAAGTGATTTTTTTTTTTTTTTTTTTCCCCTCCTCTCCCTCCTCCCCTTTGTGCTGATGGTTAAATAAGTTTACTATGCAATCAGGTAAGTACCGGAGCTAATAACAGAGAGCAGGCAGGGTCACACGGTGAGAAGAGAGGGAGGAATGGCATTACCCTTTTTGCAGCGGTGAACCACTTAATCAGCTCTTTTGCGATGTAGAGACTCTAATTAGTGTCTTGAATTTAGATGTCAAATTTGTCATGACAACTAAGCTAGGCAGTCTTAATACTATCCTATAGATTGCTAGTGTGTTTTCATTCAGTCTTATTTTTGACTTGGCACGTCTACTCCTGAGTATAAGGAGAGGAGGCTTTTGTATTTTGAAAATTGCTTAACCCTTCAGAATATTTTTTTCAAAAGACAATACCAAGGGAGAAGATCAGATTAGAAAGATGAAGTCATAAACCAAGTGGAAGCTGGCTGTCCTCCCACTGTTCTGCTCTGTAAGAAATTTGGAGCTAGTAAAAGAGATCGTCTAAAAATATGCAAATTTGGTGGGAAGCATAAGGGAATAGTTAAAAAGGTTAGACAAATTATAAATATTACCTAACTGCAAGTGTTATCTGGCTTTTCCACAAATGGATGCTAGTTTTCTCAGGTAACTAAAATGTATCTTTTCTGTTTCTTGAAATCAGACTTGCAAGTATCTCTGAAATTGCTTTTTGAATTATTCTGTACTAGCAACATGGACAAAGAGCTGTTTATTATAGGAATTTCAAAAGAAACGTGTTTTTTACTGCATTCTCATT
Organism: Larus michahellis; assembly: GCF_964199755.1. Classification (NCBI taxonomy): domain Eukaryota; kingdom Metazoa; phylum Chordata; class Aves; order Charadriiformes; family Laridae; genus Larus; species Larus michahellis. Next base: position 64,299,013 of record NC_133900.1, on the reverse strand, counting down.
TTTTATTTAAGGATGGTGTGAATAAAATCGTTGTCGGTTCCTATTATTTGATGCATAATGTGGTGTTATAAAAGTGCTTACATTATCAAGAGTTCCAATACAGTGATAAATGAGATGCCACCCCATTTTAGTAAATTTAGCACAGGTATTAAATTTGTAGAGAGAAAATTGCAAATAAACCTAAAAAATATAACGTCTCTAAACTGTCTGTCAGCAGTTCAGGATTTACTCAGATTATGCAAGTTATTTCTTCTTGTGCTGCCTGTTATCAAGCTATTTGATTCCTTTATGAAAGGAATCTATACTTTGAAAGTAGCTGCATTGGCTTTTTGATGTACATTATTACTATATTCAGCAGGAGGATGAATAGATCAAATTCCTCTCAATAATTCTCAAATTTCCAATTGAATATAATCTCTCAAAGTTTTCCTCGCTTATTTCTTGGGGCAACCTATTACAAAGTTAGTAAAGGAAATGGCACGATTTTTCCCTCTGAGTTTTTCTTTAGCATTTACCAGCCTATTGTGAACACATAATTAGTAGAAATGGATGATTAAATATGTCTTGCAGTCCTGGTTTTAGCTTTTCTTTGATTTAGGAGTGTAGGGGGTATTATAGGGCTTAGTGTCAAAGCTTCTGCTCACTTTAAATCCAGTCTTTGTGAGTGGGCTTAACAGTGGTTAAGGAAGGTGTGAAAGAACATTGAAAAATGTGATACTGGCACTTCCCCGATCTTCCAGTCCCAAACGGTGTGTATCCTGGGGACTTCTAAAGTCAAAACACATCACCTCTCTGCATTTAATATGTCTGGAGGGATTTTTCCCTGTTCTTCTTTGTCTTGTAACTTTTTAATTGGTGTGATTGTCTCTTGGCAAGGAGTTCCACAACATAACTAATGCGTGAAGAAGTAAAACTTTTTGTTTGTTTTGAACTTTTTACCAGTTTATCACACAAAGCTTCACAACCAGTTTCACAGGCTTCACCGCTTGTCATGTGTACTGAAAATATGAGTGGTTTGTATCTTAAATGTATGTAGAAACACTTTAAAATTGTAAATGTTTCACTTGACAAAGCTCCACCCGAAACTTGTTGGCACTGCAATTTTTCATGTTTTGTCATCTTTTTCATTTGTTTTTATTTAAAAAAACTAAATATTGCTGCCAGCCAATCTTAAGTTTCCAGTCCAGGCTGTTTTCCAGTAGGAAGGATGTTCATTTGGAAAATATCTAGAAACACTACACTTCAAACTTGTGCTAATAAGTACTTTTTAACAAAACCTTCCCTTTATAACCACCAGGAGTGTAAGTCCACTGTCAATTTCTGCTGAAAACTACTATAAATGGTTCTTGGCTCTGACAAGTATTGTAATCAACATAATGAAATCTAAGTTTTTTAGGTATATATTACTCCTTTGAAGGATGTATGAGCAATCTGTTAACAAAATTGAAAACCAAGCTTGCTCACTAGGGGGTTACAAACTGCCAAAGACATTATTCCTTTAAAACTGTGCTTAGAAGTCTTTGTTCTGACAGTTCTTTATTTTTCTAACAAACAAACAAGATTTTAAGGAAAAGCTAACAGTTTCAAATACTGGCTTTTGAGTCTCCAAATGTTTTCCATAGCTTAGATGTTTTTTACATCAGAAAGAAAAGTATCTATTTCATGTTCTGAGAAAATGTCTAGAATGGTTTTTTTGTTTGTTTTCTTACAAAGTCAGAAGCATCACAGACTGTGCAAGCACAAAATAGCTAAAACAATTATATATCCTACAACTTGAAAAATGAAGTAAAAGAGTCTAGGAGTTGATTTCCTATGTATTTCTTATTTTACTGAATATTCTAACTCCTGCTTTGAAGATACTCTGCAAAACATCTTCAGAGCTACCCTTTAGGAAGGAAGGCTCATCTTTTGTGTCACAACTGCATAACATTCGAGTGACTGGGTAGCAAGTCTGATGTGAATTCTACTGTATTATTCTGCTTTTTTAATCCCTTCACTGTTTCCTTTTGTTTTCTACAAGTTTTTTTTAATCTGCATACACGTCTCACCATGACTGAATGTTACAGGGTTATCTGCGGTACGGTTAGAGGTAGGTGAGTTTGACCTACGCAGCTGTGCTGCCAAAAGTCATTACCATGGAATCTGTTATGCTGGAAAAATTGTTTATGTGCTGTTTCACTTGGGAAGTGAACTGTGACTGGGATTGCCTGCTCTAGCAGAACTGAAGCTCTGCAGCTGCCCCGCTGCGGCTGGATTAGCGGTGCTTTGTCTATGCTGTGCATTGTACAGCTGCATAAGCGAAACCGTTTTGGTAGGTCACATGTAATATCTAAATTGTAAGCTCTTTGGACCAGAAATCATGCCCGCCTCCCTCCTTCCTCTTCTTGCCTAAACATATGCTTTTTCCCCCTCAATAGTCCCTGTAAACCTTTGAATTACCTAATACTGACACTAAGGTTCATGAGACCAAGGAATCCTTACTGTAAAAGCTGAGAACATGAACTTAAGGAAATAGCATTTTACAACACAGTCTGCTTACTGAAGTACTGCTTTTACCAGCAATGGGTGGTAGAAGTCAAGACCCCAGTGAAAATGGGATCTTTACCCAGAATAATACATCTTATGTTGTGACAAATTGAAATGTAGATGAATGATGTCCTGTGTCTGCTTCCCTAGACTATTTTTTTTGTTTGTTTGTTATTTCTGTGCAAAACCAAGACAGCTCTCAGTAGCCACTTATTGTAGCTACCGTTGCTCAGTAGCATTTATTGCAACATTCAGGAAGCTACTGAGAAGAAATAAATAGTGCTGCTATCTGATTAACTCTCGAGGTTATTTCGGAACTCCTGTAACTTGTGTGTGTCAGGGCAGGGCTCCAGCAGTGCGTTGCCTAGTTCATTTAGGGTTTGGGTTTTTTTACGGGAGTGAGTGCCTTCCATGTTACAACCAACTATGGAAATATAAGCACACAATTTATGTTGCACCTTGAATACCTCTCTGAAACCTCACAACTGGCATCTGAAAGTCATTAATTGCCATCAAGGTTAAAGAAGGATTACTGGAATATGAGGTATTAGACTGCAAGAGTAGTTTATTTCTCACCCCAGGTGAGGTCCTTGTACTTGCTTAGTGTTGCAGTGAATAAGGGAAAGCAAGAAGAGAATACTCACTCCTGAACAGAAATTTGAGGAGGAAGTGCTGAGCTGGAATAGCTATTTTTGATGCTTTAAGACCAGCTAAATTGATTTCACTGCTTGCTCTGGGAAACCTCCCTCGAGCAAAAGGTCCAGAAGGGCTATTTGGGTCCTTTACCACTTAGGTCAGGATTACTATTCTGGCTAGAATAGCATCTGGGATTTTAGATTAAAGGAAAATAATGCTTCAGTTTTCTGATACTGAATTAATGTTATGTAATTCATTCTTCTGTTGACCCCAGTAATAATGTGTTGTGTTACTTTGGGATGTAAAATAATAATTTGTTAGTACATTGATTTATCAAGTAATTATCATATTGTGGCCTTTATTATTCAATTATGATTGTTTGTAATAATTTTTACAGTAGCTTTTAAAATGATATTTGCTCACTCATTCATTTTCAGAAAATCCATTAAGACAAAACTGATTTATTATTGCTGATTGCAAAACAGGTCAGTAACTTCAAAAATTTAAAACAATAAATTCAAGAAAATTCTGATCAACCACAGAGGCTTCATGCCTGGAGATTTTAACAAGGGGAAAAAAAACCAAAAACAACCCAAAACTCACTTTAGCCTCTTTCTACTTCTAAATAGGACATTTTAACTTAAGGTAAGGCTATAGTAACATCAGATACACTCTCAATCATAAGTTCTGTTGTGTTCTGTGCGAAAATCTTGGAATTGATAACTAATTCTTCTCAATTATTTAAATAGTTGATCCTCATCTGATTAATCTGAAATATTAAAGACTCCCTAAGGCTGTGTTTTTTAGTTTAATTGCCTCTTTCCTGTCCCTGTGCCACTGTTTTATTGACTCATTTGAAGTATTGAAGAGATTAGCGAGGCATAATTTTTTTACGTCACAGAGATATCCTGGTTTGACCTTATTCAGAGATTATTATGTATTTGTACCTCTACACAGAACACTCCATAAAATTTCCCTTGCAAGTGTTGCATGCTTTATCTTCAGGCTTATTGACTCTACTTCAATAAGAACTCCTCAAGGTAAAACGTTGCTCCTTGTCTTAATTTTTTACGCTTACTGATTGCTCACTTTTTTTTTTTTGTGGTTAAGAACCCAGTCTTTCTTAAAATGTTTGAATACGTAGCCATAACACTTTCTGCTGTGCCTTGACTTTGCCATACTGTAGCTTCTATCATATTTTAATATTTTCTCCTTGGTGATAAGCTTGATTAACTAATGAAAACATATGTATGAGCATCTTATGAGTCACTGTCAAGCTCATGCAATATTGATGGTCCTCTAAGCTTTTTGGAATGATGCAATCGGAATAAGCTCTTAGAAATAATTTATTTTACAAGTATTTATTCAAAAAATGACTGAATCATGGTTTACGTTAATAATGACACAAGGAATAAAATCAACTTGTTTATTGCAATCTATTGTTCCTAATGTTGCAGTTGTTACAGATTGATGTGTTTACTTATTGGAACTTGCTCCTAAATGGGGAAGTATCACCCTCCAACGTGTTTGGCTTTCTCCTTTGTCATCTGTTCTTTGTCATCCATTTTCATGTACGATGCTAGGATGAACATCTGAATTATGGGATGTCATAGATGGTGTATGTTTGGTGACAAAACTTGTGCAGCATAATACAGTGCCTCCAAATACAGTTTAATCTGGAAGCTGAAAAATGCAGTGGGAGTTAAAAAAAAGGGGAGTATAATGGGTGACACTATACTTAGCGAAATATTTTGTCTGATTCTTCTTTCCTCGGTGTAAAGGGTTAGTCTCTGTTAAAAATAGATCTGATTATGCTAGTCCATGCTTCCCAGTTTTGACAAACCATGTGAAAACCTGTAAGGAAAATACTTTTTTTTTTTTTTTTCTTGTTCCACAAAATTAAAAGTACGTAACAGTGTCAGATTTTGGTCGTGCACTTGTTTGGTTACAAAGCAAGGGGAAAGGGAAGGAATAGAAAACAAAAAGAATAAAACCTGGATATGACTGACCAGACTAGGTAAAAATACAAATAATAAATCAAAATCAATACTATCAGGATTTGAGAACAAATTTAGAACACTTTATATTTATTTTGTCTTTTTTTGTATGCTATCTTGCTGGTTTACTCTCTTTAGCGTCTTTCTTCTGGTTTTGTTTCTATGTTTCTTTTCCAATGCTCCCCCTACAATGTTCTGTTCTAGTCTCCATTCTCTTAATATAATGCTTCCCATTTCTGAATGCTTAACCTGTGAAATAAATACCCGCTCTTTCTCTGTCCAACATATATGTTTTTAGCTGCGATCATACATGAAATATTTTTTCACCTCTGTCTTCCTCTAAGTTTTCCAGTGTCTGTTTCCTTAGTCTCTTTCTAGTTGCTTTGCCATCAGTCTGAAGAGTATTTACAGCACCCGAATCAGCTGGGGGAGCAGTAGATATTGCAAAGTGATGCTTGTTAGTTAATTACTGTTAAACAGTCATTTTTATATCATTGTCTTTAAAAAAAAAATCCACAAATATTTTAATTCTTTCTCTTAACTAATGCTGTTTTCTTTGTTTTCCCTATTATTGGGTAAAAGTGCATTATAACTAAAGATTGTAGTACAAATTTCACAGGAAGAGCTGCTTTCCAGGACAATGTATTTTTTTTTCCCCTCCCTAATTGTGTCAGAAACTTCCATTCTGAAGATGCAATTCTTCTAAAGTTTTGTAGCTCTCACTTTCATCTCTTGCTTAGTTTAGAATATTATTTAATTTCACTGAGATTATTAGGTCAGGATCAGATGAAGTTTTAACCTCTTATCATATTAAGATGAAAGATGATCATATTTAAGGATGAAAAAAAAAAAAAAAATAGTTTTCTTTCCTAGGATTTCCTTGTGGCATAATCCAGTGCAATTTTGATCTACTTATCAATTTGTTATAGATGCTGCAGTATATATGGTACTTGAGAATGGGCTTTTATCAAAAGAGAGATTGACGAATTTGTTCAAATAGAGAATATACAGATGGAGAAAGTACAGCAAGGAGAAAAATACCAAAGAGAGAAAAGTAGCTTATTGTTCAAGATGGGTTTTAAAGCTGAGTGAAGACAGCAGCTAAAATGATAGCCTGGTAGATACAGCATTAACTAGTCAGTAGACAGCACTGTTTGAAGTAAGTTCGGGATTCTCAGATGAATCAACAACAGAAGGTAACTGATAAGTTTTAGGTAGATCCCAAACTGTATACAAATAAGGTAATTAAGTACTTATCTTGTAGCTGTAGATAGAAGTTCAAATCTCTGTTCTTGCCAGAAGTCTTGGAAGTCTTGCCAACAGCTGCTCTTCAACAGTGAACCAAAGTACACTAGTCATTGGCACAAAGAACTGGAGGCAAAGCCACCTTGGCTGTGCTCAAATCTTGGATCCCAGGCTTGATGTTATAGAAGTCCTATGTACCAGAAAAGCACAGATAACCCTTCAAAGCATATCTGTTTAAGTTACTTCATGCCATTGGCCGCTTGAATAGCAACTGAGTATGAGGATGATGCCATTCATCTTCTACTGCATCACCACATGTTCTTCATCTCCTTCAGCTGTGCTTGTGCCCCATCAGAGGGGCAGTAGGACCGCAGAGACTGCCTGGCAGCAGTTTCAGACTCTTCCTGTGGTGTCCTGGTGTCCCATGCTTAACACACCAATGACCAACATCTGGCCCTTGCAGCTGGAAAATAGGAATGCTTAAAGTCAGTTTTCTGAAGTGGTAGCTGTTTAAGATAATATGTTGTCTTTTGAAAGAGATAGAGAATAAATTGATGCCCAGGATATCCATGATGAATGCAGACTGAAGCATTAGCATCAGTCCAAGAGAGGAATGATTACATAGCGAAAGTGTGAACCTTGCGCTGAAGCCTTACTGCTTTTTTCCTTAGTTCAGCGGACATGAAAGATGTTTTGGGGTAGAACAGACTTTTCTCATACCTGGAGGAGGAACTTGGAGAAAAATGCAAAGGATACCTGTGAACTTCAGTAGGCCTTGATGAGCTATTGTATATTTTAATGACTAAAAAAAAGGCAGTAATCAACATGGTGGGAGAAAATAAGCAATTAATAATTCTAGCAAGCCACCTAAAGGTTGCCTTAAAAATATATAGATAAAAATGAGAAGAAATATGAGACTAAGATCTCTACAGACATGGACTGATTAATAGCACAACAAAAATCAGGGTTCCTTTTTCTTGAAATGCTACCTCTCTCATTTTTAAAAGACATCCTAATTATTAATCAGAGTTGAGTTGCTTTTTTTTTTTTCTTTCCATTTATCATAAGGGAATACTGATATATCCATTCTGCCTCTCTGTTTATTATTCCATTTTTGGAATATGAGACAAAACATTCATATCTTCCTCTGGTGCTAGTTCTCGAATAACCACTGTTTAGTAATGTGAAAAAGTTTCCATTTGCCCTTCACAACTCAGTGAGCTGTAAACACTGAAGTAATTGAGCCACCCACATCCTGGTCTGCAGGTGATATGAGTGATGTATTTTATTAGCATTTAATTAAATTGCAAATGTTATGCTAAACTGTGAAATTGCTGGCAAAAGTTGAATAACTGGATTAATTTACACCCTTGTTTAAAAGCAATAAATTTAAAGATTGTTGAGTAATCTGGAGAAAATATATTCTTCAACTCTTGAAGCAATTAACCTATGCTCTGCTGCTTTAAAAAAAAAAATTAAAAAATCCCTGAGCAAACATACTGAAATTTGAGACTGTTGCAACATTAATTTCACACCTTCCTGGTTTAGGTTAATGACTTCTGATTATAACAATGAAGATTAAATGGATCTCATTCACTCTGTAGTAATAAAGAGATAATGTACACTTGCAACAATTGCTAATGATTAAAATTAAATTTTATATTATGACATTAAGATTCAGGGAGGGGTGTAATAACTTCAGTTCATGAAAAAGTTGGTTCTAATTCAGTTTGGGGATCACTGAATTATTTGATTTATTGCTATTTGGTTATTTGGATGTATGCCTTAAGAAGTCTAATTATGCAAAAGCTATTTGATATGACTTTGTTTAGAACTAAATACCTCCAGTTATAATTTATAGCTACCAGTAGAAGATGCTGGCTACTGCAGAGAATGTTACAGCCAACTGGAAAGAGAAAGAGTATTCTGATGGTAAATGGGAGGCGGGAGGGCTCCAACATCACGTTTTTCATTTGAGGGTTGTAGTGAAAAAGTGTGGCAAAATACAAATTTTGTGGTTGCAAAATAAGGAGTTAAAGGCTGGGAGAGGAATTGGATTTCTATCCTGAATTCTTTTTCTTTTCCACATTAGAAACAACAAATTTTCCATTTGTTTGGTACCCCCTCCCTCTGCTGCGCCCCCCCGCTCCCCCCCAGCCCTGCTTGCAGTTGATTTCATTCAGCTCTTCTAAGCTGAAAGCCTGGACTCAGTCAATTTCTGTAGGTATTGTTTCCCAAATGTTAAGTTAACCATTTTAGGATTTCTTATTTTTATTTTTAAATCAGGATGACGTCCCACAGAACATAATTTTAAATTACAATATTTTCTTTGGGTGTTATCTTTTTGCTAAAGCTCTTTTTCAAGTTAAAGAAAAATGCACAAAGCCAATTTTCTGTTTCTAAATGGTGCAGAAAGCGAGGAAATTGCAATTTCAGTTTTGAAATTGTATATTTTAAACTGTTTTAAGTAGTTCAGTCTCTAATTTCATATTGAGCTCCCTGGATAACTGCAGTGAATTTCTTGTTGCTGAAGTCCTCTGAATATTCATAGGCTGACATGTCTTGTAACTGATATTAATGAGGAATACTAGGTATTCTGCACACATGCAAATGAAGGTCTAGCAACAACAAAAAAATAGTGCTTTGTCTTTTCTCATTTCAAACTTGAATCCTTTTTAAAGAAGTCTGATTGTTCAGACCTGAATGCTGAACGCTTCTGAAATCCAACTCCTTAATGCTGTCTATAACTGGAAAAGAAAAAATTTGTGGGCCTTCAAATAACTTACAGAAATGAAATGTCAAATCACAATAGTGTGCAAATCTGTACTGTATGGTAGAATTTTGAGGAGATGGGAAGTCTATCTTTTTCTAAGTGAAATTACTGTAATTATTACGTGCTTTCACATGCTAACCACAAGATTTCTGGATATACTTAGGAATAGCTCTAAAAATACCGGATTGCACTGTTGGTGTACCCAACAGTCACGGTTTTTAAACAAATACCGGTATGTGAAAGAAGCACAATGAATGTTGGCAGAAACAAGGTTAATTTCTTATTGCAGCTTAGTCACTTGAAGTAAGAAATACTTAATCTTTTCTCTAATTTCATGCTCTCTTACAAAAAGATTTCAATGAGCTTGCTAATGATAATAACTTTCCTTTTAGGTATTTCTTTTTGCGAAATTGCAGCTCATGATGTGGTATTTAGACAGTTGTTTAACTTAACTGAGACTGCAGGGGAAAAATAGTAACAAGATCAGTAGTAACTCTAATCCAGTGAAAGACCTGGGCACATACAGGTTAGTCTGTGCAAAACTTAACTTCTAAATGTTGTGGTTTGGGCTGGACTGGCCTCTGAGACCAGGACACTAAGCATATCTTACGTGTGGGCTCTACGTGCCTTCTTAGGCAAGAAGGCCAGATAGATGTGGATAAGCACACACACACAAATAAATATATTTGGCTTTTTTTTTTTTTTTTTTTTAAATTAACATGCAGAGTGTTCATGGACCTCATTTTTGTATCCATAATACTACCCATTAAATGCTTTGGAGTGTCAGTTGGAAAACGGGAGACAGTTCAACTTAAGACCTGGCATTCTTATTAGTTCAGGCTATAGATGCAAGCATACAAATAATGTACTGCTGCGTTGTACTGTGTATGCTGTGAATTCTCCTGCATCCCATAGGTGTTGGCAGCTCTGCAATTCCATCACTGATTTGAGAGAATTGAAAATTGTATGATCTAGCTCAGGGAAAAAAATTTTAACTCAAGGGCTGCCAGTAAAGTGGTAGGTCTGTGCAGCCCAAATGGCCAGACTCACTAGGCAAGAAAAAGAAAGATCAATAAAGACATGGTTATAGTCTAGCGAACATGCCACTAAAATGGAAGGAGACGTCCTGGGTGTTTACATATTCCAGATTGCCTTCTTCTAAGGAATCCTCATTAAGATAGAAATGAAACCTCTTCATTTTCCAAAAAGTTAAAGAGCAGAAGCAAACAGCCTAAGCTGCTTTTCTCAGAGTGTGCTAGAGCAGGCCAGCTATGATACAAAGGAGCAATGATAGATATTCTGATTGAAAATCTGTTGAGGACAAAGGAGAGGTAATCATCAGTTTAATAAACGCTGGGCTGGGTTTCGAATGAAGCGGCAATTAAGTCTTCAAACCCATTAATTCTGATTTGATTAGTGTCTCTTTTTTTAAACTGGATGGTTATTTGTTAATTAATAACTAGACTTAGATCAGCTAGCTTCATAAAGATTGTTGAAAAGCCGTTGGAGAGTATTAATTGTTAAGATATGTTGTCTTATAATAATGAAGGCAGTGGCAAACCAAAATATACTTTTTGCTTTCTGAATAAACTTCTATAAAATGATATTTGTCACGCTTCTGTGAACAGTTGCTACAGCAACTATTGCAAACTGTAGTTATTAGTTGCTACTTAGATTCGTCCAGTAGTCTGAAAGTTTGTGGAAATTCCTGCAAGTATTGTTTACTTTAAACGCTAAGTTCTTAGCTTGCATTTTAACTGGTGCTGCAGTACTAAAAAAGCTTACCTCACTGTACATAAAGAATCTTTCTAGAAATGGTCATAATGCTGAATACCACATGTATACCTGATTTGATAGTGGTGATTGTTCACATCTTTTAAGATGCATCAAGCTAGAACACATCATGAAGCAACTAGTAAGCATTTTGAAAAAAATTTGCATCTAAATTTCCAAGCCTAATGTTTTCTTAAATAGTTAGATTATTCCCCATAAAGTTGCTTTAAGACTCAAAAGGAAAAGTCTGAATAGTAATCAAGCTTTTCAAGGAACTGTCATGGTTTATGAGTTAATAAAAAGTTATTTAGTGCAACCCAAGGCTCATGCTAAAAAGGTTTCTACGCATTCAAACAGACAAGGAACTCTGAAAATTGCAAAATCCATTTTAACTATTGCATGATAAAATGGGAAGTATTAACTGGATTGCAACCAACAATTCCTACGCTTATAACAGTTTCTTGCTGTTAAACTTACTTGCTGTTGCTAAATTGGCTTTCCCAAAACTCAGTAACAGGATGTGAGCAAAATAGAGGAGTGGAGGAAGACTTGGGAAGAAGTGCATTGGATGAAGATTCATAGTACTTGTGCAGCTGCGATTTCTCCTAAACAAAAGGGAGAGGTTTTCTTGAAGGGGACGCGACACTATGGATGGCAAATCCTGCTCAACTTTAGAGAAAGGGTTCTGAGTTGTCTAGGATAGCTTGATAGGGTAAGACACATTGCAAGCTTTAGATCTTTTAGTCTTGGAGTAGGAATAAAGTAAAGAACTGGGGTAAAACCTTGGGCAAACAGATGATATTCTATCAGCATACGCTTCTCGAGCACTTTAAGTAAAAGAGTAAAAAGAGATGGGCAGCTATTACAATCATGCTGGCTTTGGGTTTCCAAAATTTTCATCTCTAAGGAATACAGTCTTGGACTGTACTGCTGTATTCATGTGAAGTAATACCCAAGTTTATATTCTAGGTGGGAAAACCCCATCATGAACTCCTCTGAGTGCAGAATCTTGAATTATATACTTTATTCTATTGGTTAAAGAAAAGGTTTCTTTGTGTTTCTCTACCTAGTAATATCTCCTTTCAAGACTCTACTTCTCAGATTTTTCTTTTGTAAGGACCTTGTTACTTCAGTAAGCTATTTTCCATAAGCAAGCTATATCTGTTATTTAATCTGCTGCAACAGGAACAGTTACAGAACAACAGCCAGAAATGACAACTGTTCTTCTAATTACACTTTTAAAAATATGTGCTATCCTATGTATGTTCACAAAACAGAAAACTTGAAAAGAATTGGGTTTGTTTAAATACTTGTGACTATATAGGGCAGTGATATCCTAGGTTATCTTTAAGGATTACCATAAATGCTATGTTGAAATTTTAGTGACCATAATTTATACGTTTCTCTCTGTGGAAATGTGTTCTTCCCCTAACACTGTCATCATTCTTCACATGGTTTTTATTGACTGTAACAAGGCTCTTTGGAACACGTAATCACACAGTCATTAAGTTCTGCTTGAAGGTTTGCTATTATGCATTGGTAGAATGCTAATTTATTTAGCTAGGCTCTATGTCTAAATGCCACACACAGAGGCTGTATGTTTCTCTTGCCTGGAAAACATAGAAATTGCATTGAGCCAGATGGTAAGTTGGCAACCTGCTGCACCTGTATGGAGGACTTGAGCGCAGAAATGGTTTCTCCTTTGCAGCTCATTAAATTGCTGTTTTATGCCAGAGATGAAACTGCTGGGAGTAGGTGATTTGTTTTATATAAAAAAACAAAACAAACAAAAAAACCAAAACCAAAACACCCCCCAACCCCCCCACCCCCCAAAAAAAAAAAGTCAACCCAAACGTGTCCAGTCATACCCCAGTGTCCCATAGCAATCTTCCTTGTGCTAAGAACAAGAAGGGAGACAGGATAGACTGGATTGTATTTCATTCCCTGAACTGCTCCTTCAGTGGAATACCTATGTGTTGTACCTTAGATCTAAGCTGCTTGAAAAAAATTATTTTCTGATGTCACTAGTAAGTGACAGAAACTGAAACGTTTCTGTCTATTGTAGAAACCTACAATAACCAAACAAAGGTGCTTATCCTCTGCTTTGCTTAACCAGCAGTTTAAAAATAATAATACGCTCTAAATGCGGTTAGTTGCTTGCTCTGCCGTTTTACTGCTCTAATGTAAAACATCCAAGGAACAAAACCTCCAATTCAAATATCTGTGTTCATAATAAAAAAAAAAGTTTCTTTCAATAAAATTTTAGACTTCAGTGGGATAAATTGTTACAGAAAAATAAGAAGTTCTTTTAACACTGGCTTCTTTTGTGGCTTGTCCTTTTGTTTTTGCCAGTAACTGGGATTTAATTTTTTTTTCATCCATGAAATATTGTGTTTTCCAGTTTTGATATCATTCCAAAACATAGTTCAGCAAGATCTGCTGAGGATTACTGAGACTCCATCTGTTCTTGCCATACATAGGAAATACTACAGATGATAGTGAGCAGATGTATCCTGCCTATTACAGTCATGCTCAAAAACACTGAAATGTTGGATTGAAAAGGCAAAAACATTTTAGTTTTATACAGCTTTCTCCTGTATTTGCCAGACTCTATGTATGTGTCTGACAGTCAGGCTTCTCAAAATCATCTTAATTTTCTTTAACAGTCTCCAAAATGTGTTTTTTCTTGAAATTAGCATCGTTTACAGCCCAAGTCAGTTTCACATCCAATCCGGAATGGCATATGATGTTTCAGCAACTTAGTGGCTATGAATTTATGCTCATACTTTCTTTTTCTGTGGCCTAATAAATTTTGAGGGGGATTCTGTACTTTGGATTCTTAATTTTTTTTTTTTTTTTAAGTGCAGAAAGGAAGACTAACAGCAATGAGGCATCCTAAAAATTCATATGTCGGTGTGGTGGGCACTCTAAAGAAGATCTTTGCTTTGCCTTGAGTACAGGAGGGGTTTGAATGCAGGTCCCTCCCTCTGAAGGGAATATCTTAAGCTGCAGCAGCAGGGACAGAAGAGAGATAGAGTCCACCCTAGTTTCAAAAACGTAGCACTACAATCTCTATAAGAATGGATTATTTTGCGAAAGTTGAAAAGCACCATTAGGCAGTTTAATTACTGCATTGTATTTATTATTTTTGTTTGGTTTTACACTTAGCACTCAAATTGAGGTGAATTTGACTCGGCTAGTGTAGTTGTGGTGTGGATGGCCATGCAGCAGTGAGCACTGGCACATGGAGCACGGCTGCTGCTCTCCCTGCCATCCTGAGACAAGGAAGCCCTGGCACCCAACGTGAGCCCTGACACTGGCTTGTACACCTTACAGAATCACAGAATGGTCAGGGTTGGAAGGGACCTTTCGAGATCATCTAGTCCAACACTCCTGCCAAAGCAGGGTCGCCCAGAGCAGGCTGGACAGGAATGCATCCGGGCAGGTTTTGAATATCTCCAGAGAAGGAGACTCTACAACCTCTCTGCGCAGCCTCTTCCAGTGCTCTGCCACCCTCAAAGTAGAAAAGTTTTTCCTTATGTTGAGATGGAACTTCCTGAGTTCCAGCTTGTGACCGTTGCCCCTTGTCCTATCACCGGGCAGCACTGAAAAGAGTCTGGCCCCATCCTCTTGACACCCGCCCTTTAGATATTTATAAACACTGATGAGATCACCTCTTGGTCTTCTCTTCTCCAGGCTAAACGGACCCAGATCTCTCAGCCTTTCCTCATAAGAGAGGTGCTCCATTCCCTTGATCGTCTTTGTAGCCCTGCGCTTACTGTAGCTTCTCTTCTACTCCAGGGCCATGCAAGCCCCGTGGCTGCTCCCCTCAGAGGCTGAACTGTTGCAATGGTGAGTCTTACAGCAAGTGGCTGAGTTGAAGGATGAGGAAGGCTTTGAAGGGTTGGTGTTCCTGCTGAATACATAAGACTGATGGATGTAACTCCTGTCCCATTAGGTCTGGGGCTGTGGCTCTTGGGCAACTGGCCAGTTGCAAACAGAGATCAGAGCCTGTGACATCTCATTTTGGATTGTGACACTCTGCTCATCAGTTAAAGGTTGAGAGATGAATTCAAAGTGGCAGAGGTGTAATGAATGTACTCGGACAACCAGGGAGATGGGGAAGCTGAAAGACGCTGACTCATGTAGCACAGCAAAACAGAAATGAGTGAGAAGGAATGAGAGAAGGAGTGAGATGTGATCAAGAGGCAGAAAAAATTGTATCTAAGGTAAATGATTAAGTTGGCACGAGTAATAGGTTAAATTCTCTGTGAGTCAGCTTATGCTGGAAATTGAGGAAGCTCTGAGACAATTTTCCAATAGGAGTAGAAAGAGGAAAAAAAATCCCAAAGTTTTAAGGAGTTGTTTCATCAGTTCATTAAATGAATTGTTGAATGTGTGGTGATAATGAACAATGCTTACTTTTGGTGCTGTATTTCTGTGAAAGTTGAAGTCAATCTTTTTGTAACTAGCTTTGAATCTTTTGACACTAGGGGATTTAACAGTATAAAAGCCGTATTTAGCTCCCTGAGCAATCCTCCCTGATGGAGAACCCAGGACTCCTGTTCTGATGATCTCTTGATTTCCTTTTGAACATCACTTCTCTCTTAGAAGATGTGCTTTGCCAAGTATTTTGAAATTTTCCATTTGATTTTTTTAACTCCTCTACATTAGGCATGTTCTCTTCATTTCTCTGGTTTTCCAAAGTGAAGAGGATATACAGTAATACTGAATGAGTTTATTTTAGATAAAATTGATCTTTAGTGATCATCTGCCTGTGTAGGTATGTGATAATTAATGGAATAATAAAAAAAAAGCCTCCTGGCTCAAACAACTCAATTATTTCTTTGTATATGTCATGTTGTTAATTTAGGAAAAAAAGTTAATCTAACAATGCTGAAAAGAAAGCATACCACAGGAAAAGTTGCCAGCCATCATTCTAATGGTGCCACATGCTGCCTCCTTGAGGCCATGCAAGGGAGTTTACGCAGTGTGAGGATGATATTTGTGGGATAAAAAGCTGTAGCTAGATTCTATTCAATACCTTCACTGCTGCTCCAGCAGCCCACATGCTGTAGTGTAATGCCGCCCAGGCTGCTATTATGGCTGTATAAACTTGATTTCTCTGAACGCTGATATAATAAAGCAATGATGCTTGAAGAGTGGGATCCAGCCTAATTTTTAATATTAATAAACTTCACTCTCAGTGTGATGATTTAATTTTGACTGTCTTTTAAAAAAGCTAATCTGAAGTTCAGGACATATTTGTTTGCAAAAAAAAGTTACTAGTCTTATAATTCACAAACCTTGAGTTCAATGTTATATAAGACTAGCTAGTAACAGATTTCAGTCTGTAGGCTTGTCCACTGGGACCATTGTCTGCATTCCTGAAGATGAGAAGATCTCTTCATTTTTGCCTCCATTTTCTCATGTATAAAGCAAAAAGGGAAGCATGATTAGCTGTCTTTTTAGTCTTATTTTAGCTCTAGAAATGAAGGAAATCTAAGAGTGAAGTGTTATACAGTTAACTCATTTGTAAAATAATGATCCTTCACCTTGATTGTTATGAATCTATCCTTAGAGTGAACTGTGGTGGCCAAGAAAGTCAAAACTTTGGCAGTGACAGAGGCATTGAGATGATTTTTTGATCTGGACCTTGTTTCAAGGAATTTGGATCTTATAGGAGACAGTAGTGATTTGTTGTGCCACATTATAAGATCCAATTGTATAAATCGGTTGTTTTTCCACAGCTTATTTCCTGCAGTGTTATTTGGATAGAGAAATTTGTCAGTAGTTTGTCACTTGGTGCTTTAACTAGTTTTCAGTTCACTGAGACTTTTGACAAAACAACACAAACAACCTTCTTTCATTCCAAACTCAATACATGAAGTGCTTTTTTGGTTTGGTTGTGGGGTGATTTTTTTCCATAGCTTCTTTTTACTGTTCTGTTTATACACAAGATCTAATCTCAAAAAATAAAGTGTATTTTACAATGTTTGATCATGAACTCCTTCCAGCTTTACATTTGAATAAAGAATACACAATTTTAGACACATGCAAGGGCGTGTAAATGCCAAGTAGCTTAGAGTCTAATTCTGAAGACTTCTAAATAATCTGTTCCTAATCCAACAAAATGCTTAAGTGGAACCTTAGCTTTAGCCAAAATAGATAAAGAAATTGGAGATTCTTTGTATGTTGAAAAGCTAAGTTTGTACTTGAATTCATTTTTTAGGGTACTGTGGGTTTGAGTCAGTTGGGACCGACTTTTCCTGAATGATGTATTTCTTACTATTTATTTACTGTACAGTTAATTCAGCACCTGAGATAAATGATAAAGCTGCAGCATCAGCTACACTCTTTTTCTAAACTTGTAAATGGTAAAAGTTTCTTGGCATTAAGGAAACTTTTTTTTTTTTATTAGAGCTAGGAAGAGGATTTTACAAATGATTAACAGATACGGCAGGTAATATTCTGTGGATCTGAATAAAAGTGTACTGCAGTATGTTATGAAACAGTGATTGTGAAATATTACTATTCTTATGTCCTTTGGATGATCTTTTGAGTAAGAAAATGTCTATTTTTAGTGGCAATATAAGATGACAAGTAAGGGGAGAATGCAGTTATTTGATACTGCTATTTAAATACTTTTCATCCATTGCAACATTTTTTTATGTGTGTTTGTCTTGTAACTTTTGCAATTTTATTCTTAGCTCAAAATTTGGATCAATTGTATTAAGATGTTATAATGTTTAAATATAAAATAGTTTTTGTTTCTTTTTTTAGTCTTAATTGCAGTCTTGCATCTTATATCTTGCAAACTTAAGGGAAAAAAGCCACTTAAATAGAGTGGAAGTATCCCATTGTATGAGTAATGCTCACATCTAAATGGTCTTTTGGGATCTATAGATTTGATCCTTTTATGGTGTTATTTATAGTTTCTGAAACTATGACCAGCTGAGCCACTTAAAAAAGCAAATCGTACTTTTGAATTTGAGTCTGTACTCCATGCTTGTGTCTGTTTTGCTATGTATTCATCAGAAAAGATAATGAGGAAAAGACTAAGCCACAATCTTCTCTTGGATAACACAGTAAAAATCAATGAATCTACATATATAAATAAAGGACTTAATTTCATTTATTTAATTCATCAGTTCTATAGAATCTGTGTCCATTTTTTTTTAAAATTCATATAACGGTAGCGTTGCACTAAGAATTAAAAGCAGAACAACACAACTAAGGTGTTTGGAGTTGTGTTTTTTTTCCAGTGGACAATCTTAGCAGAAACCCTTGTGCAGTCTAAAAGTCAACTTGAGTATCTCTCTGAAGGCACAGGTTTTTGGAGAAGCATAATACAAAGTAAATTATCATGTACTGTGCTCTTACTTTTTGCTTAGCAATAGCAAAAACAAGTGCTTCTGCGTCACTGGTTGGAAACGTGCATATGCACTCACACATCCTGCAATTAATAGATAAGCAATATAGTGTTAAGCAGGCTATATACAAATAATGTGTAAATTTGTAGAAAGAAAAAAAAAAGTGTTAAAAATTGTAGGTGTTAAAAATTGGTAGGCATAGAGTACTTTAGTACTTCTGAGTGTAGAGAAGGGACTAAGATTGAGAAAATAACCGTGGAAGAAATAGACTCATTTTTTAATTTTATTTTTATTAAACTAGAGAGGTGACAAGCAAGGGTCTATGAGGTACCAACTGAACCTCTGAAGGTAGTGAATAGGAGAGCTTTCCTCCTTTTTTCCCCACTGGATGGCAATCACTGTTCAGAACAAGTTAGGAAAAACAAAATTACATTTAGATAATGTGCCTTTAACAAGTGAAAATATATACTTTGCTATAGTTCTCATTTTCTAACATTGATTTAATTTTTATCAATTATTGATGACTTAGGGGAGCAGCAATCAGAGTGTCATCTTTACATGTGTTAAAAAGAGCTTGGCTTTTGTAATTCACTTTAAGTTTTTGTAATAAATATAATTAGCTAGCACCCTTTTGTAGCACTTCCAAATATAAATGTTTTGTCTCATGAATATGTGCTTTTGATTCCAGTTTGTTTTGATCAGGACTCTTTTTAATGTTTGGGCTTTTCAGTCACATACTTAATTTGCTCAGCAGCAAATTACTTCGTCTTGCTACTTTCTGGAAGAAAAATTATTCTGCGTGTCCATATTGAGCCTCTGCAAGTTCTTTAAATATAATCAAACATTTGGTCACACTACTCTGCTGTAATCCTGTAATCTAGCTCACCTCTAAAGATCATTGTAAAACATGTCAATAAGACAGCTGTAACAAAAACAAAACAGTGATTGTAGTTTTCTTTGAAAATTAGAAGTTCTCTTTAACAAAAAGTGCATCTTAGACTATGAGCTATCCTCTTACGTAGACTGCAAAAATGCAGATTAGTAACAGGTCTCAGAAACTTTAGAAGGCCCCACCTTGTACTGAAGTATTCTGTCGAATTATTTGGACAGACCCTTTATCCCGCAGCTCTTCAGGCAGCAGTACATCTCTGTTGTACTCTCCAAGCTGCACTTAAAGATCTAGCAGTGCAGCCAGGTATAGGATTCAGCCTGCAGCTCTGTAATTGTTGTGTTCTTTTCTGTCCATGGGTAAAGGTATCTGAAAGTGTGCATGCACTTGAAGTACTATATTAAGGAAATTACAGTTTGGATTGCTGGACAATGAGGTGGATAAAAAAGCCCTGCTTGTATGACTAGGCTTGGATAGTGGGTCATACTCTACCTGGAGGCTGATAACAAGTGGAGTACCACAAGAACCTATCCTGAGCCCTGTCCTGTTTCACAGCTTTATCAATAACCTGCAACGTGCAAAGAAGTGAGCTGTCATCAACAGGTTTGCAGGTGAGGCCAAAACTGGATAAGCCACTAGTTAGAGAGACCTAGATAGATTGGAGGAACGGCCCAGCAGGAATCTTGTGAAATGCAACAAGGACAAATGCCAAATCCTGCACTTGGGAAGGAATACATGCTGGGGAGCCGCTCTGATGAAAAGCATCTAGGGGTCCTGGTAGACAGCAAGCTGAATGTGCTGCCTTGCATGTTGCTGTCTCAAGCAAGGCTGGGCTAGGAGCATCCCAGGCTGTATTAAAAGGAAGGATTACAGACAGTAGATTGAGGAAAGTGAATATTACCCTCATTAGACTGCATCTAGAGTGTTGCATCCAGTTTTGGGTCCTCTAATACAAAATTTTGATAACGAATGGAGGCCCTTAAGCTGGTAAGGGGCTGGAGCATGTGCCCACCGAGGAGAGCCTGAAGGAGCTGAGCTTCTTCAGACTGGAGAACATACAGCTTGCAGGGGACCTAACAGCAGCACCCCAGCACCTAAAAGGAGGTCATGGAGAAAACAGCCTCTTCATAGGGCTCCATGGCAGAAGAACGAGAGATAATGGACACAAATTGAAATAAGAGAGGTTCTGACTTTTGACAGTCAAGCAGTGGGACTGGCTACGCAGCGAGGTGCAGTCTCCATCCTTGGAGGTTTTCACAGTGCAAGTGGGTCAATCCCTGAGCACCCTGGCCTGATCTCATAGCTGGCCCAGCTTTGAGCAGGAGGTTGGACTAAACACTTCCTGAGGTCACTTCCAACCTTAGTTATCCTGTAATTTTTATCAGAAGGATCAAATGCAGCTTCTGAGAATATGTTTTGTTTCTTAATATTTGCACAACTTAACGTGCAAACTTCTGATAGAATCTAGACTCATTTTGGTAGTAGAAAGCGGGAACAAGTAAATCTCCATTCTTCACAACAGCCAACATCATTCTTAGTGTCTAGTTTCATAAGAATTAATTTTGAAAGTTCTGCTTAAACTTAATTATGTTTATGCTGTAAATGTGAGAGAAGATTCTGCTTTTCACTGGGTAAAATTAACTGCATCATTAATTAATTCTCTTGTATTAGTTTAGAAGATGATTTTGTCTGTGACTGTAGGAAAGTAACAAAACATCTGCTCTTGTGAAGTTTCATCTGATGCTTGCACCATTTTGGCAGTTAATTCACTAATAGCCACTTTTTGATCTTCTAAGATCAACAGTGCTGGAAACTGACATTAATTCTGAAGCAGAAGCCGACCTTCAACCATTACCATTACCTCTTGCTGTTACATATGCTCTCTCTGCTAGGAGAAAGCAGATGTTTCTTCAGCTAGATGAGAGTTGTTCTTAACAGTCCCACTGTCTTCGTACCACCCATGGCATTGAGGGATCTTTCACAGCCAAAAGCCTGTTGTGGAGAGAGGCTGTGCAGAAACCATATTCAATGCCCCCTTCCTTCTCTTAGGCAACATAGTACATATTTCAAAGGATGTGAATGTGTATTCCCGCAGCCTAAGTGTATGCAGCTGTTCACGTGCTTTGGTTTGACTGGGTGTGAGTTGAAGAGCTGTGTGCAAGAGCAGGAAGAGGCAGAAGCAGCTTCACCTGATTAGGAGAGCAGGAAGAGTGGACTGTGGGTGATGGAGAATACCGGTGGACTGAAGAGAGGAAAGGATTGTGTTATCTAGCAGCTATGTATTTATAAATGAGACGGATTTGTCACGGGGTGGTTTGGGTTTTCCTTGGGGAATTTATTTTGTTTGAAGGGTAGTAGCATCTTCTGAGGGCAGTTAATGATCCTGACCATGCAAGTGTAAATTTTTTGTGTCCTAAAATCACAGTAAAAAGAGATTTGATGTAGTGCTCCTGTATCTTACCTCTGTCTCATAACAGCAAGAAACTATATGTGTGCTTTTAACCCTCCCTTTTTCCTGCATATTTTCAGGGCACAGATCCCCATATCTCATATTCCTTACAGAAAAAAAAGTTCACTTAACTGTTTCATGATTGCAGGAACCATTTGCGTTACTTTTGTTAATGGCCTTTTCTTAAGTTTTTCAGTCATCATCATTCTCTGGTTTTGCAGATGTGAGCCCACTGGCTTGGCAGTGTGTTGTTTTTGTTTGTGTTTCTTTTTTAAAAAAAAAAAAAAAAGAGTGGGAAGCAGTTGTGGAAGTATGGAGAGGAGAAGGAAGATCAAACAAGCATCATGTATCAAAAGGGAGGGGCTACTTCCCTTAAGGAGACAAGCCAGGAGCTGATGCTGTTTTCAGCACAAACAGTGCCCTCACGGACCAGGGCATGGTCCCACGGGGACTGATCAGGGCAGGGGTGCTGTTGCAAAGAGTTGCTGTTAACCATCCATATGTCATCAGAGAAGGTAATATAACAAGTCAGGTCTGGGAGGTCATTCCAGAAAGTCCAGTCAGGAACAGAGGGGAGATAGCCATCGATACATCTAACACAGGTTCAAAGTTCACCGAGGAAACGGGGCTAGAAATGAGTACAACCATGACGTAGCTCAGGCAAGGTACCCAGGCCTGGGCTGAGCTACAGCCTCTGGGCCCGTGAGCAGAGGCAGTGGGTAGGAGATCCCAGGTAAGGCCATTCAAGGCCATCAAAGCCTAATAGTGCACTCAGGGACCTGGCTATATGCCATTAATATAATCCTAAATAGTTCTCGTGTTTGGACTATTTAATTTTGTTAAATTGGGAATCCTTCGGTGTACTGTATGTGCAGAGCTCTGTGGGATGCTGGTGTCACACCTGTCTGAGCAAAAGGCTTTGGTGGCTGGCAGGAGTGGCCTCGGGTGGGTGATGCTCCCCAGTCCTGATGGGGCTCCTGTGGCTGCTCCTGTGAAGGGAACCAATAAGGTTCAACAAGGAACGCATGTTAACAGGGGCAGTTTCTAAGGTCAAAGCATCACTGCAGGTTTAAAAACATTTTGAACACTAGTCATAATTCTTAGTGACAGGAAAAAACACGATTTTTAATAAAATACATCATTTGTGTGCGCTTTGATTGTCACTTTAATTTACTGGCCGTGTTTAGGTGCAGAAAACTGATCATCTCACAGATGGGGTGGCCATAAATTGTGGTTTTTTTCTCTTGGTATCATTTCAGAGAACCATCTTGAACTTTCTATTTCATAGCCCTACCTGTCATTATATTGTTTACTTTTTTGTTTTGAAGGACTTCTTTTAGTTCACAATCCAGCGGAAGGGTTCAGTAGCTGGATACGTAGCGCAAACCACCATTGCCTTGAAGAAATTAAGGCATGATGCACTCCATTAAGGTAACTCAAACTAAGGCTATTTTATTTATGAATGAGTATTGAACACAGAGGAGTATAATGTACTTTCACAAAATGAATTTTAGGTTTTGGTCATTCGATAGTTTGGCTTGGCTTTTCAGCAAGACATCCCTGCACTTGCCCTTCATCTTGGTGAAAGAAAACCAATGTTGAAATAAATGCTACTAATGTAAAAAACTTGTATTACAAGTATAAGTATAATGGAGGCCCTTGATGGACAGTTAGGTGTTGATTCCCCATTTACATCTGCTTACTTATAAATGTAATGGTTACAAACTGGTGCAGAAAATTGTTAACTGGTTTCATTGATAAGCAGATCACAAAAATGAGAGTTTGCATGTCTATGCAGAAAGCAATCCCATATTGTTCAAGATACACAATGATTAAGAATTCAGGTATATCAGAATGAAACGTTTGTATTACTAAGACAACATAATTCGTAGAAGTGGAAACTTACTCTTGGGTCATGCCAAATTATTTAGTAACTAAACTATCAGAGGAAACATTTGCAATTCTTGTACTCGTCATCTTCACAAAAGATGTGATTTCCCAGCTGTATCCTAAGATACAGTTACTCATCCCTTCATGTAACAAAAAGAAAATTGAGTATGTATGAATTGCACTTTCTTAGACTAAAAGTGACTACTTCTAAAACAAGTTAGAGTTAAAACTTTAATTATTCTTTGGAGATAGATATTGTAGTAATTTTCAATTCTATTGGGAAAGAACAAACGTTCCTGAGAAACTGCATTTGTAGATAACTTTCAAATATGAATATTAATAACTATCAAGTAATTATCAGATACATATAGTAAAATTAAGTATTTTTGCACCACTAGTAGCTTTCATCTTATTTTTGCTATGACAGCTTCAAGATCTTGGATGACAGATTTGTTCTTTTTTCTTTTTTTTTCTTCCCTCCTTGTGTAGAAACTGTATATGTAGATTACTTTGATGGTGGTTTCACCAACCACTGTTGATTTTGCTGAGTGTGACTTAGTTCTTGCAATGCAGATCAGGTAGAATTTACAAATAACAAATAAATTGGCTGAGGAGTTCTGCTACTCCGTAGTCTCAGTAGGTTTCCACTTGGGCATGTCTGGTGTTTTCATTGGGTGATTAAATCACTGTTTTAAATTTTTCCAGGGATATTTGTGATTTGAATTAAAAACTAAAGTAAAATTTTCTCTCAGCAAGGTGTGCATCAGAGGAGGAATTGCACCCACTCTAGTATCTACTTCTGGGCATCAATAGTGTTTCCTAACCTTTTCCTTCCTCGCATGACACCTTTAAGAAAAATCTCCCTAGTTTTTTTCAAATGAAACTCTTCACTTTATGTGAATTGTCAAGGGCCCTTCTTTTTCTCAGCATCTTTACTGGTCTATTTTTACCTGAGAGGCACAGCTGGTTGTATGGTTTCAGCTCCCCATTAGCGTATTAGATGTGATTTCATGGTATGTAACCCCTCATTAACCGAACTAGTAAACATAGAAATAGCTCCAGAAAGGACAGAAGCAAAAGAAATCTGGGTAACCTCAGCGCAGAGATACTCAAAAGCATATTTAAAGTCATGTCAGCAGGCGAAAATCTTCTTGCAAAGTATTGTTTTTTAAACATCAGAGCAGACCTGCTTTAAGCTGTGAGCAATTTTGTCACCTGCTGAGACTAACATGCTATGCTCTATTTTGACTTAATCACAGAGAATTAGCATTTATTTTTCCATATACCATTAAAAGTATAAATAACTGTCATCTGCTTCACCGGGGGTAAGTGGGGCTATCTTTCAGGCTTGAGGATATGGGCCCTTGAATCCCAAATGAACACATTCAAAAGAGCTTCTAAAACATAACTTTTCATCATAGCTGGAGAACTCCCTACTTCCCAACAAGCAAAATTATTCAGGACTATTCTGAAAACTAATCTGGGTGAAAGTGGATTTTGTGAAGTTTTATTTTTTCCTACTACATTAAAGCTATGTCAAAACAGGAATCTTGTAGTAGGTTTGATTCAGTGTGTGTGAAGAATGCATCGAATTAGAGTCTATAGGTGAGTTTGAAAGAGCTCATTCAAAAGATAATAAATTTGCAATTAATATTGCAAATGAGCATCTGGAATCTGAAATTTAAAATAATCCAATTTCTGTGCAAAATGTTACTGTTGTTAGGTTTTTGTCCAGTAATTGCCCTTTGATGTCAGTGAGATTATAGCATTATTAATTTCTGTTATAACCTTTTTTAAATGGTGGATGTTCAAGGCCTCTCTTCAAATTCTAGGACACTGGTAAAGCAATGTCAAAGTGGACTTTTCAATGCCAAATCAGCAATGTGTTTTATTAAGTTAGATAGCAGTCCTTTCAAAAGTATTTATAGCATGCAATTTGTTTATTCTCCTAAGCTTCTCAAGAGATTTTTTTTTTGCTCAGTGTTATATAATATAGGGGATATGGCTTTTCTTATAAGAACGGGAGCATTATATCACCACTAATTCTCTTCAGTTTTTCTTTTGGCTGTAATAAACTTCTTTAGCTGTCGTTTTGACATACAAAATCTATGACAATACACATTCACTTGTTTCCCCACTTGTGTGTAGGGATTTTTTGCGTGTTTTTAAGGCACTATCCCTGTCATGTTAGCTGTAAGTACTTCTAGGTGGTATTCTCTGTTATGTTTTATAAGTAGTTTACAGTGTTCTGTAAATGAACCGTATCAAAGTTCTGAAAATCTGTAACACCAATTTTTAAGGATTTTTTTGTAAATGCTTTCTTTTTACCCACAAATGGGTAAAAATGAATTTTTTACACACATTTTACCCACAAATGGGTAAAAATTACAAAAATGAATAAATCTTTCATAAGCATTGTGGTGTAACAGCAGTGATTATTTGTTATTATATCCTCAAAACTGCATTGAACACTTTCCCCTTTGTGAAGTTTAGTCAAAACCATTTTCTCGTTTCAGTAAAGGTTCTTGTCTGCAGTGTAAGATGGAAAGAATATGTGCATTCCTTGATTTCATTTTAAATGGTTTTGGTAAATAGTACCTCATGGTTTGGTTTGGTTTTTTTTTTTGGAGGAAAAAGGCAACAGTAATAGTCAATATTTTTATTAAGATATGTTAAGAGTGAGTCCAAGTCCAGATTAGGTATAATAGGTAAATTAAAAATAAGCTATTTTGAAATATTAACTAAAAAATCTCTCATCAGTTCCTAGCTGCCTGCCTCCTTGGCAGTATAGATAGTACATGTGTCCTGGTTTGCATGAAAAGTATTGGTACAAGTTGTGCTACACTGGGTGAGGGAGTACAGATGAGGAACCGGGATGTTCTGCACAGCCTGTGACTTGTGATATTGCTGCGGGTGAGTCACTTGACAATGCCTTATCTGGCCCTTCGTGAGCAGCATTTACTGCTTATGCTGCACCTGTAAATCGACACAGACGAACTAAGGAGAAGATTTATGACCCGTTAAATACTCTGCACTGAATGGTGCCACGTAGCTGCATAATCCATGATACATATAAAGTGACTGATTTCAGAGCAATTAATGTAACGTATCTGCACATTAGATTGCTCACTAACGAGTCATCCTTCTTAGCTTGATGTATGTAAGGTTTGAAAAGTCTTTAAGCACACAAAGTTATGTGGTTTCATTCTGTAATCTAAATGTTTATGAGCCTGTGCTTACACCTTTGGTCTCTGCCTCACAATGACCCTGAGACTTCAAGGTAACTTCTTTCATTTCTACTTACTGCTGTTGGAAGTTGGTCCTTAACTTAATCCATAATCTGAAAACACAATGTAAACAGACCATATACATTCAAACCGGCTATGAAATATCTTGTGAATGCCTCACAAGATCTGATTATTGAAAACGTTGAAGTTGATTTTCACAGAGAAGCCAATATTTATTTAACATGATGTGCAAGTCATAATTTCTTATGACAACCGATGGAATGTGGTCCTATGCTTCAGAGGTCCCACAGTTATTGTGGGCATGGTCAGACTCCATTTTTCATATTTTTTTCATGTTTTTTCAATATATGAATTTATGCCAGTACAAGTGTATTGTGCTTTCCATTTCCCAAGGGAAATGTGATAAAAACAGCAAATTTACCTAATCTTTAAGATTAAGACAAAATAAGTCTAAAACTACACCAGCAACTTTTTTGTTCATTAATTAGTTAATAGATGCTTTTTAAAAACCCTAAGCAACGTTTATAGTGCATTTTCATCATTTTCAGCTAGACTGTTTGACTACTGCGATACCCAGTGAAAGGAAAATTCTATTGATTTACTTTTTCCAAAGACCTGTATCTGCAGAATATTGTCTCACTATGATATCTGCATCTTTACTGTTCCAGAGATTTATTAAAAAAGCTGATGTGAAACAGTTCATGCAGAACTTTTTCAATGTGAGTTTTACTCATGGCTGTTGTAGCTATAACCCATTGTGTTTGAAAAATTCTATACAAACTTGGTAGAACAAAACCTGCAGAAGTTTACCAGAACTAGATACTTAGTGCTAAGGTTATCATTACTACCTTGTTGCCAGCATTTCCACTAATTTCACTATAATGTTTTGGATGTGTACATTTGAGTGTGGGAAAACAAGGTGCGCTCTTTTTCTGACAGTCTATTAATAAATAAAAAGTTAAAATATTGATATTTTGCTGTTTTTGTTTTGCCTGTTAATGCACAAGGGTATTAATGTACTAATAAGAAAGCTTTATTATAGTAGGCTGTGTAAACATTTCTAAAAGTACTTCTGAGATTTGATCAAAATCCATCTTTTTCTTTTTTTTTTTCCTTTTTTTTTTTTTTACTGTATCTTCCTCAGGCCCTACAATGATAAATGTGAAAGACTGAAGAGGATAAAGTGAATTCTCTGAGATCATGTTAGATCAGTGGGAGAAAGATAATCATCACACTAATTCAAACTTCTTTCACATTTTGATCAAACTAGATCTCAGAAAGTTACCTTTTTCTGTAAAGCAGCATAGCTTCAATACACAGATCAGCAAACTAAGGCCAAAAGTGAAATACCTGCTCAAAGATAGCCAGAAATGCTGGAGCACAAATTAAGCACTCACCTCACTAAGCAACCAAAGCCTGCCTTTTTTTTAATTATTCTTTCCTAAGGGCATGCATTTTCAACGCCTGAAAATTAAGTAGTGAATTGTAGTGAACAACCTGGATGGTGACTGGTCACCAGCAGTGTTGCTCAGGTCTCAGTCCGTGGGCCAGTTCTGCTCAATATATTTATCAATGACCTGGATGCAGGAGTTGTGTGCACCATTAGCAAGTTTGTTGATGATACCGAACTGGGAGGTGCTGTTGACGCTCTTGAGAGACAAGATGCCTTGCAGAGGGATCTAGATAGACGGGAGCATTCGGAAATGATCAATGGCATGAAATTTAACAAGTCTAAGTGCCCAATTGTGCACCTGTGAGGGAGTAATGCCTTGCATAAGTAAAAACTGGGAGAGGAGTGGCTGGAGATCAGCCCTGCTGAAAGGGATCTGGGGGTGCTGGTCGACAGCAGGCTCCACAGGAGTCAGCAGTGAGCCCTGGCAGCCAAGAGGGCAAACCACATCTTGGGGTCCATCAAACACAGAATGACCAGCCGGTCAAAATAGGTGATTGTTCCGCTGTATTCAGCATTGGTGCAGCCTCACCTTGAGTGCTGCGTGCAGGTCTGGCCCCCACAATTTAAGAAGGATGTTCAGGTACTCAAATGTGTCCAGAGGAGGGCAACAAAGCTGGTGAAAGGGCTGGAAGGCATGTCCTAGGCAGAGCAGCCGAGGATTTTAGCCTTGTCTAGTTTGGAGAAAAGGAGGCTGAGGGGCCACCTCATTGATCTCTACAGCTTCCCGAGGAGGGGAAGTGGAGAGGGAGGTGCTGATCTCTTCTCCCTGATATCCAGTGACAGGACACATGGGAATGGTTCAAAGCTGCATCAGGGGAAGTTTAGACTGGACCTTAGGAAGCACTTCTTTATTGAGAGGGTGGTCAAACACTGGAACAGGCTTGTGAGAGAGGTGATCAAGCCTGTCAGTGTTTAAGAAGCATTTGGACAATGCACTTAATGATAATAATATGGTTTAACTTTGAAGTGGTCAGGCAGTTGGACTACATGACTGTTGTAGGTCTCTTCCAACTGAAAAGTTCTATTCTGTTCTATGTATTTTTCATAAGGCAAAAACTGCAAGAAAATTATCAATTTCTGTATAATGTTTTGGAATGTGTAATGTCAGCGTAAAGTTTGATTAAGTCCCCATTGCTAATATGCTCATGAAATCAGCCTCCTGTATCACTGGATATACTTTAGTAATTTTTATTTCCATGTTTTCATAACATAATGATTGAAGAGAAAAGTGAATTTGGTATAGCCAAGCATTGTTTCTTTGTCTGAAGTTTTACAGCAATATACTTATCAACAGCCATAACCTCTATGAAGACAAAATACTCCTAGGACCTTATGGATTATTAGAGTGGCTTAAAGCAGCTACCTGAATTTTAAGTCATGGAAGCAATCCTTTAATTTTTGCCTGTGTCTAGATAACTTTTACATAGTGTATAGCTTCTTCCTGCCAGAAAGTTCTCAGAATTGACTCTTTCCAATTATTTTGATAGTATTTTAGAACTAATTGGATCCTGACTGCCTTTTTTTATCACAGTAAATCTCAGAAGTGGAGTTATGAGGATTACTTTATTTTTTTGGTACCTGGCTTGTCATTGAGGTTCACTGATGAGACAGTCTAGGGTTTTGACATGGATTTGTGAGTCTCCTGGAAAGTCATAAAGATCAAGAGAGATTTGTTGTCATCATTACCACCTTGTCATGCTAAAGGTTAGATGTTTCTTTCACATCAGTTATAAGACCCTACTGCCAGGAGGCAACCACTAAAGCTGTCTTTCTTATCACACAGTAATCGAGTCAGCTGTGACAGCAACTAGCACATCACTTGCAATTTCTTAAAATCATTTCCACTCTTGTTTTAGCCTGATGCACTATGCTCTTCAAGTCAAATTAGTTTATGTAGGTAATAAAACTCAAATGTATTAATCCATTCAGATTTATCTGCAACTTTCAATATCACTGACCATGACATTTTGGGGTGGTGTTTTTTTTTTTTTTGACTTATCAAAGTTGTATAATCTTTTTTGGATATTGCTTTTTCCTCTGTGAAACTTTTGGCCAGTTCCCACCACATCAAACTGTGCAACAAAGCACCATTCACAAGCTACGGTGCTCTGCCTGCAGCCCTCTCCAATGGCAAGTTTTCTTTTCCAGCCACCCCTCAGCAAAATGCTGGCATGAAATTAAATGCATCTCATCTAATATAACATTGAGAGAGCTACTGCATTGCAAGAGAATCTTGACAGCATTTCAAAAACATTTTCTTTGGGGAAAAAAAAAGTTCATCTTTTTGTTTAAATAAAAATTACTGTTTCGAATGACTGCACACTGATCATAACTCCTATGTAATATTAACCAAAGATGCACTATCAGAAAACATCGAAATTGGATTGATTGTTGAACCAGTACAGAGATAACGTGCACATGTTTTTCTCTTGTTCCAGTGGGGGGAAAAAGATAGTTTCCACTTCTTTTCAAAGTTGACAGTCCTCTCTACTAATTCTGTCTGTGTTTCATAAATCTTGTATTTCTTGCTACTAAGATATCACCACATCTGTTATAGGTAATTTCTGTTTATAACTGTTTTTAAAAAGCATATAAATTATGCAATACACCAAGAGGAAACTGTTCTTATCTAACATGAAAATATGAATTTAAGATGCATACCAGAGCATGCACAGTAATTCTGCAGGGTGAAAATAAAGTTTAGTTAGGAAAATAGGACTAATAAATAGTGTAGTTAATTAATAATAGTACAACTTGTATTCTTTAAATAGAATATTAGCAAGTGATACACATTACAACAGCTAAAGGATCATTCAAGAGGCAGTTGCTGCACTTCTGCATTGCCATTTAAATCAATACTATGTTGGAAGGTATTAATTTAGATGGTACTATGATTATCACTTATTTCAGGCTTGTCCATATCTGGAGATATAAACTGGATAAAGAAATCATAGTATTTAGATGAATTAGACACAAAACTTCCATTAGTAGTTGAAAGCCAATTCACACAGCCCATGTAAGCATGCAATAAAAAAACATGGTTTTTTTGTTTTTTAAGGTATGTGTTCATGGGCACAATCTTTAACTGCAGAAGATGAAAACATTAATTTAGTTGAAACAACAGCAAATTTATCATTGATGTCTGTGGCCAGGAATTCATCCAATTAGAAGATTTTCTTTGAGATATTCAGAAAAATGACATAAGGAAACAAATGCACTCAGAGTTGGATTGCTCACACTTTTTACACTTTAAGTTAAAATAACTTTTTGGTCTTTTCTGTCTTGTCTCATTTGATGAAATTTTTATCATCCTAAACATATCTTAGCGCCTTCTTCAGTTTTGAGGAAATTGAGGAGATGAGTCATGAGGCTCTAAATGAGGTGTTCATGATGAGAACACTGGAACAGCCTTTGAGCAAAAAGCCATG
This sequence comes from Larus michahellis, assembly GCF_964199755.1. Lineage (NCBI taxonomy): Eukaryota > Metazoa > Chordata > Aves > Charadriiformes > Laridae > Larus > Larus michahellis. The sequence continues at coordinate 64,267,333 of NC_133900.1, read as the reverse complement.
TTGGAAAACTTTGATCTAAAGAACCGCATGTCAAACATGCCATACCTGCTTTTAAAACAGCTCCGCTAACAGTGATCCTGTTTCTCTGCCTCTATTACCCAGCATGAAACTTAGCACAACAAGGATGATCCACACAGGCAGGATCTGTCTGAGATGGGAACAGAAGATTTATGAATATGTACCTGTCAGCTTACTGTGAGATACCAGTCAACTTTCTTGTAATGAAGGAATTTAATGACAAAACGAAGCTAAAGAGCTGCAAAAAGTTTTCAAACATAATTTATTAATCCCTGTGATTTTTCTCATGATAAAATGTATTACCAGTTCTCAGGGATGTTTCATTCATTGATAATTGTTTTTGATATAGAAGATGCAATGGGAATGTATAGAACTAATACATTATTCAAAAATATATTTATTCATCTTTCATAAACTCCTTTTCTACTGCATAAGACAGTGAAAGCAAGCTATTTAAAAGTGTACTATTATTTATGAAACTCATCTATATAATGCAGCGGCAGGAAAGCCTGCAATTGTGTATGTAAGGAGACGCTGCTGTTAAACAGCCAGGGTTGCTGCACTCCTAATGTATGTGAATTAATAAAGTTTGAATGTGCACTGTAATTATAATAGTAAGAATCTAGAGAAATGGAAAAGAATATTTGAAACTGCACAGTTCCAAGTCAGTTCAGTATTTGTATAGTGGGTGGTCAGGGCAGGATTTTTCTCCACAACGCTGTGATCGGTTTTCTGTTCTGCATTTGTTCAATTAAATGCCTCATGAAATTTAAGGCAGTTTGGCAATATGCTTCCTGGAATGCACGCAAGGGGTGGAAAAAAAGCCCCAAAACCATTATAGCAAGTAATCTTTACCACTACATTGATCATGCTGGATTCTCTGCTTAAATAACTGTACTAGAGAAAAGAAATAATACCCTAATAAAACATGCCAGGATGCACACTAAATGTGCTTGGAGATTGAATCTTAATGACTCACAATTCCAGCTGATTAGACAATTGTCTCTTGAATGTGCTTTTGTATATATCAGCAGCTGTGCCCAGACCTCTGCAAGAATGCTGTTGGTCGGAAGTCAGGGGCCTTTCATTAGTATAAAATTGAATCCAACTTTACTTGAATCAGAGTAAAAGGCAGAGACTATATTAATATTAACAAGTAATTCAATCAGAAATAGCTTGGGTAAATTTAAGCATTATTTTCCTACTGGGAGGTCCAGTAAGAAATCGGTGTCCCTTACCAAAAAGGCAACTGATGGAAGGGTGAAAGTTCCCATGTCTGCACACTCCTTGTTTCCCACTGCTCCTGTTGAGCAAGAAAAGGAATTCCCATTCCCAGTGGGACAGTGAATGATCTGGGAAAAGTGAAAAATCTCAAGGAGGAGAACAACAGTACCATCTCCCAAATGGCTGGGCATTTGGGGTGACAACAGGTGAGGGGTGGTTGTGGGGAGGGGGAAGAAGGGGGAACTGAGGTCTGTGAGGACAGATAGATGTCAAGGAAACCATGAAATCTCTGTCTGGGACTCCCTTTTGGGAAAGAGAGCATACAGAGAAAACTACTTCGTTCTGCCTGTGTTCTTTACCTTGCCCTCGATTTATTTCTGAAATACAGTAGACCTATCTATATGCAAGTATAAGGGAGTTTTCTCAGCTCTCTAATAGGCACAAAGACATATCTGAATAAATGTCTGATTTAGGACTTCTGAGTATTAGTCCATCCATCTGGGATTCAAAACACTGATCTCCTTTATAAGGGTGATGTGTAACGGAAGAGAAGAGGTAGTGGTAAGTGGTTTTTGATTTTGTTTTTGGTTTTTTTTGCACAGCAGCCTATGAATGCTTTTTTATTTCACATATTTTTCTCCACTTGGTTTAATCACTAATTGGACAATCTGTTTAATATGATTAAAAATCTGGAACTAAATGTCTTAAATTAAAAGCAACATACTTTTCACCTTTTTTATCTTTACATACTTTCCATCCTTTATCTTGGAATGCCTATAGCAGCAAAAAAATCATAAAATAATGGAATTATCCTGTGTACAAGGAGGCTGTGTCATTTTTATTTTGTACCACATTCACAGCCATTACAACCTGTAAACGTAGGAGTATTCTTCAACTATTCTTTTATTCAATACTCATGTGAAATTATTATTGTTAATACATCTAAATAGACTAGTATTTGTAAATAATAGAATTTCTGTCAGGGTGTGCAGCTTCTTTCTTTTCATTAGCAGTATCTCCTAATGGATGTAGCTCAGCTCAGGTTCTGCTCCTGTCCTGGCTGTCACGCCAATGGATGTGGATTTTCTCCCTCTTTTTTTTTCCTCTTTAAAACTTTCAATAAAATTTTTAAAACATGCAGAAAATATGTATTAAGTTAATATCTTGATGGCGGTGAGGTTTGTAGTTGATTTTCTTTCTGAATCAAGTAAATCTGTTCTTGAACTTCAGAGGAATGAGACTCTTTTCCAAAACATTTAGCAATGCCCTTTAATTCTACTTCCTTCTGTAATATCAGTGCCACAGATTGCTTATGCAAGCAATGAATACAGAAATGTAATTCCTTCTGCTAACTTTATGTATGTGTTCAAGTTTCACTGTCTTCAGTACGTCTTGAGGACGTGCTGCTTCAGTGCTATCCTGGCTAAAGATGATGTCTTGAACCAGAGTTAGTGTCATTATTCCAGTAGAGTGATGAATATTAAAAACTATATTCTAAAACCAATATGTGAATCTTTAGGTTCTTGTAGCGTTAAAATACTTAGTAATTCCATTTATCAAGTATAACAGTAAATCAGTGGGGACAAGGATTATGTAGAGTACATATTAATCAAAGTTGGTATAACTTGCCTTTGCAGTTCTACTATTAAGACACAGCAATATCGTACAAGGGACTGTCACAAGTACTGAAGTCCATAGTCATTTGGTCACATAATGTCCAAAAAAATCAAAATCATGAAACCAACTAAAAAGCCAGAGGCATATTTCCTAGCATGAGAAGTAGAGGAACTTCTGTCACACAGCAATTTTATTATTTATTTTTTTTTTAGTTTTTGAAGTAACTGCGAGTTTTCTTATTTTAGCTGATGGCATTTAGCATTGAGGATATCACTGGAAAGGGGTAGGCATCGGTATGCTCTACCTATCTGATTTACTGTCAGTGCGTTCTCATAAGTTCTACTTCAAGGTAGATAGCATAAGCGAGTTTCAATGCAGGAGACTGAGTCGTGGTACCTGTTAGTGTTCTTGATCTAGGATAACAGTCTAATTTGTGCTAATTTTTACAATCTTAAGAAAGATGTTAAAATCTTATGGATAGATGCCCCTTTTAGCATCAATAGAAATCTGTTACTTTCATATTTTAAATCTAGAAAGATTCAAAAATTGTAAGTAGAAAGCACAGTGTATCACCAGAAGAGATATTTTTATATATATATATTTCTTCATATGTTTTATTAATATATTTTGAGTTATATTTCATATTCATTTGAAAAACAGAAAAAAACCCCCAACCTTTGAAAGAGTAGGATGAATAGATTATTAGAACGTACCTATTTCAAAATACTCTACAGGGCTATAGCACTATTGGACTTGCTCATTTTTATGAATAGTAATTGGAATGTGAGCCTTGATATCAGTTATTCCAATATGAATAACTTTGACCCCAGACATGACTTGGTGCCATTCTTTACATTCATGAGTGCTATAAACATTTTCTCTCTGTGAATGTTCTCACCTTTGATGCTGTCTTCCTCAACTGTGCATTGCTCTTGGTTCATTCCTATAACATTGTTTATTGCCTTTATTGAGTGGGTATACTTCAATTGTTATACTGAATGAGAAATAATTAACTTTTATATTCTATTTATGCTATTTAAACAAAAGTTTGCAAAGCTCAAATAATGCCAGAAGCCAGATAATCACTCCTACTGCTGCTGTATTTTCCCTTTTCCTTCCTATGAGCTCATTTTTCCTCTTTTACTTTTTGTACTTTCTAACTACCTGTCTTCAGTCATCTGTTAATGACTGCCTGGTTCACTCTCCCCATATATTAGCAATACAATTGCAAAAGTGAAGCTTAGTATTGCCTAATTTGTATTTAATGCCTGAAACAGCATAGCCTCAAAGGATCCATTCGATGTCACCTCGTTATGATATTCTGTATGCAAGAATAAAAGAGGGGAAAAAAAAGAAAAGAAAAAGGTGGTTCTTTATCCTATCAGTTACCTGAGTCATTATTGGCAGAAATACCATTCTCAGTGCTAGTATTCATCACAACAGCTTGCTACATACAAAAGTAGCTTTCCTTATTAGCAGGTGGCAGTACCGATCAAAACTAATTTGCAGTTGCAGTATTTATCTAGCAGAAAATACAAAATGGAAATGGCATAATACTATAACACAACTGTACTGCAGCTACCTTAGTAGAAATTAACATGTACAGAATAAGAGGTAAAACCACACTTTAGTTTCACGTACTTTGTTTATTAATTTGAAATAAAATAGACCAGGATGAAGCTTCTTAGAATTTCGTAACTTCATTAAAGACATTCCAGCTTCCAAGCAAAGAGAAAAACCTTACTTCTATTTCACACGGAATGTTTCCATTTGAAGTAAGATTTTCAGCCTCTGTACTGCTGTCTCATCTGTAAAGGGCTATGAACACAAAGCAGTGACAGATAAAACACGGCTGAGAAACTAACAGGTTTTTGTCTGTCCTTTTAGGCAGATTGATTCTTTGTTGCAAAGACATCTTAAGAAAAAAACAGACTTAGTGTTATGGGAGGGTCAATGCTTGTCCTCAGTGGCAAATGGTACGTTCTGGAGAGTTTATTCAGAAGAAAAATGGTAGCACATTACAGGAGGAGGGATATAACTCTCCTTATAAAGGTGGATCCTGAATTTCGCTAAGGGCTTTTTTGCCCTTACATCTGCACTGCTAGGAATCATTGTTGATTCATTGTTGACTGTATACATGGTCACATGTATACACACCTGGAGTTTAATTAGATTGATTAAGTATTAGATGTGGGGGCTTGATGGGCTAGTTGTCTGGAGCAGAAACTTAGAAAATCTGGTAATTTAGAAGCAAGGACTTTCTATTTTAATTTTGTTTTTTTTTTTTACTTTGAGATTTTAATTAACTGTCCACTACTACTGACAAAGGAGGAGCAGTGACTATTGGAAAGGGAGGGGTATTCTTCAGTGATACCTGGTAATTCCAGAAGGGTGAGCACCACCAACCCTTTTAAAAATAAAAGTAGGATCACCAAATATGATAAAGGCGCATGGTCTTCCTTGGTTTGAGCTAATCCTCCAGATAATCTGGTTTTCTGCCCCACTTCTGTTGTTTTTCTTTTTCCTTTCCTTCAGTCCAGTCCAGTTTTGTAAAGCATAACCAGTTTGTCTTTGCTAAGCAGCAGAAGTGAACCACAGAATTAAACAAAGCACAAGCAGAACTGTTGATGTGTCAGCAGTGGTACCTGGTGTGTCTGATGTACAGAATTAGAAAAATAAGTGTTTTTATCTGTTAGCAGAAAGAGCCTTTAACTAGAGGGATCATGATCTGCTAACAGATAAAAATACAGTGGTAGTGGAAGGAAGAAGTAGTACAATGAAGATATCTCTTCCATTAAATTGAGAAGCAGATTGGTACTTGCTATTCATTATAAATTGGTTTGCAACTTGAGGGGAAAAATAAAGAGATTTAACAGATGTAGATAGTCACTCTTTTATAGAGTGCTGGAGGCACAGCTAGAACGATTACAGCTGTGTGAGAAAGGCTGCTCTTAGTTCTCAGGGAAAATGAAAATGACAGATAAAAGATGGCACATGGATGAAAAGTGGCATCATATTTTACGGACCTAAGTTCCTGAGATATTTCAGTGCAATAACAATATAAATTTTCTTTGGTATTTATTCTGCAATTGGCTAGTGTTCCAGAAATGAAAAATGTATTATCTTCTGTCTGTTATAATGCGTACAACCAGATTGCCAGTGATGCACAAGTATTTTGTGTTCATCTTATAAGTATAGCTGTTGGTTAATAAGGCTTAGATCTCTCTTCTCAAATGTTCATGGCATACTTACTTGTATATTAGAGGTTATAGTGAAATAGAAAATATTTGCCTTCACTCTCCTATTAAATTTATCAGTAGTCCATGTGCAAACTTTGCTGATACAGAAGATGTATCTTTTTTTACTTATGGGTATAACTGCATTGTAGCTTTGGAAGGGAGCTACGTCTTCGATCTAAGTGCAGCTCCTGAGAGAAAGAGTGTGATTTCTTCCAGCTCTTTCTCGAACAGCTTCGTTGTCAGTCGCAGCTCCTCAAGCAGCTCTGGCTCCCCAGGGAGCTGGCTTGAGCACAGACAGCTGAACTCCTGGGCTGGGGGAGGCACTCTGACGTGTGCATCCTTAAATCAGAAGGACCTCCTTTTTTCTTCCACAAATTTTTATGTGTCCACCTTGAGACCTGTTTTTTCTAGCTTTCCTAACTCGTTTGTCTCCTGTCTGTCTGTTTGCTGTGCTCCTATGTCTGTTTGTCAGTTTATTTTACAAGTTTTTAAAAAGTACATTAGCATAGGCGGATGCATTTTTTTTAATACATGCTCTTCCTGATTCTCTAAAAGTAGGCTTTAGATGTCAGATGTATATTTACCTACTGTCTGTCTGCATCTCTAATAGGTACTTCCACTGGTGAAATTAAGTATTGCATATGAATGTACTAGAGGGGTTTGGTTGACGTACAGGAGTAGGGAAAGAAATGTAAAGGGTCTACACAGGTTATCTAGTTCATCCCTGTCGAAAGTGAATAAAAATTTACAATTCATTAATAGTTTGGGTTTTTTCTGTGTCTTGAGTCTAACAGACTTAGCAGTTTGTTAACAAATATTACTTTTTCTTGTTTTTCTTGAAGAAAAAGCAAACCGAAAATCTACGCAATCTTTCCTTCAACTTTAAACTTCTAATACTAGATTACAGTGTTATGATTTTAAGGGTATTAGTAATTTTGCCCAAGGGCAAAAGGCTGATTTTAAAAAAGTCTTCAAAATACTAAAATCCCATATCTTCTAACAGAAATCACCAACTTTACCAGTGAACTATATAGGATAGGGATTAATATACGTTGATGTATGTTGGTATAGACAGTGTTCGAGTTTTCTGAAGTTTCATGCAATAGTTACATATAGGAGCAGTGTCTGTTTAAAGATTGACTTTTCTCTATGTTAAAATTCAAACACTTGCACAGAAATGTCATTTGAATTCTAAGGGGTTTAATTCCAAATTTAAACTAAGAAATTCCTAAGCAAAGTCTCCTTTAAAAAAACCCACGACAGATAAACTTGAAAAGCTTTTCTTAGTATTAATCATTCTCTTACTGCTGTTTTTGTGCCCTTTGGTACATCAGGTCATGATTCTGGCTGAAAAATGATTTTCAACATTTATTTTACTGCTGGGCAGTTGATAGCTCAGAGCACAAAATGAAAATAACGTTAAGGTGAAAGCTAAACTCTCATTCAAAGTGTGAGTCACTTTTGAACTGAAAAGAGTACACTGTACCAAATCACTAGGGTCACTGGCCACCAATTGCTTCATAGAGCAATGTGCAGATACACTTGTGTCTAGCTTCAGTCTCTTTATTCTTTGGAAAACAGCTCTTGATGTATTTCAAAATGCTGCAGACACCCCTAAAACATTAGAGGATTATCCCCTGTAGTGCGTGGTGGTACCTGCATTTTTCTTCTTTTGCTTTGGGAAAGCTGTATGGCACAGATCATTGAACCAAGACTGTGGATAGGGCTGCAGCTGGGGTCTGGCATCTGGATGTGGTCCTCTGAGGGTGCCCACGACCCTTTTCCTCTTCCCACAAGTGGGCTAAAATTGCCCCTCCTGTCAAATACAGTCTGAGAACTTCTACTCACCCTTACTGCTTGTTAGCACAGGGCATACTCTGCAAAATACTGATTCAAGCACCAGAAAGTTTGGAAGTGCAAAAGTGAGCTGAACACCATTCTTCCACGCCTAGAGTATATTCATCTTGTTTTCACTGGAGATTGAAGGTTCCAGAGAGGCTGTGATTGTTGGGACTATTCCTTAACTTTTGTGTTTCTGAAACACTCTGTTTAAGTAGTGCCTTGGAGAAAAGACAATATCTTGACCTATTTATTTTTTAAGAAATTAAATCCTTAAGAAAAATCTTGATAGATACATGTTTTTTTAAACTTAGTGATCCATAGAGAATGTTTTTGCAAGCAATCTAATACGTACTGGGGTTTGGGATGGGGTGAAATTATTGCATTTGTTCAAACTGTTTAATTATTTTTGCATTTTTTCTCTATCTGCACTAAAAATCTTTATAGTTCTTAACTCATTAATACCACCAAGGAGCTTCTTTGGGGATCAGAAATTCCCTCACTCTGCTAAATTGGAACCTCAGTTCAACAAATAAGGCAGCAAGTATTGCTTAACCTTTACTGCAGTTGCATTCCCTTTCCCCCAAAACAATTAAAAGTGAAAGAAAACAACCTTCTGGCAGTGAAGGAGAGAGACAGCCACTGCGTTCTGTTAGCTTGCGACTCTGTTAGCTTGCGGCTCAAAGCAGATATCGTATATATCTCTTTTGGTATGCTAGAAACTGTAATTCATCAGGAAGAAAAAATGTACTAGACTTGAATTCGCCAAGAGAATTTACCAGCTGGCTGAACACCATATGATATAAATTTAACTTCTTTCTACAGCCAGGATCCAAATAAGAAAATTTATGAAATACCTTTCAGAGGTACTAGTTCAAGAAACATGTCCTGTATACTTATGTTAAGAAATGTAACTCAGGATTAATCTTAAAACACATTAAAAATACAAAGCTGGACTAAACTGTGCTTTTGTGCTACTGCCTGTGAGCATACGGGCTGTGTTTTCTCCTTGTATCCCCCACAGTAAGGAACGTTGTTGCTGCTTGGCTACTGCTTTTCTTTGCATACATATGGTATGACAACAACTTTTGACTTTGTCTTGCAATATCTTCGTGCTGGCTATGTCAGTTAAAACCCGCCCAGGATTCGTTTCCTTGCTTGCCTGCTCTTTTGTCATTAGAGTCTGGCTGTTGTCCTTCTCCTGAGCCTGCACAGGATTGCAAGTCTTGGGCCTACAACCGTGAGATCAGTACTCAAAATAAAACGAGCACTGTGTGCAATGTATCTTGAGGACAAAGGCTCCACTTTCTGTTTTTTGTTTATGTCAAATTATTTTTTGTCTGGCTTAACGATCTGTGAAATCTCACACAGTATCAGACAAGCACCAAAGCAAGTGCAGAAGGGACATTGTGCTAAGGACAGAGCAACAAACTGTCAGACCCGTTCAGGCAGTCTTGGAACAGCCTAATTATTCTCCAGTGTACCCCAGAGTTGCTTCAGTGAAAGACAGCGTGTGTTACTGTCACTACGAGCAAAGACAGATCTCTAGGAATAAGTTTGAAAATAAACATTACCAAAACAAACATCAGTTGCAGTGAGGGAATGGGCTGAAGTCTTGGCACACACTTGGGGTACCTCAACTGAAATACAAGTTCCTGAAAACTAAGGGCATAGATGGACATCTAATATTGGGGGGTGGGGGGGGAAAGGGGTGCTGAAGTTCATTTGCTTTTGAGTAGTAAACAAGAAAAAATGTTATTAAATATTATTTTTATGAGAGGGGGATGTTAATGAAATTCTAAGACTATGGCTGTCTGTCTCATCATACAATCTTGCTCATGACTAATTTAACACAACCTAAAAACTAGTTTCTAAATTTTTTCCATATAACTGTTTTGCCTAATTAGAATGAGTTCGGAAAAGAGCAGCATGATTGGGAAGCTAGGGAAATTGCTTCCGAGAAGATTAGAGAAATTAAAATTCATAGCCTGGTGCACAGAAGATTATTGGGGGGAAATTATTCCTGAAGTATTAATGGCAGCAAAAATATTCTTTGTCTTAAAAATGGCTGAAAATAGCTTTCAAATGGCTTAAAAATCCAGCCAGCTCTGAATTATGTTGTTTTAATGTGAGGAAGACATGCAGGTGCCTCATTTATGGAACTGGGTATGGCCATGTGCGTGTTAAGAAGCACGTGAAAATGAACTTCTCATGACTCACAAACCTGCTGTGCATAATGGAATATCTGCTTATCTAAGCTGTAAGCATGGATAGTATAGAAGCTGTGGTAAACCCTGCAAAGCTACTAAAGAAGAAAAGATTCGATACCTGCAATAGCAAAACACAAGTGTGAGGTCTTGCATCTGGGAAAACATAATCCAGGATTGCAGCACAGACTGGGATCTACCTGGCTGGGGAGCAGCTCTGGCAAAAGGGACCTGGGGGTCCCGGTGGACAGCGAGCTCGATATGGGCGAACAGTGTGCTGCTGTGGCAAAGAAAGCCAACAGGATGCTGGGTTGCATCAACAAGGGCATCACCGGCAGAGATAAAGAAGTCGGTTTTGGTCCCCGCTATGCAAAAAAGATGTGGAGAGGCTGCAGAGGGTCCAGAGAAGGGCCACAAAGATGATCAAAGGATTGGGAAGCCTGCCATATGAGGAAAGGCTGAGAGAACTGGGTTTATTCAGCCTTGAGAAAAGAAGGCTTAGGAGAGACCTTATCACCATGTTCCAGTGGAAGGTGGCTGCAAAGAAGATGGAGACTCCCTTTTTACAAGGAATCACATGGAAAAGATGAGGGGTAATGGGTACGAGTTACTCCTGGGGAGATTCCAATTGGACATAAGATGAAAATTTTTCACAATGAGATCAGCCGTTGCACTCATCTCCCCAGGGAAGTCGTGAATTCTCCAACATTGGACACTTTTAAGATTCATCTGGGCAGAGTGCTGGGCTATCTTGTCTAGACCGTGCTTTTGCCAAGAAAGGTTGGACCAGATGATCCTTGAGGTCCCTTCCAACCTGGTATTCCCTGATTCCTATGAATAAAAAATGGTGTCTAAAGATATGTTGGAGGTTCAAGATAGTGTGCTTCTGTATTTTGTTACTTCCCGCATTCCAAGATCTACAAGAACCTCATGATGCTGCAGTTAGTTGGACATTATAATGCTTCCTCAGGGAAGAGCTGTAACCTTCCTTGTACTTACTTAAGTGATAACAAGGCATCGTAAGCTCATTGCTCCCTTCAGGGTTTGATTTTATGCTGCTGCTGCTTTCCAGAGTGGTAGAATAGCAAAACTGCTGGAGCAGATAATTTTTCGTTGTGTTGCATGGATCCTCAAATATCACTGTAAGTTCCTATATTGGGATAGGGCCAAGAAAAAACTGCATTAGGAGCGGAGAAACATCAAGCTATGCTATTTCTTCCAACCTCTTCCCTGTTTTTTTTTCCCCCTCTGGCTCTTTTGTGAAAGAATGGGAGTCTGGCTCACAAAAACTTTAAATGTGAACTGTTAGTCCACTGCCTAACTTATAGTTTTGATGGGGGAATTAGAAGGCTTTAGAAGCCTCTGAGATTCCCAATAGAGTGAAAGCTCTGAATGGAGGGGAAGAAAAAAGAAAGAGAGAATAAAAAAAAAAAGGTCCTTTTCACTGTGGGGATTATGTGCATTTATATCCCTGTATCCTTGTTCATTTCCCTTTGTTGCTACTCCTGCCATTTCTCAGCAGTAAACACATTCACTCTGGGTGAATTTCAGGCCCTACGCTGAAGAAAAAAAAAAAAAAGTCTTCAGTGTCCAGAAGCAAGAAGACATCTGGTCCTGAAAAGGTTTCCTTTCAGGTATACTTGGGATTAGATTTAACCCTAAAATCGTTGCCTAGAAAAATGAATCAAATTGTATAATGAAAAACTAGAAAAACACCTGAAAAAGTTTTTGCTCAGGAAAGGAAGTTCTAAAATGTTATTGGAAGGAATGCAAATGACAGAATCACAGAATGTTGAGGTGGGAGGGACCTCTGGAGATCATCTGGTCCCACAGCCCTGTTATAGCAGGACCACCTAGAGCTAGTTGGCCAGCACTGTGTCCAGATGGCTTTTGAATATCTCTAAGGATGGAGACTCCACAGCCTCTCTGGGCAACCTATGCCAACGTTCAGTCATCCTCACAGTAAAAAAGTGTTTCCTGATGTTCAGAGAGAACCTCCTGTTCTAGTTTGTGCCTGTTGCCGCTTGTGCTGTCACTGGGCACCACAGAAAAGAGTCTCGCTCCATTCTTTGCACCCTCCTTTGAGGTATTGGTATGCATTGATGAGATCCCTCCTGAGCCTTCTCTTCTCCAGGCTAAACAGTCTCAGCTCTCTTAGCCTTTCCTCATTGGAGAGATGCTCCAGTCCCTTAGACATCTTTGTGGCCCTTCTCTGGACTCTGTCCAGTATGTCCATGTTTCCCTTGTACTGGGATCTGGGTACAGTAATCCAGGTGTGGCCTCATCTGATGAGGGATCTTTTTTTGTCAGTCATAAACAAAAAAATAAATAACGATATGCTTCATAAGCTTTTAATAAATCAAACAATAATATATAAGCAATTGCTATGGGCTCATTCTGAATATTGCATATGTTATATATAGTCTAAGTATAGTCCAAGTCCTAAGGGACAAGATCATGATTAGAGGATGTTTTTAGTTATGTTTCTTGCATGTGCTGCAGCCATGTAATATGGGCTAATTTATTGTAGCTCGTCTTTATAGGACAGATGCACTCGTGTTTTAACAAGTACATCAAATGTAGAAATATGTCAGCCCCACTTCAGACTTCATTTATAATACTTTCCTGTTGCTATGGAAAAATACAGTGCTTTACCTTTCTAAAAGCCAAGGATAGAAATTTATGGTACATGGGTTATTTTATATCAGAGAAAGACAGGTGCATCCCGAGAAAAGAGCTGCACAGTAGTGATGTTCTGATGATCATGTTTGATAATACATTTTCTTTCTTTAGTTGCTAACCATTTGTTCAATGATAGGGAGACGGACACTCTAGTTTTGAAATAGAGGTGTTGCACAGGGTAGGTTGAGGTTTTTAAATACATAGATGATTGGTTTGGAGGTTGGGATAGTAAATATTCCTGTTGGTTACTAGAATGTTAGCTTTTATTACTAGCATACATAGTTCATTTGTTTTCTCATTCATCGCAGTAGAAAACACCTGTCCCTTTCTTTAGGAACTCATCTGAGGTCATCTAACTGCACAGTCCATAAAAAGATAGCTTCCTAGACGTATGAGCAAGTGTAAGTGGCTACATAATTTGGCTAACAGAAAATGGCTTAATATGGAGTCTGAATGCTCCTACTCTGTCTCATCATTTCTACCAGCTTGATCTGTAGGCCTCCCAGTAGTTCCTTGTTTGCATAAATAAAACGGTTGGTAATGATGTCCACTTGCTTCAATGTATAACTACAAAAATAGTAGTGAAAGAAGAAAATCAGCAGGTCAGATACTGCTATTACTGAGTTCTTGCCAAATGTGGAAAGACTGCAGAAGAGGAGGGTCATGCAGGAAAAAAAATTATGTTTTGTTGTAAACAGGAAAAGTATGTCTTGCATGCAATGTTAGAGGAAAGTAGGTCAAAGATTTACTCAGATAATACTTCAAAAAGAGGGATGCGAATTAAGGATGTACAGGTGAGGCATGCCTTGGGCTTGAGCTTTCTTAAAAATACTCTTTGCGCTCCCAGTCAAGTAGTTCAATGGCCAGAGAAACAACAATCATTCAATTTTAGAGCAAATCTACAGCAAGCTCTTTTGGGGCAAGTTTCCTTTTACTGATGATTCTCTGCTGGTTAGGTTAACCCAGCCTGACCTTTAAGATAACACAGCTGTATTATAGCCTATAAAGTTGTTGGGTTTGACTGGCCCCTGGTAGGTGGTTCCATTATACTGCACTTCTCCTGTGTAGATATACATTTATGCTTACAAACTTAGTAGTGGCAATTCCTGCTGCTGCAAGATAAGTATGATTTAATATAAAAAGAAAAAACAGGTCTGTAGGCTGAAGACACAGTCACATAATTTTGAGATAATTTCATTTGTCAAGTAAGCCAGTGGGCTTTGCAGTAAAACAAACCAGAATTTGATTACTTACTATTACTAAATGTAATTTAACCTTGTTTAGGAAAGAGATAGGCTCTCTGTAATGCTTTGCTAAAGCTTAATAAATTAAAATGCTACTGTTACTCCCATGGCCATGCTGTTTAATTTACAATCCACTTGCACACTAGCTATTTTAAGCATAATTGTATAATATGCTTTATCAATTAATTTTATAGAAAAATGAAACCACCTGTAGCTGTTGTGTCATGGAGGGGGTTGTTAATGGTTGTCTTGTGGGATTCTTTTCAGCTCTTGTTTTCACATCAGTAATGGCAGCAGTCCTTTGATTTAGATCAAAGCAAGAACAAAAGCTTCTTAGGAGCAAGTGAGAGTCAGAAGGTGAAAATGAAGAGGAAAAAAAGTTATAAAATCCCATACCATAGCCTAGAACTAAACTACTAAAATGAGAAAATGAACTTTTTACAGCTATAGCTGCAATATTATTTTAGTGTAATTTACTTCTGAGGATGAGACCAAACCTTCAGAAGCTTGGGTATCGTATTTTCTTCCTTGATTACAAACCAGTGAATCTTATCTTGCCTGTACAGGTGTTGAATTTTTTCTTTCTCAGACTATATTCACTTGCAGTCATTAAAGATCTAGGGCACTTAGTGTAAATATTAAAGATGATATATGAAGCCTGAGAAAGTTAATCTTGGGTAATTACACTCTACATAGCTCTTCTAACTAGCAAAAATTTCTCTGCAATTTTTGTTGGATAAGTAATCTGCTAGTGCAATACGGTGCTCTTCAGTAGCTGAAGCACTGATGAGACGAACAAAGTGATTCCATACATTAGTCTAATTTTTCTAAGCATTTTATGAAAATGTCATGATATACTGTGATTGGCTGTAGCAGCCTATGCAGGAAGTGTTGCATTGTAAAATATGAATTCTTTTACCCCGAGAATAATTCTTGAAAGGATATGTGTACGTTAATAGCTTCACCGCGTTCTCTAAATGCTTTCTAGCAGGACATAGTTTTATTCTGCAGATCTAAGATAAAAACTTTTCTGTGTAGAAAACTAGTATTGCCTGTGAACAGATTTCTCACTGGCTAACTAATAGGAGCATTAAGTTTGTTATCCACCAGGTAACTTTCCTAATAAGATCAGATCTGGCATGAACAAGAAGCTGAAGCTTAGGGGTTCGTATGACCTGTATGTAGGTGCCCTTTCTGTGTTTATTTGACAATTTCTTTCTCTTCTGGCTGACTGACGTTTCCCTCTGGAAAAAAAAGAGAGTACAGAAAGAAGGGCAGCTAATTAATACTTCCAAATTTTGTTTCTATTTCTAACTCATCAGCAGTTTCCCTTTTCAGCTACATTGGGGGAAATTATCAAATAGAGTCTAATGAACTATTACTGCTAGCCAATTAAGACTACCCCTTCTCCCCTCTCCCCCCCAATAAATTAGTTACAACACTGAACAGATTTACTCACTTAGGAAAACAGTATAAATCAAGTCTATTAAAGAATAATAATGCATTCTTGCCTTGAAAACTATCCCATTTTGATCAGCCCCATTCTACATTAAACAACAGCAAATCCAGAACGTCTGCACAGAAGACAAATGAAAATCACTATAAGTATGAAGAGATTTCTTTTGAGAAAAGCCTGGGAAGACTGATACTTTTTACAAGCAGATATTAAAAAAAAATATAGTGGAAAGACATAAAACACTCTAATGTATTTGGGGATCAGGTAGGCATTCATATTTCTCTACTCTCATACAAAAATCAGGAGAAATTGAAAAGAGGAAGAGTTTATAAATCACAGTAAAACCTTCTTGTAAACACAGAAATAAAATAAGTGAACCAAGAATTCTTTATGAAACTTACAGCAATTAAAAGAGAAATACATGCTTCATTTTACTGTGCTAATTACAGTGACAGGTTATAGTTAAAAACTAAGAGTGTACTGGAATTAAAGTAGTTTACCAATGTATATAAAAGAAGTATGACAATACCAGATAATTTTTTAAGAACTGTGTCATCATATAAAATTATAGGGAAATTTTATACCCTAATACGCTAGTCACAGAATTATTATTTAGCTATTTTTAGGATTTCAAAATGGTTTATTCCTTAATTGTTCAATTCATAACATCCTACACGTTACTCTCAAGCGTTTGCTACTTCTTGTGATATGTTAAATTAGGTGGAATGTTTTTTGTTTTGAAAGATCTTCTCTGCTTTGAGTCAACTTTGAAATCATTAAAATTCAATTTCCCTTATCTAAGCTTTATAAATAATATTTCAGAGTATTTTTTTCTTTTTCCAGAAAGTAGGAGAAAATTGTAGGTATTCTATAAGCATAGAGCAATCGGATCTAAAAATTATCTAGTACAAAATACACTGTCATATTTAAGGTGGCTTTTTATAATAATTACATTCCATCCATAAATTATTCTATTTACAATGGTTAGAGTAGCCAGTAATTCCTTGGGATTGTTTGTGGAAAAAATGTAAGGACTCCAGAATGGGTTTGTTCTCAGAGACCCCAGATCTACTCTGTTCAGAACTTAATTCTGATTTGTGCTTCCAGAGATAAGATATATCTCCTACAGCACTTCAACAAGGTTTCTCTTGTCTGCTTACTTAGGAGAGAAAAACTTGGGCTTCTTTTTATGCTTGTACAACTAATCACTGGGGGAAGGAATTGGCAGGAGAAGGTCCATAGCCATGAACTCCTGCACTCCATCCTTTGAGGAATGCCATGCCTTGCCATGCATCAGCACCTGCCGCAGCCTTACGCTGCAACATATTCCCTCCTTACTTGGTGTATTTTTGTGTGCATGTTTGTTGCTAATTCAGGAGTGCTCTGTACTGGAGATCAGTCCTAACATTGTTATGCTTTCCCATAATTAACGTTTCAGTAAACCCACAGGGTGTTAGTGCCTGAGTGTCCAGCAAACAATAAAGGTTCCACTTCAAATCTTTGTGGAGAGGAATTTACAGCCAGTGCAAGATGCACTGTTTAGATGGGATAGCTTCCTAGCAATGTTAGCACTTTTTTTTTTTTTTCCCCTTCATGCAACCTATTGGAGAATCATAAGAAAGTTTATGCAAACTTAAATATATTATTAAATCACTACCAGATGCGTTGCAATGTCAAAAATGAAAGCAGGAATTAGGGAAAGTCAACAAGCCAAAGCAATGCTTGGATAATACAAGTTGTCAGCCCCTAGTTTCACTGATTCATGTAAAGGATGGTGTTTTCTTTTGTATCCTGGGGGTGGCATTGATGAAAAATTTCTTTTCTTTGAAGAGCATCTAAAATTTTTTTGTAGTGTTAATACAGGGTCTCCATAAGGACGTGTTACGGAAATATTTATTTTGAAATAATTGAACAAAATACGAAGTGAAAGAAATTACACTTGGCTATGAATTCAGGTGCCCTATATACATAACTGAATTTTATCTCCTTGTACAAGATTGATTTCATTTTCAAATGCTTTGAGGAATGGGATTTTTTTGATTGAACCATTTCCAGAAGAATTCACCTTTGTAGGCAACACTGTTGTTTGAATCGGTTGCATGGTGTATTAAAGAAAATATTTCATACATCACTTCTTTTTCCTTTACACATAGTTTCTTACCCTTACTGTTTTATTTTTAAGTGCTAAGACTTAGAGATTCGAAAAGTTTGTATGTGGTTCCCCCAATTTAGAGAACTATCATGAAAGACAACAGGAAAAGTCTATTTCTTTTTTTAAGGAGGTAATCTTTGAGGTCAGTAATCAGTTACATTAATTCAACTGGATGTTCTCAGGTTTGTTGGGTTTTTTTCTTTAAAAATTCTTCTGTAACTCTTCTGCTGCGCAGGTAGAATTGGCCCCTTAAACTCATCAAATTAATGATCTCTGACCCTTTCATTTTTTAGAAGGGATCCAGGTCTCTTCTTGTGTGAAAGCAGAAAACAAAAGGCTGGTTATGGCTGACACCACTTCTCGCTGGGTGGCTTTCTGCATGTGTGTTGGCACATTCAGTAGTGGAGTAGAAGGGACTCTGATCCCAGGAGCGCACAACTCAAGAACACAACATAGCCTGGACGTACTGCAGGGAGGGAGAATTTAGACTGACAGATTTCTCCATTGTAATAGTTTCCCTGATACCGTTTAGTAACAATAAATAAGGCCGCTTTCACTGTTATGGTATGATTGTTTGCATTATATTAGCTTTATTTTTTCTGTAATGCCTGTAAAACAATATGGATCAAAGTGGGATCACATTAAGCCTTGAAATATTGTGAACGTTTGGCCATGCTTCATCATTTGAGAAAAAGAAGAAAAATTTGAGAAAAAAGAAAAAAATAAATAGGAATAAAATCAAGGAGAAAGTAGACATCAGAGATGAGAGTCAGTTAAGATGAATATGTCAGAGCCTTAAAAGGAGACAATGGTATGGAATAACTAGAAACTGAAAAGAGGAAATAAAATGTTAATTTTCTTTTAAAAGGAATAGAACTTAGCATGAAAATATATCGAATAATTATTTTACAATATAAAGCAAAGGTATTGACATATTTGGAAGGTGCAGATGTGGGATAGTGTATTTGTTTTGATTTATTTTTATTGGGCTTTCCTTTTAGGCACTGTTTTAGCTCTATAGGTTAATAGGGAAAGGAACTGACATTCAGATTGAGAGCATATATAAATAATAAAGAACTCTTGACGTTCTAGTATTAAATACCCAGAAGAGCAAAATCAAAGAATATTGTTGCTTATATATTGCCTAGATATAACCTAAAATTAAATGAAATACACGTGTGATTTTTCAAATTAACAAAAATATGCAGATTCTAGAGTCCTGCCTGTATGGAAAAATCTCTCTGATTAGTTATTGTAATTCAATACAGATGGCCTTCAAAGAAAAAAGGAAAAAAGCTGATAGTAAGTTGGAGATTACGTTTTTCTTTCTCCACCTGGTATTCCATAAACAATAAAATGTTAATGTTATAATTTGTTATTATGCTGATTTAAAATTATTATGGCTTTCTGAACAAGAATAAAAGTTTCTGAGCTTCTTGAAAGTTAGTAAAAGTTGTTTCTAATGGAAAGAGTTAAGCAACCTAAGATGAGCGGTCAATATCAGATATAATTTATGAGATTGGTTTTATTGCTAGATCATATGTGTTTCTTTTGTATAAGGGTGTCTAAAAGTATTTTTTCTGAGACCTCTTTTCATGTTATTCTAGTGCCTTGCATACCAGTGGACAGATTTTAGTTTAATTATTAAGATGGGCACAAGAATAAGCATTTAGGTCTAACCTTATAATATTTATGCGCGCGCTGAATAAATACTCTTCAGACTCTATTCTTCACACTGGGTATTCTCTTGGTAATCACATAAATAAACAAAGGACAATTAGTATTATACAGACTATCCAATAAACCAGCTGGGATCATAAGCCTCTGTTCTTTTTCCCCTGATGCACAGCCTGGGCAAAATCTTCCCAGGAGCTGCGGAAAACACCTAATTCCCATTTGTATATAACAGAGTTTGGGGTTCAACACTTCTAGGTTCACATCCTTAGACAGAAAAACACTGTTTTGTTTCTCAATCAATAAAGAGTACATTCTTCCTGGCTACGGAGCAGGGGTTTGGGCCGTGCATGTCTCCTTGACAGCACTGTATTTTGCTAGCTGGGGGCACGGATCATGCTGATATGGATTTTTTTAATTTCCATTCTCATTTCCACTGAAGATTCTAATTAGATTCTGGTGATGCTTAAGAGGAGGAAGGGACAGTGTTTCTCTGAACATTATTCTTTCTAATGCAGAGGGCAGTAGTTTTCTGACGTGCAGCATTTAGCACAGGTGAAAACAGATGTCTTGTCTGTCTTTAGCAAACCGTCATTTGTCAAACTTGGCAAGAATTGTGCTAAGAGGAGCTGGGGAAGGGCTGCGAGGCTCGGGGAGAGTGGCAAAGCCTGGGTCTGGGAGCGCTGGAGTGCAGAGAGCTGATAGCAGCCTGCTCCCGAGTGCAAGTTTCCAGGGAGTGTTTCTTCTTGGCACTGACACAGCCAAGTCTCCAGCTCCGACACAGATGTTCCTCCAGCAGCCCTGAAGTAACGCTGCTTGCCGGATACAATGTCATACCCAGGGGTTCGTGGTCCACCTCAGCCTTCTCAGAGGACTCGCTACTGATGAAATCAAATGCTTAGGGAAGCATGAGATGCGGGGCTTTATCTAATATTTTGTCTCGGCTAGAGAGGCTGGTGAATTGCCACAGCTCAGTACTGCACTGCTTTACACCACTGCAACTTTCTTCAAAGCAAACTCTTGGTAAAATCCTCTAATTTCCCTCTGATTGCAAACCGGTGTGAAGACTGGAATGATTTGCCTGCTGGAAGAATGTTGACTCTCGAGTGGGAGTCAGAGGGACTGCAAACAGTGGGTATTGTTGTGATTATATTTGCATCTCTGAAGCTGCTTCATTTGCTGGGACTGATTGATTTTTCAGAAGGTAAAGTGGTTTGTGCTGTTTGTAGGTGTGGTGTCTGATCTGCTAAAATAGACTTAGAGAGCATCAGGTATAAAAGCTGTGAAATGAAAAGGCTTGAAAAGTGAACATAACATTCAGACTAAAAATCCTGGTTTGCTTCCCCTGGTTTTACTTTGTTATTGTAAAACAGAAGTAGATGCTAGCACAGGATTTGTATTTTGCTGTGAATTTCCAAGTGTCTGTGGGTCGATGTTTATTAGAAAGACTGAAAATAGTGAACATAACACCTGTCAGTTGCCTTTGAAAGCTGTTCAGTGCTATAAAACTTGATAGATTAAGTGGATCTTAGTTCAGTTCTCATTTATAACACACTTTGCTCTTCTGATTTATGATGCAATTAGAGTTTTGTTCTGTATCAATATTTATGTGTTAAAAATCCGTTTCAGAGATAAATGCAAAACACGCTTACTTACAGGATAAGCTCTAGGATCAAGTCTGCTTGACACCTTTCAAAAAAGTGCATAGATGCCAACATTAAATGTGGGTATTTTAAATATATATAATTAATATATGTTTTAAAATTCCTGTTTGCTTGCTCAGATTCCTGTCTGCTGTCTACTATATGGGTCATATCATTTCATCTACTCTCAAACAGGGCTTCAAATTAGTTTTAACAGGATTTTTATTTCTATACAAAGTGAAGTTTATTTCACATTTTATAGAAATAGGCCATTTCAGTTCAGTTATAAATGAGAACTTTTGCTGTCAACTTTTCAACTTTTTAACAAAATGTCTTGTATGGACTGCTGTAGCAAACAAAAGCTTTTAACTCCCTGAAGTCCTTGCTCAAAAAATACTGCTTTTGTCAGTATATTTGTGCACGTGAACACAAACCAATCCTTTCTGCTTTCAGTCAGAATCACACAGCCAAGGACAGCACTCCAGTTTTCTGAAACGTTAACTTTTTATCATGGAATAGGATCTCTGATGGATGTAGATTCACATCATCACCTCGTAAAATTGTTCAGCTGATAAAATGTGAAATCTTTAACACAGCACTTTTATAGTTACTGAACTATTGAAATAAATCATCCTTAAAACCATCTGTGGTGAGAATGTATAATATTTGCTGTGTTACTATATAATGCATTCGTTCTGGAACTGTAAAATTACTTTTTGAATTTTAAACAAATCAGTGACTTTTTTTCATAACAGTACTCACTTTTTGGGTTTTTTTTATGCTCTAGATGTGTAACGTTTTTAAAACCTAAAAAATCTTCTTACTAGATATGTGTTAGCTTCAACTTTATAACGTATGGTAACATATAGGAAAAAAGGATTAAAATGCAATTTTGGTTTTTTAGCAGGTGTACAGCTACATCCCTTTCTTGATTTCTCACAGTGTGATACTGCCATTAAGTCTGTGGGAAAATGTTTCATGTAATTTCAACTGTATTAAATCACTTTTTTAAAAAAATCCCCCTGGTAGAAATTATACTGATTTTAATATAAATAATAAGTTCAAGATGATGCATCAATTGAAGTGTAATATTTTGTTTTAATGCACCCATTAGTGCCATGGTATTTCCTCACATGATAATGTAATATTTTCACTCAAAAGTACCTAGCAACATAAAACTGATCTCTAAATGTAAAAAGATTAAACATAGTAGATACGTTCATAACATCCGCGGTGTGAATAGCTCCAGTGATTCAGGGGATTTCCTGTGCCCCTATGGCTGATCTGTGCTATTTAACTCTTCCGTGTTTGGGTACTGCCTTTTCTATTAAACAGAATTCTGCCCCAAATGATTAAGGGATATTTTATAGCGTATTCAGAACTAATGGTCTGCTGTTCTCCTACTGAATGCAAGGACAGGTTTTCTGTTGATGTAAGGAGGACCATATTTGAATGACAAGTGTTAATCCTGAAACCAAAATGACCAATGAGGTCTCCCCATCTACCCCATGGAGACAGGGCATGAGCCATATGCTGAAACAAACCTGTTCCAGTAGTTAGGCTTTCTGATGCTTTAACATGCTTGTCTTAACATCCCTGATATCGTAGAATCATCATAATCATATATTGACTTCTTTTGAAAATATCACTGAAAGATAGGGCAGCATGCTTGTCCTGTTGTTTGCCAATATAGGACAGAGAAAACGGGTAAATGACAAATCCTTAGTTGCAAACTTCTTACAACTCCACTGATTTTAGTGAGGTTGTTACGATGCATTACAGCAAATTCTACCCATCAGAGTGACTTCTCTAAGCCCAAATCAAGAGTCAAGAGCAGAAATGGGAGCAGAACTACTGTGATCCACAAAAGCATCATGGACTGACTAATTGGAGTGTTTCCATCCTTCCAGTTCACTCATCCTCTCTGTCCACCGAAGTGTAGAGGTAGCTTCAGCTTCACTACTCCTTAATCTGTTTGTACTGTGAAAACGCAACAGCTTGTTCATTGTTTATTTTTATAGTCATTTATAATTAGACATAAAATACCCTACATCTTGTATTCCAGGCGCTTTCAGTATTATTTTTTAAAATAATAGTAGACTTAGAGAAAAATTTCCTCTTTAACACAGCTACTGGAAGCATTCTACCCAGTACAGCTTTTTTGCCATGTGCAGTCATCTCTCGTGCAAAAATTGACTTTCAGTTGAACAGGCAAAAAGATTGGTCACCCAGTGTGCTATGATGGACAACCACCCTCCTTTACTTTACACAGCGAAGGAGTTATGGTGGAGAAGAGCTTGACTTGCCCTCACTCCTCCATGGGAAAGTAGGAGAATCCAGGCAATCTGCTTATTTTTCTTACAGCGTTCAACATTTGTCAGGACAGGGGACCTGGTTTGATCCTGTGTCCCAGACTAGGGACTATGTTCTACTTCATCCATCCTCCACTTTCCAATAAGCAGGAAAGAGAGACCAGAATGAGGAGAAAGTTGGCTTCACTGAAGCCAGCGAGCTATTTCAGTTATAAGGACAGAATTGAATCAATACCACTTTTACTAGGAAAAGAATGAAACTCTCCTTTCCTTCTCCTTCCATTACTTTGAAAGTGGTTTGACACTGATCAATATCTTCCCTCCAGCTTCCTTGCCTGAAACTTTTGCTGCTGGGTGGCTTCATTCCAAAGCTTTTGTTTTGTTACTCGGCTGGAAGGGGAGCAGAGGAAGGCAATCAGAACTGAAGCAAAGGACCAGAGCAGTAAAATAGCAGCACCAGGCTTAGAGGGAATTCATCCACCAGGACCTTGGAGGGGAGAAACTGGCAAAATGAAGGATACACTTTGCATTTGTGTGTCCAGAATATCTCTCAAGTGGTAGCTGTATGAAGACATTATGTAAATATGTGTGAGCAACTTTGTAAACATCAGGGGACTGCATAAATCCAAATCTTTAATAGGACAAACTTTGTGCCTCTTCCTTCATTGTGCATTGATTATGTTTGGAATTATAACACCTCATACAGAAGTGTTTTTCTTTTGTTTGTGAATATAATCAACCAGTGTTGCAATTTATTCTAGACCCTGCTATTCCTCCCCTTTTCCTTCCATTAATTTCTAACAGTTTCCAGAACGTGTTATTATTATGTTTCCAAATGCATATTCAGATGTAAATTTCATGTGTCATATACGAATGTCCCATAAACTCAATTTTTTTTGCCTAGTAGGCCCCTCTGGTCCCTACATGTCTTTCAACTCAATAGGCCATCAAGGCTGTGTAGGAATATTTGATCTTTAGCTTCTCTTGCTTGATGCAAAGCAAAGAGCAGCTCAATTACAGTTATCAATAATCATATTTGGCTGTAAAGTCTGCCTTGAGTGTAAATAGAGTAATTACTTGCTTTGGCTAGAATTTGGAAATTGTCTAAGGGGTATATTTTCTTTAAACAGGTAGTTTTCTCTCTTAGGATATATTTGTTCTGTGTAGGTACAGAAAGAGGTTTTTTAGGTTTTTTTTTTCTTTCTAATCTAATTTGGATGGGCAGAAGCCACCTGCACTCCAGAACTCATGTTACTGCGTTTGAGTTGATTTGCTCTGTCACACTAACATGCTAAAATGTGGCCTCTTTTGTAGCTCGAGTACTTAAAAGCACAGAGAGGATAAGGTTAGGTCTGTCTGCAGTCATCTGTGTTAACACGTTGTTAGTTACCCTTATGGCTTAGCAAAACCAGTAAAGTTTAAATTATCATCTCGAATACAGTATGAGTCTCCCCCTTAGAAAATGAATGATATGGGGAAAGACATAATGCTGACAAATTCTCTGTTGCTTTGTACTTTTCTAAGAGAAAGAACCTGAAAAAGTAATGGAGTTTTCTCCTTGTCAACATGCGGCTGGTAAGAATTATCCAAATTTGGATGTCCTACCCATGCACTGGTGGCTGTGCTGCAAGTCCAGCTTCCAGCAGACTCTCCTGTGGTGCTCCCTCTCCTCTCTCAGCCAAATGGGATGCAATATAGCATAACTCCACAATAAACAGAAAGAATATACCACACGTCGCCTTGCCTTCTCTCAGCAGCTGCTTGTAACACCTGATTAGGATCTGCTATCAGTAAGCTGTTCAGTTTTCACATGGTGAAACGTACACATGTACACTTCCTTCTTGTCTTTTTTTCTTCTCCAGAGACACTTGTAGGATTAAGGGAACTACTTTCTTCTGAGTAAGCCAGTATCAACTGCCTCAAAAAATTCTGTTCACGGATGCTGAGATCCAAGTTCCAACTCATGGCATCAAGGTACACAGTAGTGTTAGGTTTGCTATGATCTTACACACCAGAAATGACAAGCAGCTAGGGAAGCTTCTCCTTGTGTTCATCTTTGCAAAGGCATAGTTACTTTTGAGCATCATTTGAACTTTCTTTAAGAGATCTTGAGTATTCATCTTAAGCACATCATTCATCCAAAGTTGTCTGGGTTTTAACCTTTTCCCTCCAGACTAGATCAGATCTCCCTTTCTCAGGACCATTTTACTATCATTGTTCAAGTACATTATGAAAACCTGTGTTGAGTACAAACACATTTGAGAAGGAACTGGAGTAAAATATATTTGAATTAGCACTCAGAGAAGGAAAACAGAGTACTAGGTTTTATCAGGATGTACTGCATGTTGAAATGTGACCAACACTCCATCTGACTATTACAGAATACTAACATAAATAGATCCTTTATCAACAAAGGAAATCAGAAGATGAAGGAAAGATCACACAGAAAGCACTCAGTATTCAGTCATAACAACCATTGCTGGCCAAAATTTCATATCTTTTCAAAGGGAAGGAGCTATTTTCCCCCAGTATATAGAGGAAAAACACTCCAAAGAAAGGTTTGTAACATGCATTTGATACCTGTAGCAAAGCCTGCATCTAACCACTGTGTATCCCAGAGCATGGATACTGGGAGCTTCCTATAGAATGCCCTGCCTAGGCATTTTCCCTCTGCACTCTGCCACTGCCTCAGGCTCAAGCTGCTTTTAAAATGTAGCTCCACATAAAATGATTCATTTTAAGATGACAGAGATTCGGTATGACAAAGTATGCTTCTGAAAAATAACTACACTTGGTCAGCTGAGTATGGGTGAGGAGAGAAAAGCATTGGCTAATCATTAATGTACTTCAGGGCTGAGAATATAGCAGGCTTTACTGTTAGAATATGATATTTGCAAAGACATAAATAATCATTGCTTAAAGTGACATTATAGAACAAGATTAAATATGTGCAATGACGGAATGACTGAATGGAAAAAAAACATCCATGATAGTGCACTGATGTAGAAATAATGTAGTCACCTTTGGTCTCTTGACTTCGTAAATTATTTGTTCCATGTTTGACGCAGTTTTTGACCAGAATTCTTTGACCTTTGATATTAATGAGACATGGGAGGTACTCAGTGAAATTTGTAGGGATTTATATATTCAGATTACACGTAGACCTATATGAAACATGAAGATTTACAAAGCAGTTGAATATGTTCCATGTAATAATGTGAAAATAATACCATAATTTAAAGCCATTCTGCTACGATTTCATTTTCTAGTATGCATTTTAGCTCATAATAAAAATTCTTATGGAATTACCTTTGGGAAAAATCACAAAAGCAGCCATAAAGCTGTTTTTGCAGTCTCATCTGGACCCGTAATGCTGTATAGCTGCTTCATGTTACTCTAGCAGTATAAAGAAGCACAAATCAGACTGTTCTGTTTGTAGAAATCTAATATGTCCTTCCAAAGTCTGTAGTCAATGAACTTTTAGAAACACCCTAACAGTAAATTGAGTGTATGTGTGTATGAATGTGTGTACATTTGTTGAAGAGAGAGAAATAATCTAAAATTAAGACTTTGTGTACCAAATTTTAACACCAAGTAACTTTTAATGGCTATAGTAGCCCAAGGGGACAACTGTATGATGGAAGGTCTGACACAGGTTCAAGTAGGTCACTTTTAATGTTAACAAAAAAAAAAAAATTGTCATTACTGATCAATTCAGTATTTGTGCTGTTGTGCAGATTGATTATTTTATACTTACTTGTAAGTAGATGTATGGATTCCGTATGTGCATTTGCCTGATTTTTTCGATATGTATTTAGATGAACAGACCTTGAAAATTTCTGATAAACATCTGCCCATATTTTGGGTACAATTTATTTTCAGCCTTCCACTGATCAGTTAAGAAAGAATGAGTTATGTCATATAAAAGAAATAATTTTTCTGACAACAGGGCTTTCAAAAGTTAGCAGGAGGAATATTGATTGAAGTTCACTGAAATGAGTCAAACCAAAATGAAGTGCAACAGTTTGGTGACAGTTTCATGATTCTCCCAAAGGTGGCTTGTTCCTTGCAGATAAAACTGCTGGGTTTGGAGTGGGATAGTGAAATTAGAGGAATTAGAGGAGAGAAGGGGAAAAAAAGTCTAGTTTGCTTAGGGATCTATCAACAAGTGAATAAGTAGTGAGGTAAGGAGGACCTCAAAAAAATTTGAATAAAATAGAATAATTGGGAAAGTAAATAGGAAGACTCATGAGTTTCAGTGAATTAGATTTTTATATGTCATGTGTCAATCATATTACATTCGAGCATACGCTTTTGTGTAAGGAGAGAAAATGTAGTATTCCATGCTCAAAAAAAGATTATATTCCCCTGTGATCCAATGGGGGTCACTTTCCTAAGTTGTGACTCTCCAGATAGCCCCAGTGATTGAAGCACTGGTTTCAGCCTACCTATATCTGAAGATTGCAGCCATAATATTTAACCTGTGTACTAGCAGTTTGGTTTCTGTCCTTCTTGTGCTGTAAATTCTTTAGGCTCCTTTGTTTCTTAATAAAAGATGGAGTTCTAGAATATACACATCACTATGAAATTTGAGCTAAGGCAAACTGAGTAGGTCGGCATCATTCTTGCAAAGTTATATTTATGAAGTAATAATCAGAATTCCTCCCTCTGAGATGGCAACAGAAGAATATTTCACTTGACCTGAAATACCACTCCAGGGCGGTATCCCTTTCAACAAGCGGTAGCGCAGTGGTACTGTTAACACTGAAACAGTTACTGCTAGTTATTTTTCCCAAGAATACATGTGATCATCATCCTTAGACTATGGGCTAATCTGCGCTCAGTCTCTCCCTGTATTTCTTCTGTATTTTGAGTTGTTTATAAGGTGCTTCATTATTTCTCAGTCAGATGGGTACTAATTATCAGCAACTTCATTGCATAATTAGAAGAATCACTATTAAATCGTAAGAAAGTTGGGTTAGCATTTTGGAACCCCCATTATGATTCCTCTCCTTTGTGACCTTAGGAAATCTTCTAGAAAATGGTGAAAAACGTACTAGTTAACTCACTGTCTGTTGTGAGCGTAAATAGATTAAAAGTTGTTTCAGATGCTAGAGCAGGGAGGCCATATTGTCTCTCGGTGCTGGGAGACACACATTGATGGATCTCTCTTAATCTCACTGTCAAAACTAGGAGCCCAAGTTAGAAACTTGATCATGGTGAGCGATAGGTTTATAAATAGCTTCAACCTGTTGAGACTTCTTATACAAAAAAGGCAGTCCGAATCCACCCAGAAACGTGTTGGAATCAGTCAATACCCAAGACTTTATTTTTTACTACAAATAGTATGTACTTTCTTGTTGAGAAAGCAGGTAGTCTCATCTCAGATTCGAATAAAAAGCTATTGTAAAATGAATTACAGTACGATTTTTACTGTAGCATAGTATTTTCTGTTTAACTCCTTTATAGTTTCCTCAGCTATAAATGTTTTATATTACATATTCTTTTTAAGATAAACCTTGGTGTTTCTTCTTTGGTTATTATAAGCAAAATATAATTCATTTGAACTCATATGTATATATGTATAGAGAGGAATACACTGCTTTATGAGATATGTAGCACATAGGATACATACATACACATATGCAATGAAATATATACGGAAAATAATTTTATATTTCAATTTATGGTGTACTGAGTGCAAGTAGATGGATTTTTAGTATTTCACACACTGCAAATTATAAAAATAATTCTTTCCTGATTTGTATTTCCTTTGAAATATTTCAAAATACAGGCCCTATTTCTCAGTCTCATACTAACATGAATAGTCTTTTAATACAACGTATTTGTAATATGAATGCACTTTTAATTTTAGCACAAGATGCAGTTTTTTGAGAGGAGATTTCCTACAGGATTCTGCTTTCCCAAACACAAAAAATAGAATTCATTTTAATTTAAACTTGGAAAATAAATTGCAAATAATAACTTGAAGAAAAATATTATATAGTTTGGTATTGCAGATAGACTCTGTTGTGTTTCAATAATGATGCACTGCAAATAAATGTTTCTTTGTTATATTTCAATAATAAGTAATACGATTTACATTGCTAAAAAAATAAATAAATATTGTTTCCAGTTCTGTCTACCTCTGGGCAATTTTTCATCCTCGTTACTGAAGTCACTAAAAGGGACCCCAATCAATTAACTCACAATAATCATTTTGGGATTCGATTCAGCCCCTGATCCTCAAATATATCAGAAAACTGTAACCTTTTTACTTGCTTTTCTCAGATGAACAAGTCTAATGCACTGTCCTATATAAAATTCCAGCTGATTTCTTCAGAGGTTATACGCGTCCATCACTTTATTCTCTCAGTAGAGTATTGTGCACAAAACAGCACATTCCAAATACAGCAATCAACACAAAAGTATAGTCTGCTTTCATAAAAGTAGAGAACCTCAAAGTACTACCAATAAATGGATGCTTCACTGTGTAGGCATATATTACCATGAATTTGTGCTTCTAGCTTTTTTCCAAATGGAGATGAAATTGCTGAAACTAGTGTTATTAAAAGCTTTTATTCAGATTTCTTTTATCTGTGCCAGGTTAAACATGTATCTCATGGATGAACACTTGAATAGAAGCATCTGAAAAGTCATAATTAAGTAAAATCTTTAGTAGCAAATTCATGCTTTTATGAATTTTACTAAATTGTGCAATTTTGTATTATTTGTATAACCAGAGACAGTAGTTGCATTCATTCTATTGGTTATTATTTAAAAAATAAGAGTTTCTGCCGGAAGTCTTCACACTTCAAGGGTTGTTTCTATTTGTACGGCTTTAGAAGCAGCCAGAGAGTCAGGGAGCCGCATTCTCATTTCTAGTTCTCTACTGCTGAGAAGGAACAACTAGCAGCAGGTCAATATTTATGATAGCTCCCATTTTCTTCACTCTGCATGTCATGCTAATAGAGGGCAGGTGATGGAAGATGAATAGAGAGCAGGAGAGAGTGGGTCCTTGGGGGCATCTTCCCCAGCGTTGAGGTGGTGAATGAACCAATATTTGCATGCAACAATATGCAAAGGCAAGTGGAGATTTTCTGCGTGCTGCATAGGTCCAGAGCCATTGAAACAGAAGCATGTTTTGAATGTAGTTTTTAAGGAGGGCTTGGAAGAATCATGGGTTAATTCATAAAGAGAGTTAAACACCTAAGGAACTGCAAGGAAGGAATCACAGTAGGGTTTGTCTAGGACCTGATGATATTATCTGTCTTTTAAGCGTAGATAAGATTGAAGTACCATTACAACAGACTTCACAGGCTCAGGGCAAGAAAGCTATAGCTCTTGTTCATTTTTGCTCTTCTGTATGTATATGTATCTGTGGACATGCACATATGGACAGGCAGACAAAAACCAGAAGGAGCTCTGTGAGAGAAAAAACAAAACAAACCAAAACTGAAACTGTTTGGTATTTTCTGTTGTTGCCATTTTCCCAGAGAAGTATAGTTGTTCAGGCCGGTGACAAGTGGTGTTCCCCAGGGGTCAGTACTGGGACCAGTCCTGTTCAATATATTCATCAATGACCTGGATGAGGGGATAGAGTGCACCCTCAGCAAGTTCGTTGATGATACAAAACTGGGGGGGTGGCTGACACACCAGAAGGCTGTGCCGCCATACGGAGAGACCTGGACAGGCTGGAGAGTTGGGCAGAGAGGAACCTTATGAAATTCAACAAGGGCAAGTGTAGGGTGCTGCACCCGGGGAGGAATAACCCTATGCACCAGTACAGGCTGGGGGCTGAGCTGCTGGAGATCAGCTCTGTGGAAAGAGACCTGGGAGTCCTGGGGGACAACAGGATGACCATGAGTCAGCAGTGTAAAGGCAGCCAATGGCATCCTGGGGTGCATCAAGAAGAGTGTGGCCAGCAGGTCGAGGGAGGTCATCCCTCCCCTCTACTCTGCCCTGGTGAGGCCGTATGTGGAGTATATGTCCAGTTCTGGGCTCCCCAGTTCAAGGAGGACAGGGAACTGCTGGAGAGGGTGCAGCAAAGGGCTACCAAGATGATTAGGGGTCTGGAACATCCCTCTTATGAAGAAATGCTGAGGGATTTGGGTCTTTTCAGTCTGGAAAAAAGAAGACTGAGGAGGGAGCTTATCAGCACTTATAAATACTTAAAGGGTGGGTGTCAGGAGGATGGGGCCAGGCTCTTGTCAGTGGTGCCCAGGGACAGGACAAGAGGCAATGGGCACAAACTTGAATATAGGAAGTTCCACCTAAACATGAGGAGGAACTTCTTTCCTTTGAGTGTGGCAGAGCACTGGAACAGGCTGCCCAGAGAGGTGGTGGAGTCTCCTTCCCTGGAGACATTCAAAACCCGCCTGGATGAGTTCCTGTGCAGCCTGCTCTCGGTGACCCTTCTGTGGCAGGGGGGTTGGACTAGATGATCTCTAGATGTCCCTTCCAATCCCTATCATTCTGTGATTCTCATTTACTCTATTGGATTATAAGTGAACATTTGAGAAACCACTGCTTTCAAACTAAGGAACCTATAGTTGGCAATGAGGGAATATAAAGAAAGATGCTCAGTTTTTTAGAAGTGTTGAACTACAAGAATTGTTGTGGATTTCAGAAGAAATTTTTCTGAAAATCAGACCACCTCAATTCAAATTCCTAGATACTGATCTTTGTGACCCAGTTTAGACACCTACATTTGAAAGTGTAGTTTAAGCACTGGTGATTCTTCACGTACTATGTATCCTCAGCAGAAAATCTTTTTATTTTTTGATGGTTTTAAGACTTTTAAGCTGTATGATCAACCTCTTCAGTAAGATGAATCTAGGCAGGTCTAAAGCATACCCTGGTACTTATTTTATCCAGATTTTGGTGGATTGGTGTGTTGCAGGTTCAGATGGCCAGGAAGCTGCTTGGAAAATACATTAAGCTACTTCATGCTGAGAAAACAGTTTTTATAGACTTGTTTTTTGAATAGTCTCTCTCATTCTCATTTCAATAAAGACTAGTCTTACCCTGCAGGCAGTAAGAAGCATTATTTAACACCAAGTGATTCACAGTGTATTACTATTGTGCTACACAGTTGCACATTTCTGAGAAAAAAATGAACTTAATAATAGTTTTATTACTTTAATCCTATTATAATTGAATTCATAAATTAGAGTATTGCTTCTGCTTTGCAGTGTATTTGAGAATGGTTAAGAGAGTCTTATTCTAAAAATGAATGAAAAAAAAAGTGTTGTCTCTACTTGGATATTTTAAAAGATAAGTAATATCTTTCATATTTTCTATTGCTTTCTTTGAAGTTGTAGTCTTCTTGCAAAATATTTATCTGAGTTGAAATCTTACTTCCTAAAAAATTATATAGAGGATTTTTGCTGTAAGTCTTTCTGGCTCATTGTGAGAAGGAGGAAGGAAGAATAAGTGAATAAGTTAGAATTGGAGGTTTGTTTATTTTCCTTTAGCAGTCATGGAGAAACTAAAAATGCAAACTTTTCACAGAACTAAAACTCAGGAATTCATGGGGGTGGTAGGAATGTGAATTGATAGAATATGGTTGTTTCACCTGATTTAATGTTTTCTGATTATCTTATTTAATATGTTTTAATATTTGATAAATATTTTACATTTAAATAGTGTTTTTCATTCCTCAAACTTGCAAGACTAGCAGAATAAAAAAAGGAAGAAATTAAAGGAATTAATTTGAATCTCTAGATTCCTGTCGCAAATGTATCCTCTAGTCATCCTAAGTAGTTAGCACTTTTCAAGATGAGACTGTGGAAGATTTAAAAGCAGGCCAAACTCGCTCTTTAAGCTCTAGAGTTCCAGAAAAACTCCATAATGGGCAGTTCCTAATGGAGAACATTTATGTGAGAACTCACCTTTTATGAAGTTTTTGCCCGTGTCTGTCTGCCTAAATATAATAATAGAGTGGAAAGCTCTTTGAAAATAATTCTACTGAGGTTGTACGGAAGTTAAGATACAGAGAACTGTTTAAGACCTTAGACTAAGTCATAAGTTGGATTTCTGTAGCTCCTGAACTTAACGTTCTTCTATAAAGACCTGAATTGCACTCTGATTTTTCATACAGCTGTATATGCATATTATCCCTCTTGCATGTTTTTCTTTTCCAAATAATAAACTTCCCATTTCTGAAACATTGCTTTACAATGAAAAAAGAGAGCAACCTGGGTAATTTATATGTATAGTCATTTTGTGAGAATTAAAATGAGTTCCTGACTGGTATGCTTTGGGGAAATCATTAATCTTTCTTGAATTACCATATCTTTAAATGTGTTAATGTCCATCAGGTACGTGAAGTGAATCATCTAACATATCTTTAGCAAAATAAGGGGAGCAAATTCCATGAGTAATGAAGAATGCAAATGTACTGCATATTTACCTTCCATAGTACTATGATTACATTCTTGCAATAGATGTTGGGATTTTCTAAGGAACTATCTATTTCTGCAGATAATTTTTTATTTTAGTTGCAAATTTCTCTTACCCCCCAAAATGTGATCTTGGTTTCAGACAGCAGTCAGCTGCTTCAGCTTGTTTTGTGGAAGATCAACTGACACTAAACGCCCAATAACTATATTCCTTTTAATGTCTGTCAGTTCCTCATGTGTTTGACACCAATCAGGTGTTTGTCATTAGACAGCAGGATAGAAGACGGAAAGTATCTCTGAAAGTGTTATTGTAAAATTTGAATTGAAAGCTTAGACATTTTTCTTCAGTCACCACAGCTGTCATCCTGTGGTTCTCAGAAACACCAAGTCTGTCAATTGCAAACGAGAGGAGGATGGAAACATCTGAGTAGCTTAATGATACCTTATTACTTGTCTTCTATGTAAAGCAACACATTAAAGGTCAGGTTTTTATACTAAACTTAGAGGTAAAATTAGTATCAAAACTGATGCATTTCTTAACATCATGGTATCATGTAGTGTTTTAATTTAATCAATAATTAGAAGTAGCATTTTTTGGTGCTACATGTTTTAATTTGTTTCCTTAGCCTCCTAAAAGTAGTAGGACATTAAAAACTGAAAAGCAAAAATGAACTGACAGGTTTGTCATCTACAACTGTTCCTGAAAGGGACAGATTAATAAGAAAGGCTGGACTGGAGTGTTAAGACTATATGATACAGGATTGTGAAGGTATGGTATGCAGTGGAAGCAGGACTCAGTAAGCGCACGTATGTCAAAAGCATCAAATGACAGTCCCATAGTTTATGACCATACTTCAACGATCTATGTAAAATGTAGAAGTTGAGTCAAAATGATCTGAATTGCTAACAGAACCCTTTAATGGTGATTTATTTTGTGGTTGTACATTGTAATAAAGAATAAAAAAGCTTCCTGGAGCATGAACGATCTAAGTATTGTAAATGTTAGCCAGAAGGAAGATACATCACCAACACAATATTTGCACACAAATTCTTGAAACACCACTAGGGACTCTAATTAAAAAGTATCACATAAAAAGGAGGAAAAAAACCTATGACTAATTATTAATCTCCAGAACTAAACTGATTTAATTAGTTGAAGAATAAAGGTCATTGTCAAAGCTAACTGAAAAGGTACAACTTCTGTCAATATTTATTGGATTATACTTTTCTGTTTTCCCTAAGTGTTGGGTAATGCAGAGTGCTGCCTTATCTTCCTATAGCCATTCACTGGGTGGATCTGCAGGGTATCTTTGTACCCATTCGAAGCTATATCTCAGCACACTTTAACTTTTAGTCTAATACTGGCTCCATATGATAGCCAGGCCACTGACCAGTGAAGTGGGGGTAGGACAGTGCCTGTGATGTGTACAGGATACATTGCTCTTGAGACAGATTCTTCACTCTTGAGGCAACCTCTTCACTCCTCTTTTCCTATATGTATTTAAAATATGTGCAACGCTGTGTAACACTTCAGCACCAAAACAAATTTCAGACAGCACAGACTGTTAGGAAGAATATTTTCAGTGTAATTGAAATGAACTTTAGGTTAAAAAACCCTATCTCTTATTATTCCTTCTGCAATATTGTTTTAAATCAGGTTAATACATGCTGAGGCATTTTACCTGTCACATTCAAATGAATGCAGTGAACCATATGTTCGTTATTTTTCTGAATGGCTATTTCATGTAAAAGCTATTTTTAACAAGAAAACACAGTTGTGATAGCTTACAGTATACATTCATATTGTATAGCTACTTGGGGCCTATCCTGTATATCCATCCCATTTCCCCATGAAGAACCCTCGATGATAATTTTCATTGTTAAATTCCCCAGGAGTTTAGAATAAATAAGAAATGCAGAATGGGTCTTTCTTATTGTTATCCACAAAACAATAATCTTCAGGTAATATGAATAAATTACTGTTTTTCAAAGAGTATAAAGGTCAGCTTCTACCTGTCTGTTTTTTACAGAGTGAAATCATCCTCTTGCTACTGTTAAGTTTAATAAGACCTATTAATAATGAAAAACTTTTTTGTGAGGAGAAAAGAAATTGAATGTCAAAGGATTTTCAGTCTCCTTTTCAGATGATGCACAAACTTAACCCTTCACAAAATTGCATTCTGAAAATGAGTTATTTATTGCTGTAAAATATTAATTATCTTTTGGTTTCGATTTTGTTTTTTACTAGCACATATATAGTCATTGAAAGACATCTTTGGTTTAAGCAAATCCCTTAGGCAAACTGCTGCATCACAGTGGCCAACTCTTATAACAGCTGTGAAGAAATCTATCTTTCTGGGCAATTTATTTGTAGGAAAATCACCTCTTGGCTTCTTCTGCAACCTTTAATCTTTCCTTGGTCACAGGCTAGCATAGAAAAATACCTCATCAAAGGTAATTGGCTTTGCTAGGCTCTCTGAGCTGGAACACAGGCTGCCACCCAGACTTTCAGCCATGCAGAGTACGGGCCACCAAGCACCACAGTCCAGGAGCAACATGGGTGAAGCCACCTCTGCCAGCTGTCAGTTCCCCTTGATGGGGACAAATTGGATAACATTCTGATCCTAAACTACCATAGTGGAATTCTGCAGAAAGCGATGTGAATAGGCTCCAGTCCTTTCACATGAGTTAGCAGCAGGCTGCCAGAGCTGGGATGCCTGGGGAGAGCACAGCTCTCCCCAACCCTCTGCGGGACCCTCTCTCCCACAGTAGAGATGTGGCATCCCAGGGGAGAAATAGCCTGGGTAACTGCCTTATGTGTGTCCTGGATGCAGACAGCCAGTCTGACAAGTAATTGAATCTTACTCCCTGCCTCTGTGGAAGACATTATTCATTTTTCCATCAGACTTTGCTGCAAATTTGAACTGTTTCAACTGACTTGACTTACATTCTCCAGTTAGCTCTTTTAATCATTTTCTGTTCCCCTGTCTGTCATCTCCAATAAAGCAAACAGAATTTGTACTTTTACAATTCCTTCTCCATCATCCTCCTGAAATGCAGCTTAATTAAAATTAATATTTTCACACTTGCCTTCATATTTTTAAAACTCAGGCCTAAAGGTGGAAAGTGAGTGTCAAGTGCTATTGAATGCAGCATTTCAAGACAGTATAAAACAGTTCCCATTTCAGAGTACTGGAGAGCTAAACCTTAACATAGTCGGAAATAAGTGTAGAGGCAAAAAAATTGCTAGGAACATGTGCTAAAGACTTCTCAGGAATCAGTTTTTTCGATCTCTTATGCTGTTGCAGATTTCACAAGAGTAAATTCCTGCTGTGCTGATTTCTCTACACTGCTCCCCCCAAAATGGATATTTGTTATACTTGACTAATGTTTTGTATAAATTAATTGGTTATTGCATGTAGTAAAGAAATATTCCATGAAGCTTAATATATAAGGAAAGTAAAGAACTTCTGCTCCTATGCAGCAGCATCAATCATTCTTGAAGGAATTTGCTTATAGTTTCTGCATGACACACTGCATTTTTTATCAGGCTATTTGGAGAAGGCTCCAAAAATGTCTGCATGTCATAACTCTAACTGTTGATTTATGTTCCCTGGGCTTTCTGACTATTAGTCTTCATCTGTCCATCCAGTCTGTAGTAGTTCAAATGCTAAGCAAAAATTACGTTGCTGTTATATTTACTGCCCTGCTGCTAAATGCTCAACAATCTTTATGGCTTTGTTCTACCAAAGTAAGCAATGAGATTAACCAATATTAGTTACTTAGTACAGCAAAACCTCCACAGAAACTGCTTGTCCCTGGAGCAGTGGAATTCTTCCAGACAAACAAATGATCATTTGGGATGCTAAGCTTTCTCCTGACATTCTCAGTTTTATGGGTAAAAACCCTTGAAAGACCATGAAATTCAAGCTCTTCAAAGAAAAACGCATGTCTTCGTCTTTATACATGTGGGTGTCTACATGTATATCTACAAATGTCTACAAATGTCTACAAATCTCTACAAAATCAAATAAGGAGTAAGCCAGACATGGGATATTTTTTTCTTAGTTTTCCTTATTTGGTAAAAAAAAAATTCTTCTTTAAAAATTGTTCTTTAAAAATTAGTTTCGAAACAACCCTTTCCTTTTTTTTTTTTTGAAGATATTTTTTCAATGTAAATAACCACTTATGCATAAAGGAACTTTCAATGGATAATCACTTGGCAGGATTTGGAGGAGGAACTATTTTCAGTCTTACTTTTCATGCACTTATATCTTCTTTCATGTAAAATTTATTTCATAGTGCTTCTGCATAGATTTTGCTTTGATGGGTGTACTGTAAGCAAGTTAATTCTTTAAATTCTTAAATTTGGATCCATATTTTAAATGTTAAACGTGTTTCTTTTACTGTGGGTGAAGAATGAAAAGAAAAAGAAAGGCAGAATGCAAACTTTTTTCTGTGAAGGAAGATGTTCTGTACAGAGTATAGGTCTCATAGGGAAGCAGTATTCCATCAGCTGGTCTGTTATTCTGATTTGTCTCTGTTGAGGACTTCTAACAGCCTGAAAATACAGATAAGAATCATGAAAAATGAAGCTTCGGCTCTCTTGACACATTTAATCCACATCAAATTTTCAATATTTGAGTAAAACATGAAATATTATATCGTTCATACATCCTGTGTAATATTTCCTAATACAAAGAATAGGAAACCTAACTCAGAAAAAAAGTAAGATCTAATTTTAAACTGATTCTTTATTTATTACTTATTTACTTTTAATTGTTTAATTATACTGAACTGGGGACTGCACAAGTCTATGTAGTTTAGCTCACTTTTTGTTCAGTCCATCTGGAATCAGGAAGTCTATGCAAGCTCAGGATATAGCCGGTTTATGTTAAAATACCTGAAGAAAATATTCTTTCATAGCCAAAACTCTTCCTCTCTCAACAGAGATACAGATAAGCATACATGCATAAAACCTGGCTTAATATATAATGACTCAAATACTTGAATGATTGGTGTAATCAGGACATAAAGTCAGTTTTCACAAGATTTCTTTTCAGTTCACAGGCCAAAACTGTTCTGAAGCTGGAATCTAATTTAGATCCTATTTTAAAAATCTATTTCTAAGATTTTCTGCAGGGTTTCTATTTAACATTTCTAATCCAGATTCTTTTCACAGTTGATTAGTAATAGTATTTTCAGTGTTTTCCCATTGTCTTCTAACTTCAGATTCTCAAACTACTACTTCAACCAGTCCAGCTCTTGTCCCTGGAGCTTTTAATTTGGGAAGACATTTCCTTCATGTTTCCTAGATTTTATTCCTTACTCTCAGTTCAGGTTATGTGTGGGCAGCCTACTGCTGAGAAAAACCTGTTCATCCCTGGCTTTCTTGCATTCTGAACCTTTGAACAAAAGGAATTTAACAATAAAATTGTCACAATTGCTAGTGTGTTTTTGTGAACCGCAATGTCAAAGGTTTTCAATCATGACCACGTTTTAGTAGATTTTAAAGGGTACTCCAAAAACCTGTTCAAATAATGGGCAACTACCTGCTAAATGTCAAGTCCCAGTTTCAAAGCTGACGTAGCTTGACAAAGGTCTTCAGGAACATTTTATGTCAGGAAAACAAAGTATATTTTCCTAGCGATGGGAATAACACCAGTGCTTCTCTATAGAGCATTGGAAATAATGAGAAATCTTAGTTAAAACACCTTTGGATTTGTAAAATTAGAGTCATAACTGAAAACAGCATATCAGAATGGGAGTAATAACAACTGGTAGCTTTGTCATACGTGAACATGCAAGTTAACTGGTCTGCTTTTATCTATAACATGGCTAACTTGTCTACATAGGGGTATTATCATAAAAATTATTTCTTTCTCTTTCTCACCTTTCTCCTACCCTTCCTGTGGAAAAGACTTCATGTAGGGAAAACTTGGGCTGTTTTCTACTCTTTGTCACAGCACTGTTTCCAAACCTCCCAATGTACATCATAAATGAAATTAATATCTCAAATAGATGAGTAAGTATGGTGCATTGAATGCACATACAAATGTGTTTTTCAAAGTCGTCTAAGAGTTTGTTGAGGTGTAACCTTTTTCATTTATTCAATACTTTATTTCTTGTTAGGAAACTGCACAATCTTCTACTATAAGGTCATGTTGGACTTTTTGCTCATTTGAAAAATGAATAATTAAAGTTGCTGTCCAAAGGACAAATATCCGGATTTGATTAAGTACTGACGGAGATACAAGTAATGGGACAGATATAACTAAATTTTTAAATTTATAAGAATTGCTCATTGAAAAAAAAAATGGTCAGGAAAATTTACAATACTGTGATGATTAAACGTGATGCAACATTGACCTTCTCCATAAATAACAGAGATAATTGAATACAGTATACATGCTATTTTATACGAACACTTATAACACAGACAGCAACAAATTGGAAAGTAATATATTTTACAAGTTCCTCTTTGAGAAAGGCCAGACAAAATGGATTGATTTAGCAAGAAGCAAACTTTTCCCTTGGAATCAATTCCTGTTTTTTTCTAAGATAAATGGTGAAAATGCTATACGTAGTGCTGAGAGTAAAAGGGATAACTATTCTCCTGAAGCAGTCTGCGACTACATTTTTCAAGCTTGGAGGTTATTCTGGCTACAGCTGCCAAGGTAGAAGTTATCTTGACTGTCAGGCTTTCAGTTCTTTTCCAAAACGGAGATTTTATCAGTAATATTTGTCAGTGAGTCAGAGAAAGCTCATCTGTTTGAGAGAGAAATCAGTTACCCTCACTCAGGGTCAACTAAAATCTGGAATTTGCCTGCAGTCAAAGGTCCAAACCTAATTTACTGAAAGCTTTTTATCAAGCTTCAGAGTATGAGGCCATAATAACTTCTTATATTTAGATTCCTTATGGTAAACAAGTAGATGTTCACCACTGTGCACCTTTTCAATGACTGTAACTTCTAACGTTTCTGCTCATGAAGTTCCTGCTTACAGTGAAAAATTGGTACTTTAGTTATTTCTAAATATATTTCCATACATTACAGGAATCAGTCTAAATAAGAATTATTGCCATGACTAGGGTTTATGTTAACCTCTCAGCTTTGTGAACTTGGTCGATTCCGTAAATGACTGTTATGATTGCAATGACTGGTGTTGAAGAAAGTTTTAGAAAGAGAGGGACAGAGAGAGATATATTGTCTTATTTTTGAGTTTCATTCTTCCTCTCTACATTAAAAAAAGCTGATCAAGGAGAAAGACTGGATGTCAGTCTGACATTTTCAGTTGAGACCACAGTAAACCAAACAAGAAAATACATGCAATCAGTGTTTATAAAAATACTGTGCTTGAGCTTTTTTTACTTCCAAATAAGACCGTAGCATTGTCTGTCCTCTGGTAACATAGGCTTTCCTGTGGCACAAGTGTTGGTAGTAACATGCCTCAAATCTGACTTAGACCCTTTGTGTGGGGGCTTGAAACTTTTCAGCTGACCCTTATCTTTCTAAAGAGATTACTTGGTGCTGCAGGGTGCTAACCACATGTCTTCTCTCCAGAAAAACAATTACAGAAATATGTAAATTAAAAGGCAATTATTTCCATTAAATTCTGTGCAGTTAAAAATCAGTTGAATGATCTATGCTTAGACTAAGCTTAAAGTTAGGATAGCATCAGAGTAATTAGAGCTTGGTAGAGGCAAATCTATGGTTATTCATTAGACCTAATTTATGGTGTTGTAAAATGTCAGTGATAAAGATGACAGGTGTAAAGTGAACACCAGTGAAAATCAGCAACTCAGACACTACTTGTCATTAACATGTGGTGTCACTGCATTACAGCACAAAAAATTAGGGAAGATTGCAAGACACATTGATTATAAAAACCCCTCTCATTTAAACTACATCTGATGTTGCTTCCAACATACCCAGAAATATGCATTCGTCATCATTATAAAATCAAACTTTCCCAACAATTACCACAGAGTGATACATGGATACGGCAGTTGTTTCATGGACACATAAAAGCCTTTGCTCTGCAAACCATACATTCTGTTGCTGAGTTGGAAAACAGAAATTCTGCAGACCTCTGAGCATTTGGCTGTGCTAGAGATGATGTAGCGGCTGGATCGCTGTGGAAATTTATTGGTCTCCAACAAACCATGTTAAAAATGTACTATATTAATATGCAGAGGCAGAGTTGCTCTGCCACAGTAAAAAACGAATTAGGCAATGGTATTATTGCAGGTTAGTACAGAAATGGTGTCTAACTCATAGATGATTTCTCCTATTTTAGAGAATGCAATAAAATATTCAGGTCCTGTAGAGCTGTGTTCTGCGGGGGTAGGGAGAAGAGGAAGAAATGCCTCCAGAATAGCTCCTGGATGTTTTGTGAGCCACTCTGATAGCCTAAGAAGTGCTTAGAAAGTAGTATTATCACCTGTGGAAAAGGCATGAGAGATTACTAGAGGTTTTTTAAGCACTATTTTGTCATGAGCTCTGAAGATTTTCTTCTCCTGTACTTTTTTCTGCTTATGAACTTTCCTTTTCAGTGCAACCAATTGTTACTTGTGGAAGGTTCGTAGAAATCCCTCACCACAAAAATTACTTTCAGCATTTGGTTGCACTAAAAGGCTTAATGATAATGGTTTCATAAATATAGGGATAAATAAAAGAATGTGTACAAATATATATATTCCAGTTTAATGGAAGTTCACTGAATATAATAGATATTTCTCATTCTACTCTATCAAAAATTTTGCTATTTGTGGTATCACTAACAGTTTTCACATCAGAACTTCATGGCAATATCATGTCAGTCTGTGCCAGAGGGACCGTCTGTCTAGAGAAGGCTGTACTCTGTTTTATGTTCTTGGCAGACCAAAAA
Source organism: Larus michahellis (assembly GCF_964199755.1). Lineage (NCBI taxonomy): Eukaryota > Metazoa > Chordata > Aves > Charadriiformes > Laridae > Larus > Larus michahellis. The sequence continues at coordinate 64,224,734 of NC_133900.1, read as the reverse complement.
TCCTTTTTTCTTAAAACTTAATTAAACACAGTTCAATCTAGTTGGACTGGGAAAGGTTATGGCCACATCATTTCTTATTTCTCAGCAGCTGAGAATGATTGTTGGAATCTGAAGCTGATAATCTCATATTTGGCAGAACCCTGAGCAGATCTGGCATCTTTGACAACAGATTCTTCGAGGACATGAATCTGTCTCACCAATTTCTTTTTCTTTTTTTCTTTTTTTTTCCATTTAATTGCATCAGAATTGCTGTAGGCAGCTTAGTTTTCCAACAATTTTTCCTTTAATCATGCAATTTGTAAATCACCCACTTTTTTATTTCTGTGTTGTTTTATTCATCTTATGAACTACTTTTATAACCTTAAGTTTACAAATCACAGATAAAACCCCCTTCATTTCATTATTTAAATGTAATGATCCAAATTAACTTGGAATTTTATGAGGCAGGAGTATATGGATGAAATTATTTTAAGGCTGAATTGCAGATAAAAGGCAAAAGAACACTCAAAGAAAATTGCTATAATTAGTCATCACACTTGGATTTATATTTTTTGTGTCACTCTTTTGGCATTTCCTTCTGTTAAATAGGTGTCTGAGAGGAAAATATGGATATGGGAATGACTGCAAGATAGTTTCTCAGATTTAGACATTCTGAAGATTACATTCGAACACCTAAAAGGGAATCTCTATGCTACAATGGGTCTTGTGTTCTGGATAGACAAATAACGCTTCTGCAATGGAAGCAGAACCCTACAAAGCTCTACTCCAAGTGCCAGGCTGAGCATCAGTTATATCTCTTGTTCTATTTCAAGGTAAAATAGCTGTCAATGTAAATTATTTTCAATATTTTGTCTGGTTCTCTGGAAAACACAGTTTCTTTAACAGTCTGTTACAGGATATTTTAGTGATCTTAATATAGGTTCAGGTCTTCTTGATACTAACATACATAAAGATGCAATAATCAGGAATTTATAATCTCTACTTGCATAGGTTATGTCACTTTCTCTGTTGGGCTGATTTTATTGTTTATTCATACATTCATTCATAAATTTGAACAATCCTTTGTACTAAAACACTGACATAAAGCTTCCTCTCTCCCCCTGTTCTGTAAAATGAGATGAACAATCTGGTCCCCCTCTGAACCTCTGAGTTAAAATTGGAGGTAAATTTATCAGTAAAGCCTTGCATGTTCCTCCGTTTCTAGCAGAGAAATTCTTTCCCTTTTCTACCACAAACTTCAACTTTCTGTTTCCATTTAAAAATGTTTTCCCGAGGGTCTTAATTTAGATCATCTCTTTTAAACTTGAAGGTGTCTGATGTCTTCTTGACATCCCTCAATCCACTGGAAACTGTGGTCCATGTTACTGGTCCTTTCTTTGATTTCTGGCAGTTGTGGAGGAGAGTTTTCTAGATTCACAGCCTTCTCAAATATTGCTATATTCATAAGGACTTTATCTGCGGCCACTGAGAAACCTTCAGTAGCTGTGTTTTAATTTTGTAACAAATTTCTGAACTCTGACTTTAAATTATCTCCGTCATTTCATTTTATGTCTGTGAGCAATTTCATTTTTGTTCTGTCTTGGTCTAATAAGAATTGTCATTTCCAATTTCCCTTCTTTATCTCATGCCAACATTGTTGTCTACTGTCAGATCAGCAACATTATAGTTTTTTGCTGGCTGTAGATGATGGGGGGATTTTTATTTATTTTTGTTTGATAATTTTTTCTGCTAGTATAGGGCTTACATACATTCTAATACCCTGTTAAACTGCTGAGGATGTACACGAGGCTCCAGGGCATGTTGTGAACAAAACAAGAGGCAGATTTCTACTGCCAGTTCTATACCCTCCTCCCAAAAAGAAAATTGCAAATATTGTCTCTCTTGACTTCTTTACTAAGCTGTAGGTGCAATTGCATGCACCATTTATAATGCATCTACAAAGTTCGCTGCATTCCTCAGTAAAATGTAGTTACAGAGTTTTTCTTTGCTTGTATTTTTTATTCTCTTTCTGTCTTTCATTCTGATATCCTCACTGGCTTTATTAGTATTTCTGTTGACTGGCAGGTGCCTACTGACTTGATTTTTCCAATGTATTCATCTCTGCAATCCTTGCTTTAAATAGATAGGCACAGCAGGCAAATGGAGCATGGTTTATTACTATTATGTATATGTATCATAAGACACAAGAAGTTATGATTCATGAAGATCACTTTCAAAGGCCATGACAATGTAAGGAATTTAACCTTTATTTCCCAGTGCTTGGGATACCAATTCCTACTGGTCAAAGAAGCACACAGGAATATTCTGTATTAGTGTCATTTCTGGTACATCCGTTATGCTTGTCTCCACACAAGCAGGAAGGAGATTCTTCTTTATGTCTGTCATATATGTTTCCATGGTTTATGTCCTGATGCCAGAGCAGGTCAGATTCCGCGTAGTTTGTATCATGCTCCATTTACATCTGACTGGTAAAGAGCAGTTACACTGAGTGTATGATTTATTGGGAGAGAAGGTTTTCGGTTAATGCCTGAAGCACAGTGAATCTCTGAAACATCAAAAAAGATGGTACAACAAAAACTGGGAAAAAACCTATGTCATGCTGGAATAGGAAGTGAAGACAATGTGAAGAGAGGCTGGGAAGCTGAGCTGTGTAATTAAGCAGTATCTTATGCATGCAGTATGAAGCTGAGATTAGGGACATAGGACTAACGTGTCATGTGTTACTGTGAATCACTCGTTCTTTGGTAAATGCCCACATGTGTGTTTTACTACATTATATGTTCAAGGAAATATGAGCTGATTTTCTCTTTTTTATAATGTAAGGATTTGAACAGAAAACCTCTCCTAATGAGGACAGATAGGAGCACATCTGCCTTTGGTAGACAGGAATGTTTTGTATTACCACTAATGCAAGAAATACAGTGGGGTGCTGAACTCCAAAAAAAAGGGAGAACTGACTAACTCTGAAGGAGTTCTTCACTAAAGAATTAATTCATTACTAACAAAACCACTAAATTAAAATGCTTGTATTACTTGTAGAAAAATAAATTCAATGTTAGTAAAACATAATGTGGGACGTGTGTAAGTGACACAGTCTTTATTATTTTTTCAACAGGTTTATGTCACATGCCTTTTCCTAACAGATATTTGAGGTATTTTCCATAGCTAAAAGGAAAAACAGTTTAGATAAACAAATTGTCGTTTATAACAGGCAAATTACAGCTTCAAAAGCCAATTTATGTCTAAAGAGGTAGCCCAAGAGTTCCCCTTAAACCGTGAGTTCAGCTAACAAGCAATGAAGAAGCTAAAGCCTGAGTATAGTATATGCATTTTTGAATGAAGTGTAGCCACAGCGTACTTAAAACTGTCAAAAATGGCCATTGAAAAAAAGGTATGCAAAATTATTAAATATGAATAAGAATGGTCACCAAAAAAAATCAAGTCCTTTGTTGTTAGCTATTTATTTTTTCTGGTATTTCCTCAGAGCTACATATACCCACAAAGATGTTTACATGGTATCACTTCACATGAGTATTTTGACCTATAAAACTCTTAGTTAAACACTTTTACAATAAGATTATTTTGTCAAACCATATTTTTTGGCCAAAACATAATCTAACCCTGCAATTTAGTGAAGTATACTGAAAAGTGATAAAGAAACTGTGGGTGTCGCAAGGTGCTAACTGGACAATAAACCCCAGGGACCAAGACTGAAGTAGGACTTCAATCCTGACATATTCTCACACAGGCTTCCTTCCCAGAACTCTTCTGGAGCACCTGTGTTGCACCAGAGATATGGCAAACCTTTGCCCCAGTTTCTCTCCCAACCCTCTTCAATTCACCAATGTTCATAATTAAAATTACTTTAAAATGAAGGTGCTTGTTCTAGGTCACAATAATTACTGTGGTGATTTAGGGAATTTGCCTATGTGTAATTTCTGGATTCACTTTGAGAATATGAACTCTGTAGTTGTATCTGTGTCAGGCTGAAATGCCCATTTTCACTCCGGGTCCTCTCCAAGAATGCTTTGTTATATTTTCACCTCTATTTTGGAAAAAGCACTAACTAAGGATGGTCAAGCTTTAGTTATCATTATTTACATGAATTTGAATAATTTTGAGTGTTGCCACAGTTTATCTTTGATCACCTGAGAAAGGTATTGGACATCATTTGGTGAACGTGCATGGAAGTTGTAAAAGGCATTTCCTGACCATGTGTTTTGGAGAGAGGGATAGTGGACAAGAGAGATTTCGTTGAGGGGTAAAAATTCATATCCAAGAGGCAAGGAAGGACCCTGCACTACTTACAGAACTCTAACCCAAGTAGAAAGGAAAAATTCATTGTTAAAGAAATAGAAATAGAATATTTGTTCACCTTTATATATATATATATATTTGATGGAATACCTAAAGTAAGAAGGAAGTATGTTGGAGGTTTTTGCAAGTTGCACATATTCTATGCTTGATTCTGAGGAGATAAATTGTAAACCAAATTGTTGGTCAAACTGGTGCTCTGGAAAGGATTTTTTTAAATAACTGAAGCATTTTGGAGAGTCTGTGTTAGTTGTAGGGCCTAGGAAGCCAGACTGTGGGAGATCTTACCTCTCACAGTAGGGTGCTGTCTGGGGAATGTTATACCCTGAGACAGCATCTGTAGGCCAAAAAGCATATTTACAGTATAGCATACTTAAACTTTGAAAACTCAAAAATATCATCTTTGTAAATAAGTCCAAACCAATAGCCTAAGGAGTGTTCAGCAAAGGGAGATTTACCAAAGCTGTGACGACTGCCAGTTATAAAAATCAACCAAACAAAATATAAACACAAAATATTCTTTTAAATCAGCTGGTATTTCATGACGTGTTTGCAACACTAACAGTTTCTAAAGGAAATTATTGTTTGCAATGTGATCTCCTGGGAGGCTAGGAGAAAATTAGTTCCTTCAAGCTACTCTAACAAATTCTCAAGCAGTTACTATAAGATTTGGTGCTAGCTAAAGGCTGTGTCCTCTCGTAAGCATAGTCCTGATAGAACTTGCACTAAAAACTAATGGAGGAATTAGGAGAATTTCAGGAGGAATAATTGTTGCTTCCTTTCCAGAGGAAAAACTTTAGGACTATGAAGGAGTTATAAAATCTTGACTGATAAGTTACGGCACTCATCTTTGCATATTTTCTTATAGAAACAGTGATTCCCTTCTTTAACTTCCAGACGGAACGTGCTGGATTCCATCAGCAATGCTGCTTAGCATAGCTACTTTGCTATACTTTCTGTAAGAATTAAAAAGAGATTTTTAGAAGCTCTGTTCTTCTGCAGTGCTACAGCATGTTTCCATGTTGAAGGTCTTGTTCAGCTCAGACGCTGACCTAATTAGGTCATTAGCTTGCAGACCTAATGGAGTTTGCTATGCCTCGGCTGTTCTGGCTCATCATATCAAATTTCATAGTTTCTCCCAAATCATCAAGATAAATGGGTGCTTTTCTCTTTCTTGCAAATAAAATGGAGTATAGCAAGGGCAGATGACTTCAAATAACATCACTCTCATCTTAGTTCAGACTATCTAATTTTTAGTCAACGTTTCCCCTTCCTTTATTTCTTAATCTTCCAGATACCGCTGGACAACACTGAGTTCTCGGTCTAAACTGTTGATTCCCTGTAGTTACATAATTACTAGCATTTTAGACTTCAACAGCGGTCTCTCAGTGCTGCAAGTAGCCAAACAGAACCAGCTGGTGAATACCAGTTACTTTGTTACAGTAAATTAATGATATGTAGGAAATGAGTAGCAATATCCAATGATTAGCAATTAGCAATATCTCTGCAACAAGATGGGGGAGAAAATATGACGGAAAAGCTCATGAGTGGACATAAAGACAGGGAGATCACTTACCAATTACTATTATGGGCAAAACACTTGACTTGGAGAAAATTGATTTAATTTAGAATAGAACTGGGTACTGAGAAACAAAAACTAACTTCACTCTTTCATTCCTGACTCCTCTACCTGCTCTTCCATGCTGAGCTGTGCAGGGGATGAGGAGCGGGGGTTGCAATAGGTCCATAACAGTTCCTCTCTGCCTGTCCTTTCTCCTCACACTTTTCCCCTCCTCCAGTGTGGGTGCTTCCCATGACCTGCAGTTTTTGTCAGGAGCCTGCTCCAGCATGGCCTCTCCGCGGTCTGCAGCTTTCTTCAGGGCAGTTGGACTAGGTGACCGTTAAAGGTCCCTTCCAACCCAGCACATTCTATGATTCTATGAAACGTTCTCCTGCTCTGGCATGGGGTCCTCTGCGCTGCAGGCCCTTCAGCCCCCTTGCTGCTACCAAAACCGTGCCACTTAAACCCGATACAAATAGAAGTAAAAAACTGGACGTATTCCTTGTCAACGAATCCCATAGACTTAGAGGTGCCAAAATCATATAATCTTTTCTGCCATTTAATCAAGCATTCCCTTGAAGCTAGATATATTATTGTCCCTACTGATGCTGTTGAGGGACTCCAGGTTCATGATAGCTGAAAATGTTATGTTAGTTTCCAGCTTAACAATATTTGCAGTCATTTCATATCTGTTTGTGCCAATATTATTCTTTGCATTAAATAGTGTTATTTCCAGTTCTGAAGTTTGCATTTTTGGTATATTTGCAGGTAGTAGCCATATCCTTTCTTGGCATTGCATTCACTAAGCTAAACAAGCTCCAGGTCATCCTGGGAATTTTTGTCTTCATGTATTCCAATTGCAGTTTGTGCTTCACAAATAAGTCTGAGCAAAACTTTGCATGGTATTGGTGAGTCTGTCTCCCTGATGCCAAAGACTCAGTGTTTTCTGGCTTTAATGGAAAAACTTTCTTTGAAGCATTTTAGGTATCTTCTGTTATGGCCCCTTAGGATTGGTGGCTGATGGCCATTGTATGATCAAATAATACATGCATGTCTTTACTTTCTTTGTCATTTCGAAATAAGGACATCCTTTGTCCAGTTCACGTTTCCTGCTATTAGGATATTTAACACACTCCTGCTTATTGTGCCAAAATCTTTTATGATGGCCTTGTTACTTTGGTATTAATATTTTGTACAAGAGTATAACTGATGTGAATATCTGTGAAGGAGAAATTTGGCTATTAAAAGAGGTGAAACAATTACTGTAGCAAAAGTTCATGATGGAAAGATAAGAAAAATATATAACTAAACATCCCTGGTAGACAAGGCTATCAAACGTAAGATGGAAGTTGCAGAAACTTGAACAGCTGAGTAGGCTAGGGGCTGGACAAGTGCAATATTTGTAGGTATACTGTAAAGAAGTATTTTTTACTGGCTAACTGTCTTAATGCTGCTAATAAAAGCAAATAAAGCAAAGGCTTGACGTATACCCTTCTTCACATACTGAGGTGGTCTTTTCTTGAATGACCTTTGTGATCTCCAGTAAAACTGATCTGTTCATCTTTCCTTCCTGAAAAGAAGAACGAAGAAAGAGAGGGTAGCTTCCACTTGCAGATCACAGAAATAGTCTGGCACGTTACTATTGTTATAAAATTGACTGTAAGCTACCAAGATGATAACCACAGAGTGTCAGTCACATACGCTGTTTTCACCTTTTTTATCCCCCAATTTTTTTGCCATTTATTTTTTTGTGTTTCCATGGTAACAGCCATTAATGAAGCTGCCGCAGGTGTTTTTATGCCAGACCTTCTTAGGTTTGTTAGTTGACCAAATCCGTGCACCTGTAGCTTTTTCATTAACGGTTAAGTTATTTCTATTTTCTAGCCTGTTGGAAAGGCAACATGCAATTGATTTGGAATATGAAGCAAATACATGGGCTGGCACCCAAATCTCAATGGACCCTAAGTATACCTGAACAGCATGTCTCTTAGCTGTTTAAATTTATGAGAATTCATGGACTGGATATAGAATGAAACTCAGAAAATACATGAGTTTCTTCCACTCTGTTAAGTTTTCCTTTAAAATTGAAATATGTAATTTCTATTCTTTAGTTCTCAAAATTGTAAAATGAGGATGGCAATAATTTATGTAACCTCTGCCTGAAAATATCTTGAGCCCTGTCTATTTTCAGCTTCAGCTGTTGATAAGCGTAGTAATTTGCTTTGCATGCAGAAAAGCAGTGGCTTAGAGGTGAATGGTTTTGGTGCTTTTCAATTCTGAACACTTCATCTTTGGGTGTTCATTTTGTGAAATACACCAAGAGTTATTTTTGACAGTAAAGTTTTAGTGCACATCATACAGCTCCCACGGAGGCTGTTTTGCAATATATTGTTTTGTTTTGTTTCAGTGTATTTGCTGCCCAAATGAATGATGATGTTTTAGATCACAAGGGCCACATTGTGGGTGAAACTGTTTTTTTCTCAAGAAATACTATTCCTTCTAAAGGAACAGAGCGCTGTTTTAATTATCTCAGAGCTCTGAAAAGCTTGAAGTTGCAGAGACATGTTGATTCAAGAAATTTACCACTTTGGGGCTCTGTCTGTAAACATGTACTGACTAGGAAGAACTTATTAACAGAAACAGTGATTATCCCACCATGAAAATGTTCATCTTGGTATGTGACTTCTGATAGTGTTAGCTCAAATACCTTTCTTTCTTCCGTTAATTCTCAGCTAGATATTGTAGGGAACAGTCTCTCCTGCAGAGTAAGGTGAAGAATCAGACTCATCTTCGTGTAGAATAGATACCACTAGAATATGAATGAAAGCATACCATTCACAGCTAATACAGCCTATAGCTTTGTCTTTAGTACTAAATGGTAATTAATGCATTTAAAAGGATCATTAGGGTGCCATTTCACAATATGCTACATCTAATCTAACCGTGAACTAGATATACCAAAGCGAGGATCCCATCAGGATGTCCAACCACAAGTATCTATCTTGCCACACATTTTTCTGTCTTCCTTGTGTTGAAAGTAGGGATTGTGTGAGCTTGTTGTGAGTTCAGCTCACTGATCTAGCTAAACACTAACTCAGCAAACTAATCAGTCTCAGTTATTATTAGTCAAATGAATACAAAAGTCAGTACAAAAGAAGCAGTGGAGAGACCAGAAGAGCTCCTTCAGAGACTATACAATCAGAAACATTCTGAATTTGCTCGGGCTTGAGGAAATGCCTTTAACAAGCACGTCTTCTGGTTATCAGGAAAAGCACAAGCATCCCTGATGGTATTTTTCTAACTATAAGTGATGACAGAATGGAGCAAACTTGGTTTGCAAATGTTTTAGATTGTGATTCTCCTTTTTTATTATTAAAACAGTTTGTCTCTCAGCTCTGTTGGGGGAATGAAGTACAGACTGTCTTGCAAGGTGGAGAACCTCTGGCCTCAGCCCACGTACCAAGGGAACAGAAAGAAACAAATCTTCACAACACAGCAAACACTTTCAGTAATTGTAAGGGGTCCCCGTGACAAACAGGCCGTTGGAAAGGTCTGCAGAGCAGTGAGGTCCAGCGGTGTCAGATGGGAAGAGATGTGACACGCTGCCGTGTTGTGCTGTGCATGGTTCTCCTGGGGGTCCCTTCAGCACATCTTTTGCGCCTTGACACATCCAATCTACCAGTACTGCTGGGCTTACTCTGGCAGTGAGAACAGAGCTTTACAAGCCCTCTCCCCAGTGTCTAATACTATGTTTTGTGGTAGAGCAATGAGGAATTTCACCCCCTTCCTCCTTACCCCAGTAAATCAGAATTTCCTTTATTTCTCATTTCTTCTTCCTTTTTTACTCCCACGGACATGTGCCATCACCCACTTCAGGGAATTCCTCTTCTCTCCTTAGTCACCCCAAATTTGAGACAGATTGCATTAGAGCACAAATCCTACTACATTTAATAGAATGTGCTGCTAAGGCTTATGGTTTCTGGGGGACTTCTGGTTTCTTCACATATGCTTTACCTGTGAAGATGCATTTTGTTGCTCATATCAAGTGATAGTAAGAAAAAAAGGTGAAATATTAAAAACTGAACTGAACAAAGAAGTGAACATCACTTGGAAAGCAACCTCCTAAAAATGCTACAGTTGGATTTTAAAGAAATCTTTAGTGCTCACTATGTTTGCTTTTGTTGGTCAATTTGTAATTTACCAGATAAGCTATTTTCCTTAGAAAATGAAATACATACAATAAATATGTTGACAAAAAAAAATAAAAGAGAGAAATTAATTTTCTTTGTTAGAGAATTCCTTAGAATTTTTGACAGTTTAATACAATTTTCTAAAAATAAGTTATTTTTTTCCATTGTATATTCACTCATCTGCATTAGTTTAAAAATCTGTATGCAACTTTGTCAATGGTACATTAATTGGTTCATGGACACCATGAATCAAATATTTTCAAGGTCTTTAAAACTTCTATATTATGAAGGGGTCGCATGCTACTTATTTCTACAAATAAGGAATTACTATACTGAACTCTGTCCCTGCCAATCAACATTAGTTGATGCTATTCTTCATTTAAATTAGGACTCCTTTTTTAGGAAGAAATTATAGAAACATTGTTTGGTTTCAGTTCATCAGGCTTTTTTTTGTGAATAAAGTCTGGAAAATAATGATAAAATGGCAAGAATCTTCTCTAAAGTTAGGCCTCTGTTAAACCTTTCATCTTGTTTTATAATTCACATCACTTTTTACAGTGCCACTGAAGACTAGAACAAATGCCATTTTCTGTTAATAGCCACTGCTGTAAGCCTGTATATCACGCAAGAAGGTGTTGTCTGGCTCTTCCCAGAGTTAAAAAAAGAAGGTTTGAATACAGCCATATTGATTGAAAGCACACCTAATGGTGATCCCCCATTGTATTACATTTGTGCTATACAGTAAGATAGACTGAGAAGAAAACAGTTTTCTGTTTCCATGTCAACCTGAGATGGAATAATACAATCGATATTTACTTTTCACTTTGATGGGATGATTTTATGGCATTTTGTTTTAAGTAAAGGGAAAATTTTGGTGCAGGAAATAGTGTGGTTTATCTGGCTATTTTTATTTCAGTTTAATATAATAAGTATAATAATAAACTAAATAAATTAAATATAATAAATGGATTTAGATATCATATTTAGATATCATCAGGGAACAGACATGAAAATACCATTTTTCTGTGAGGGGTTAAGCTTTGCTAAGTTTTCCTCCCTGATGCCACTCCCATGCTAAAATTCTTAAATTTGACGCCATAGTAAAATTTCCTCTGACTGTGACCTCTGTTTCGCTCCATTCCATCTCCCCATCTGAAGCCAATTGTGCTTCAGACATTTGAGAAGGAACCAGTGCCACTTCCACAGCTTACATGAATATTTGCAAAGCTAAGCTGCGTAGTAGGAGACTTAGGAGAAGACTTGAAAAGTTTTAAGGACCCAGCAATCAAGTCTAGAGCTCTGCTGAAATCACTGCAGATACTATATGGAGTCCCATCTTTATAACCTGTTGGGGGGGGCCTGACTTAAACGCACAAGGTTTCTCAGGCACAGAAGGCTGAATGCGACGAGAAGTATTGTATTCTGCCCTCAGAGTCTGTTTTTCTCCCTTTGCTTGTAAATCTCCATAAACTTATTCCTTTTGAACATCTCAAACATATTTTCATGTATCAATTACTAATGATAACGATTGCTTTCTGAGTACAAAGAATATTAAGCAAATTATGCCAATGATTTAATGGGAGGTAAAGTGCTTATATTCCAGAGAGGTCAGAAATAGCTGCCCAAATACCCTGCTGGGAGCTTTGTTATTAGCTGTCTCCAAGTAGCTCTTTGCTCAGAACTTAAACCTCTAAGATCATCATAACTTTGATAAATTTAAGTCTCTTATCCTAATAAAAAAATTATCCCAGGGTTTTGAAAAACCTTCTCTGGCTAATAACGTGGTAGTTGTCCAGCTTTCAAAGAGTCTTGCCGAGTTCTTCAATCAATAATTCTTTATAATAAAATTTGCATTTTGTAGCCTTAAAAAGTGTTATCTTTGCTCCCTTAAAGCAGCATAGTCTGCCAACTTGTAAACAAGCAATAGTGGTATGAAAAATTAGCTTAAATGCCTTTTTTATGCAATTAACTTGTTGTGTAACTTGGTTCATCTTTCAGAACTAAGCAGAATTGACTGGGTTTGCATGCATTTTCTACTTAACTTTTCATATGTCTCAGTTTTGCCTGTGTGCTTCCAATCATTCAGGGCACAGATCTCAGTATCAAAATACCTGGTTTTGAGTTGCAAGAGATGAATAGAAAGACATGTGAAAAAATAATGTCTCTGCCTACTGTACACACAAAAGTGCTGGGGTGTGATTCCCACTGTATGGCACCAAAAAAATCAAATAACTGGGTAATTTTACAATTCGATTGACAGCTGCTTTCTTCAGCTTTCAGTGCTGTTAAATTATAATAATACAGTCTAGTGACACAGTAGGGCTATACTCCAGGAACACTACAAATTAGATAAAGAAGATATTTCATTAAAGTCAGAGAACTGAGAAGAGAAAGCTTGCTGGGGGTTGCTGGTACTGCCCTAACACATATTGTTTGACTAGTATCTGTTTTGATTTGGGTCCAAGCATCTGTTCTTGGAAAAGACACCACAGTCATCTTATCAGTCCAAGCTGTTATGAGCAATATTAGTGAGGAGCCAGCTCAAAAGGGTTGTGATGGATGATAACACAAGCCCCGTTCACAGGAAATTAGATTTTCTAAGTGCTGAAAAGAAACATTACAAAACTCAAACACCAGTAAATAACTGCTTTTTCCATCCTTTACCCTGGAGGAGGCAACTTTAATGTTCCTACAAGCTAGAAGGAATGTTGTTTTAATAATTGAAACCATGCACTTGATTTTGCATACAGATGTTTTGTTTCATTAAACTTAAAGGCAATTCTGCTTCCTATGTGGTTATTCTCTACAGAGGCACACAAATACTTATTGAAGAAAACAGTAGACAGACTTTTAAAATGTATCTACCAAGATGCATTTTTTTTTGTCTTTATTTGGGTCATTAGTGAATTTAATTTTTTTTCTGATGCTGATTGGGAAAACACCCCAAATGCGAAAGAAAACCAAATCATAGACTTTGATTTCAAAGACAGCTGTTAGTGACAGGATCTTTAAGCAAGCATTAGTCAGATTAGGTTCAGGTAATAAAGTATCTAATGTAGGTGAAGGTTGACATGAATCATTAATTCTGTGTGTTTGTAAAATTAGAAATCCTGTTATCTTCTTTAAATCTATGTTATATATCATTATATTCCTTTCTGCACTTGATAAAACAGTCTTGATAAATGTTTACTAGTGACTAACTTAGTGGAATACGAAATAGTCAATAGTTTCTAAATAGTCACCCATTATCCGAGTACCTGGAAGGGAAGAAAATGGAAGGAGCTCATCATCAGGAACTCGTGTATGTGTTTTGCTATGAGCTCACTCACAGCACTATACCGACCTCTTCTGAACCAGGGTTACTGGTATCATTTGTTAGTTTGGTTTTTTTTATCAACAGCTATGCTAACGTATCACAGACTCAAGTAGATGCACAATCCCTGCCTCAAAGATTTTACAATCCCAAATCACATTTGACTCAACTGAAGATCCTTGGTGGGCTGTACTTAGAGAAAGAGATGTATAATTTGTGAGGGGTCATTTGCTCTTCTTAGGGCAATGTCATTTTTCATAGAAACACAAAAAGAAAGCTGGTAAGGTTGTCAGGTGGTCATTTAGTCTGTTGCCTTGCTCTAAGGCTTGAGCCATTTCTGAAAAATATCTTGAAACAAATAAAGAAATGATGAGCTCACAACCTGCCTAGGAAACCTGACTGATTATATTAGCATGATTTAAAAAAAAACAAACTTACTGTTAATCTCTTGTGAAACTTAAGCTTATTACTTACTGCCTGTTACCCAACAAACATTGGAAAATTCTTTTCCTTTTTCTGACAACCTTGCACAGAGCAAAGACCGTTATATTGCTTCCCTTCAGTCTTACCCTCCCTAGAGCAAAACCCCCTGCTTTTTCAAGTTGTTTCTATTAAGAGTCCTTTTCATTCCTGATACTCATCTGTGAACTCACTTGTACAGGTTTGTGTCCTTGAAAAACAGTCCCATAAAGTTGACATAAACCCATATGTGAAGGTTTGCTAATTTTGCCAAGTCATTCTTTCTTCAGGGAGCACTTTGCACTCGTCTTGAGAGACTTGTATTCTTGAGGATTTAAATTTTTTTTCCTGATTTGCCCAAATTGCTTTGAATTGTAATCCTGTCTCCAGTGTGCTTCCAGGTCTTCCCAAACAATTGCTAGAACAGTTATTTTAATTTTACTATCTGTGTGGTTATTTCATGTAACTTACTGGTGCTGGGCTGTGATCATCTGGAGCAGATCTAAGTTTTGTGCAGAAAAGCCTTCTAATCGTTGCAAGATCAGCTTTTTATACCATATAGGGAGTTAGATGGGGTTTTTTCCTGCTTTTGATACCATCAATAAGCTCAGCGCAAGGTATTTATAATATTAATGACTAGATGGGCTTTTTTTGCAGCTTTGCTCCATCAACACATTTCAGCTGACGTAATGAAACAAAATGTCTGTTTTATTATTTAAACAAAAATGCAAATGGTTTATCTTATAAGTGATATTAAATAACTTGCAAAAATCTTTCTGGTTCACAAATTTTACAGCTAAGGTAAATTTTCTACTATGAAAATGTTATTTTATGCATCTTGGAATGTCCTTTTTACACCCTGATCAAGAGTGCTATAATACGGATCCAGTTCTGTATTATAATTGTGTTTTAGCAACTGAATCCAAACCAGCATAACCTTAGTGCCTTTATTGTAACTACACTGGTTTATATCTGTCCAGTGTCTGCGCCTCAGCTTTTTTATGCAACTTCTAATTGTTATGAGTAATTCCACTCATCTGTGTTACACAGACAATGGTATGCAACAGTGATACCCAAGTGATGTTAATCTATTAAATCAGTGAAGCTACCTCATTCTCTATGAACATGTATGCATAATAGGATGTGATAGACCATCAGACTAAAGGTCATTTTCATGTGCTCTTCCATATAGTTTCTGTCTATATAATTCAATGTTAGGAATGACTTCAAATTCACCTGTTCTTGGAGAGTATATTGCTTGCAGGAAAATGATACAATTTCATCTGCCATCAGTATTATAAATTTATGATTACTAGTGAATCATTGTTCCTTAATATTATACATTTTAATCAAATGTTCCCTTGGGCACATTTTCATTTCAGATCATTAGTGTGATTCTTATTGCAGTACAGAAAGAAATGTAATGGAAAACACCCAGTAGTGATCTGAAAGGCAAAAAAATTTTATAAGGGGTTCAAAGTCTATTAGAGTCCCATTTTGACATTCTTAATGAAGTAATTTAGGCTAATTTGATATTCTGTCTGTGAAAAGAAGCTGTATGTTAGGTAGTCAGGGGAGATCTTCGGAGAGTATGTGAGTCTTTCAAATTTAAGCAGTCCAGTGCTTCAAATGTATGTCCCCTATAGAAGTGCCTAAATCCCCATTTGAGTCTGGCCAAAAGCTTCACTTGCTTTTGGTTATAACACTTAGCAAAGTGAAATAACGGTAAAAACTTTTCTTGCTGTGTTTCTTTTTGCACAGTAGGTGTTACTGAACAAAACACAGCTGCAGGCAGTTTTGAATATTGAACTGCATCCTTCATAAGGAAGATCTTAGATTGGAAAATTCTCTGTCATTACAGCACAGTGTATATTCCAAGTAGCCAGCAATAAAGGAGGAGGAGGAGGATAGCCTTCCAGATATGTCAATAAATCTGCCCCTGGATTTGTGATCTGGAAAGAAATAACAGCTCTAGTAGCTACTCTACTACGCTACTTGTATTTCTTTCATTAGAACTGATAGAATTTCTTGCAACAGATCCTCTTACCCGTTTTGGTTTTTTTAACATTCAAAATACAGTAAAGAACATTGTAATAAGACCAGAATTCTCTAGCAGTGGTTTTCAGTGTCTTTCTGTAGAAATATAGACAGATAAAGAGTAAGGACCAGTTGATCAGGAACAGCTTAAGAATAAAAGGACTAACTAGCCTAGGTTTCCAGCATATTGTTGCTGATGTCTTTTCATTCGTAAGGTCAAAAGGAAGATGAGATCTCATCAACGCATAACTTAACCCTGAAAGGTGATGTGCATTCTACCCCTAATCCAGCAAAACCTATATGCCTCAAGGCTTTGCTGTCTTCATGCCCAGAATACTCACCAGCCCAGTATTTAACAGTCCTCACAGTCTGACTTTGCTCAGACTTTATAATATGATTTTATGATTATAAATAAATTGTGCTTCTGTTATTCAGCATATTATCTGTGAAAATGTCATTGTGCTTGCAATTAAACACATTGTAAACTTCTGACATCGCTACTCTTTCTACTAGTAATTGTATCAGGAAGTCACACTAGATAATATTTCTGCCTTGTATAAGATTAAATTTAGAAAACTCAAGGATTTCTTTACATATTAAAGGAGAAAGTATAATCACATTCTCTGCATCCTTGACATCATTTTCCCTAAGTTTCTTATTGAAGATCTGGCTAATAATTCAGCATAGCTTTTAACCTATAAAGACACATTTTCTTTGACTTTTCAAATATTAGGTTGCTAGTTCCATTTAATCTGCAGAAGTGTTCTGCAGTTAAATAATTCTGTTGTACAAAATGATGAGCATCCTCAGAAGCTTTTAATTCAGAGCTGATTTTTTTTTTTCTTCATTCAAGCCACTTCTATGAAGACACAAGACTGCTACTCTTTTACTTTCTGTCTTGCTTAGGCCCAGTTCTGTCCAAATCTGAAATTTTCCAACAGATTTATCCTGAAATGTCCTAGGACAATCTGGCTGTTTTGAGTAGAATCACCGCAACCTAGAGCAGAACACTGGGCAATGTTTGTGAAGAATGTAAACGTGCTCTGCAGGACCCTAAAGCTAAAAATGAACTCTAAAATCTTTGGTTTCTCTTTTTTCAGGTAGGAGGTAGCTGCTGAATTCTTTCATTCATTCTCCTGCTGCTGTTGGCTTTATGCTTCTGGAATTATTGCTTTTGTGTGAGGCATCGTAGGGATAGGAGCTGTATGTGCTACCTGCAGGCTTTGATTTACGCTTGCACAGTTCTTCAATAAGGTCAGAGCATTGCTGAACCAGTCTCACAAACTTCACACTAAGGGAAATTTCAACAAATTCTAACAATATTTCAGAAGATTGTCTTAAGAAGCTCGGGCTTCTGCTGTAACAAGTCTCAAATGTGTCACCCAAGAGGTTTAATCCTGATCTCTAGGCTAAGATTGGATAGAATTTTCTCTTACACATTATTGTTTTGTAAGAATTACTGACATTGCTTTGAATTACCATATAGTCAGTTGGAACCATCTCTTAAAGAAGCCCTTTAAGAATGGAGAGGAGCCCTTTTAAACATACATTTTCTAGTGAAGGCAATTTTACCGCAGTAGTTGTTAGAATTTCATTTATTCAGCTGTAATGAGCCCTGCAGTATATAAGGCACAAAGATAAAGTTTCTGCAATTCTGAAAAAGCTCACAGTCTAGATGGCATTAACTAGTAATTTGAGGGAAGAAAATAACATGTTTCTTTTGTTATTGTTACGAATTCACTTAGTGGTTATTATATGCTAAAGGCAGTTTAGGAGGGGTTTTGATGAAAGTGGTACAACATCTTGTTTAGTGGCATCGTTGTCTGGGGGGATGAGATGAAAATATCAAATGCCAAATGAGATACGTTAGTCCCACAAATTCGTGTAAGGAACATTTGAAAACAGTAATAAATAAAATTTGGACAAAGTCTGCAATGATTAATTCCCTGGGTGAATATACTTAATAATATTTTGAAGAATATCATAAAAATCACATGTAGAAAAATAGCATTCCAACTTAGAGAAACCCCAGGAACAGAGATTTCACTGGAAAATATGCTTTCTTTTCTTTGATATGTCTTTCTTACAACCATGATTAAAAGATAAAATTATTTTGAAGAGGGTGGTTTCAAACAATACTTGACTCAGAACTGAGGAGCAATTAGGAATGGATTTTCTGTATATAAATGTAAACACTTGTTTATTTTGGTGCGTGTATTTTCTATTAGCTAGTGGTACGTATTTATATTAATTTTATCAGATAGTTATCCCACATGACAAAAGAAAGCATAGCAACCCTGACATCAGTAGGACCCTGAAGGCTTAATCACTTCCAACTACATATTTGCTAGCAGGAGAGATTATTATCCAGTGCTTCCTCACAGCCATTTGTCACTCTGGGGAGGTTATTGTCCTCCCAGATCTATTAGCTCAGTCTCAAAAATAAACCACATTAGTGTAAGCAGTTTCAATAGCATTTTGATAACATGTCTAAGGATATATATGCGTTGAGTAATGAGATTTTATTTCTGAATTAACTACCATTACATTTGTGTCACTGGTTACTCAAGGAAAGAAAGAAAAATGGTAGATGTTAATTTGGGGTATATTGTACCTTGAAAAATAACCAGGCTTGATCTCAAGAACTCATTAAGATATACAGTAATAAAGTGCTATAGTAAATTGGTTATTGATTCTGAAACCCTGACCGATGATGGGTGATCAGGCTGCTTTCTCAATGCTCTTTATCCTGTTCCTTACTTTTTTCTTTTTTTTTTTTTTTAAATTTAGCTAACAAGTATGTGAAGTTTTCCAATACCAGTGCTATAGATGGCAAAAGCATTAGAGTTTTTAGTTACAAGGATTAAAGGGTGTAAAGACCTTCTGAAAATCCGTAATTATAAATAGAAATGACACTTTAACATAATATGTTAAATCATTCAAGTGAAAGTAATACTAAATACCTACAGATATATTTTTTAAAAAGCTTAATAAGTTTGCACTAATATATCTATCATTGATTACTTTTTCCAAACAGTTGCCAAAAAGATTGCCAAAAGATGCTTTATTAGACATCTTTTTTTTCCTCAGTCAGTCCAAACTCTTTTATTATAAGAAGGTATCGCGAAGGAAATTCTTACAGTTGGCCCACTTCTTGAACTTCAGTAATTTCCTGATGTTTCAGGACCCAGCTTTCCTTTCCGGGTAATTACACACAGAATGATACAAGCCTGACTGTATCACTGCCTAGTGGAGTGCAGTCACTCAAATGGGTTTGCCTGTCCAGGGTGCCAGTTCCCCCAAAGTGATCTGGAAGAAAAATGAAAGAAAGAGAGCGCTACTCTGCTTTTCTGAGCTGGCTAATAAGCTGCCTTGTGACACAGGTCAGCAAAACAGACATTTTCTGGGAGGTTTCTGTCCTACTCACAGGATCAGGCTTTCAAGCAAACATTCCTGGTATAGCAGCATTGATTTAACAATCACACATATATAAAAAGTCTTCCTCGTTTTGTTGAAGACACTATTTTAACTGTTTCAGTATGCTTACTCTGTGATTTGTATTACTATTTTAATTGTTTTTTCTTGTTTCTGAGGACACCAGAACCAGTAGAGAGATTTTATTTCTTAATAAGGCAATGTACATATAAGTAACAAAAAACATCATTAGAAACTCATACTAGAAATAATATCTGAAACAATTACTGCTCCTTTTTAAACAAATTTAACTTGTGTCAGTGTCCCCAGCGTCCTAGTTCTATAGGTCATCAGCATCACTTTGTTTACTAACTCTTAGTAGACCTTTGAAAACTGTTGAATTATGCATTCCTTATAAAATACCAGCTGGTGTTTTTATGCCTGTTTTAATATGATTTTTTTTTTCAATTCAAAAGAAATACTTAGGAGAGTTCTTTTCTTTAAAAGTAAATAAAGCCAGCCAAATAGAAAGGCTGTTCTGTTGCAGCCTGTTGCAAAAAAGATATGGAAACATTTGCAAGAATGCCATAGTTGGGAAGTTACTGTCTGAATTGGGAGCATTCTTCCGCATTAGTGACAAGAATTCTGATTAATTCTGGATTTCTCTTTTAAATTTGTACTGCCTATGAATAAAATTAGATGAATTGGATGTGTATGGGCTTTTTAAAATAAATGAAAATTGGACCCTCCCCTTGGCTTCTTTCAGTGTATACTATGTCACCAAGTTGCTATCATTACTCTTTTAATTCCTATTAGAGAAAGTGAGAACTATTGGTCCTTGTCTAAGTATTGGTATGGTCCCGTATTACAAATTCTGATATATATAATTTTATCAATACACGTTCAAGACTATAAATGAAAGATACTTTCTATGCAAACAGTTTTCCAGTCTATGATCTTATTGCTTTAATTCTGCTTCTCAATCTTTAGCAACTGACTCTAGCTCTACTGTTTCTCTTTCAAAGCAGCCTCTGTATCTTTTTACAAGTTACCTACAAGTTACCTGAGGTGTTGGAGCGTGTCCAGAGAAGGGCTACAAAGCTGGTGAGGGGTCTGGAGGACAAACCTTATGAAGAACAACTGAGGGAGCTGGGGTTGTTTAGCCTGGAGAAGAGGAGGCTGAGGGTAGACCTTATCACCCTCTACAACTACCTGAAAGGAGGTTGTAGAGAGATGGGGGCTGACCTCTTCTCCCTGGTGACAAGTGATAGGACGAGGGGAAACGGGTTCAAGTTACGTCAGGGGAGGTTTAGATTAGATATTAGGAGACATTTTTTCACTGAAAGGGTTATTAAACATTGGAATAGGCTGCCCAGGGAGGTGGTGGATTCACCATCTCTGGAGGTGTTTAAAAAAAGGGTAGATGGGGCACTTAGGGACATGGTTTAGAAGTGGCTTTTGTCAGGGTAGGTTAAAGGTTGGACTCGATGATCTTAAAGGTCCCTTCCAACCTCAACAATTCTATGATTCTATGATTCTACTCTATCTATAGTACAGTTCCTGTGCTTTCGTTTGCCAAACCATTGCTTTCTCTTTTAACTCATTTATAAATAAGTATGTCATCCATTTTATTTCATTTACATAGATCAATAATATCTGTTATTTTATCAGTTTCTGTTTTGGGTGACAAAGGGGAAAAGCATGAGAACCTTTGTATAACTGATTTGGATTTGGATTGGGAAGTATTTGCTTATGTGCTTTTACCACACTTTTACACTAGAATTGGCATTCAAGTATTCTGTGCTCTACAGTAATAGTAATTAACCATAGTTTGATGACTGTAAGTACAGAACACCAAAGAAAATGGCTTATAATCATGTATTAATCTTCTTGACTGTGGATTTTGTTCAACAGTACTAAGGATTTGTTCCATTGAGTTAAAATCACACCATATTCTATGTAAAATAAGACCTACAATTAACTATTTATTATATTCAGGTATTTCTTGGAGTTAAATTCCACAAGCGAAAAGGACTGCAAATTGAACAGGTTACTGTTACTCATATTTTGCTTCCATAGTTTTAAAGAGCAATCAAGAGGTTTTCTCTGCCAAGCTATTAGGCATCTAGTTAACTTCTTAGAAACAAATTACTTTTTATTTTTGTGCATGAACAGCTAAGTACACAATAAAAAATGGAGTACTACTTCTTCTGCTTGGATTTACTTTAGACCAGAAAAATTGAGTGCTTTATTCAAACATAAAGTGAGAATTATATGTCAAGGGCTGTATAAAATTTTCTTTTAATTTGGTCCTTTTTAAGAAATTAGTACAGGTTTGCATATCTACTTATAATATTTATTTCTTTGTGTATTAATTGGAAAGTGTATTATTAAAATTTTAAAAATAAATAAATATATGTAGTCATTCTGGATTTTTGAGTACTTCTATGAGAATTTCTATAACTACATATATTTATCCAAATATAAATATGGTTATATCTCTATCTGCTTATCTGATTTTAAACTAAGCAACAAAAACCATTTAATTTCGCAGATAGCTTTTTAGACCATAAGGCTCCTGTCTCTAGCAGCTGACATAAGACAGCTGTGCTATTTGGGTTTGTGCATGCATGTGTAAGAATCCATAGTGAGTTTTGTTACTTCTCTACTTTATTGTGTCTGCCTTATTTCTGTTGTGTGAGAGTTATTGTCAAGTCTCTATATTTCATACTTTAAAGAGTTAACTGTGTCTGAAGTCACACGTTGTGAGCACTGTGAAGAAATAATGTGAAATTACTGCTTTCTTTAAAATATGGCTTCTTAGTGTTCCACTGGGAAACAAAGAATTTGAAGGAGTCTTGTGGAACTCAAAAGGAATTTCAGTTTATCCTTGGCAACAGTTTCCAGCTGTGCCCAAGATGGCTGAGATCCATGTGTGAATGGGCTATCGGAAGAGAAGAGAGCAGCGTGAGGACAATTGCCAAACTATAATAATAAAAAAGCCCAAGGTATTTTATTTAATTGCAGTCAATAGTGGAAGCGGTCTGGAAAAGAAAACTAGGGAAAAAGAACCCTATCAGAGCCTTCTGGAAAAGAAAATAGCAAGTGGATTTGCTTCAGTTTAGGCCTGCTAAAAAACAGTGCCCAGTAGGATGATCTATTGAAGTATGGCAAGAGTGTGGTTTGTCAAGATCCCGGAGGAATCTCGCTGAACTGAACAGATTTTCCCTGGCAAGATCTCCCAAATCAAGAATCCTTGCTCTAACGGGACTTTGCAAATACTTTTTTTTATTAGTGATAGGACGTTTGGTGCAGGGTGTTTTCTACGGGAAGCTTGCTTCTTGTTTCTTCTTGTGTGCTAGCATTACAATACCCAGTGATCTTCCTACCTACTCTCTCCCTCCCACATTTATTCCCTCGTAAATTGACGTTTCTTTGGTTGATCCTTTTAACACAAGCTGGTATGTGTTATCACACATGGTTACTTTACTCTGGTTTAGCTGAAAAATTTGAACAATAAATGGAAAAACATTTACTAACAGGGAATGAAAAAGACATAGGGATTTTATGTATAGCAAATAAGTTGCAAATAAGTTGTATAGCAAATAAGTTGTAGGTATCGTGCTAACATAAATCAATGTCTTTGTCCTCCCACACAAAGTGGGGCCAAAGCGACCAGTAGATAGATGAGGAGCCACTGATAAAAGCAGAAATAAAAGACAAATAAAATACAAAGTAATGGATGCTTTAAATGCCTGTATTCATGCCATTCACAGCTCTCCACATTTCTAAGTAAAAATTCAGTCTAGTTGTAGCTCAGTGCACAAATAGAAAATTTAACGGGATGGCTATAGAAGAACATGGTCCACTTCTCATTTCCTTGTGAAGGCAGTGATATGAGTAGAAAGACTGAAAGTCTTGGCTAGAAATTCAGAGAACTGGGTAATGAAAAGCTGAGATCACCAAGGGAACAAAGGAAGACATCAACCTTATAATAAGATAGCTAGTCTAATGAATTATATATAGTTCAACTGTGGAGAGTTTCCACAAGGCAAGAAGGGAATATTGCTGCTGGAGGACAGACATGGGGAGGGAAGTTTGAGATGTTCATCCAGGCTACAGAACAGAAAGCAATAAGTTTATGTCAGGGCGATACATTTATGTCAAGGCAAGAAAATTATCTTAGCAGCTAATTTTGAAAAGACTGCAGGAAATACTCACTAAAACTAGGAATGTGATAAATGCTCAACAAGTGAGAAAAGTGAGGTTCTAAAGAGAAATGGAAGCTGCAGGCAAAAGAGAAGAAATTGAGCACTAGCAACTGAAAAGCCCTGCAACTGCAGAAAACTGCATGTTTTAATAGTTACAAAATCAGGACCATGTAATCAAACATCCCCACCTGTTGCAGCAGTTTATTTCTTTTATCTTGCAGCCTGAATTGCCCCAGGGAAGACTTGTAATCAGCATCAGCACGCTGTGGTCAGTGTTTGTGTGTGTGCCTGTGTGTGCAAGTGTTGATTCACAGAGAAAAGCATGTTTAAAAAGCTATCCAAAAAAAAAAGGTTTAAACTCTTGCTCAGTAAGTGACATTTCTTTTATTTTTCAGTGTTATTCCTTCCTTAGGTCCTGCGCAACAGTTAGCAAAACATGAGGACGGAAAGCCAGTGATCAGTTGAAACTTTTTTCCTAATGTTTTTGTGTAAAGGTTTCCAAGTTTATAAGTCAGATTTCATATCTCCTTGTTCAAACAACTAATTTTATGAGGATTTTTAGACAGTGAAAACAAAAGGACTTTGCTCCACTTGTCCTGATAATGCTCTGTGACTTAACCAGCATTTAAATGTTAATTCATAGAAAAACGAACAGAATTAGATTTTTGGATTTTTTTTTTTTTGCATACCTATTGCACATGTTAGATAAATCTCATTCTTATGACAGTGTATAATCTTCTAACATTTTTCAGGCTGTTGTTAGTTAATAGTTTCATAGTTTTGCTACACATGATAACCTTCAGCTGAAATAGAATAGATGTCTTTCAGAACAGTCATGAACAAAGCTGACGATAAATGCAATTTCAAATCTCAGAAAGTAGCTTGGAATACCTCACCTTCTTTATTTTGCAAGGATTAGTAGGCAAACATTTTTGGTCTTCCTTCAGTACTGAATAAGACTCTGCACCTTCCCCCCAGCTCTGTGATGTAGGAAATGAGATCATGGTTCAGCATTAAGTGAACTTTGGCAGCAGTGTAGGCCTAAGAAGATCCCACTTTCCCAGGTTAACCATCCATTCTCATCCCACACGATTACATCACTGTCCCAGGCACGCAGACAACATTATTTGCAGAGATGTGCTGTCAGCTGCTTCAGGATAGAGAACCAGGTTTGCAGAAGAAAGGGATGTTCTTAAGCAGTGAGATGCTGTGATGGGAATCGGTGTCAGGGAAGACAGGACTAGTCAGGGACCCTCAGCTCATGAAATTCCAGTCTGCCATTGAATCACAGTTTTACTAAGAGGAAGACATTTTGCATTTTTTTTGTGCGTTGCACTTTGTAAATTATTTAAGCATTATTTCAAAATGGTGCAAATGCATCCTAGTATTTTAGGCATTTGTAAATATGTGACTCCTGAATTTTAATAAGCCTTTAAACTGCACATGAAATTTTTATCAGCTAAGTTCCTATATTCAGCGCTGCCAAGGAGAATTTGTTGCTTCATAGTGGCTTCTTTACTTATGACTTTCAGAACACTAGTGAAAAATTGACAGTATTGGAACAGTGCTATCCAGATCATTAATTCTTACATCTGAGATTAATTATAGTCACAATGCAATTGTAGTCAAGATGGACTAGAAGATTGAGTAGAAGTTCTGCATTTGGGCACAGGATCATGTTTGTGTAACAGATTACACACCAGTCCTTACAGAGGATGGGATTCACAAGAGTGTATTTGTTACTTCTGGGCAGCCTAATGGCAAATCTGTCACACTTACCCAGCCTCTAAAATTCATCATGTGCACATACTAGGTATTTTTAGTTAATTTAGTGCTTGTTAAGAATGTCATCTGGTGTGTGATTAGAAGTGATTTTCAAGCTGAAACTCTACACACAGTTGCAAAAGCTACGAGTAGCTGCATCATTCTTAAGGAAACCAGAAGACTCAAAATAAAACACTGCTCTTACTACTTTTTAGTAGGAATACTGCGCTGCATATTTAGTATTACTAAATATGTATATTTAGACATTTATAATAACTCAGCTCTGTAGCAAGGAAATGAAAATACAAACATCATATTTTATGCTCGTTTTTAAGGCTAGCTGACCAACAGGAAGGACTCATACTATATCTTCTATTTCTTCTTTATAATATTTTTTTTTATTTTTTTATGATTTCTTTAAATCTCATTGCAAAAGAGAAAAGTGCATCCTTCATTAGTTTCTTTTGCACCTTTCTCTATTGTTCAAAATTGTTATTTTTATGGAAACAGAATACAGATCATCAATGGAGAATAAAGCAGTTTATTTCAAGACAGGCAACTTAGCATCTGAAAGCTATCAGTGTTTAAGAAAGGCTTGGTGGCATCTCTACAAAGGTGGTGTAATGTCACTATCACCCTGAATCAAAATGGGCTTTATACAAGCCACCAAAATTTGAAGAAAAACGTTAGCAATCCAAGTATGGAATATGAAACAAGCTACAGACAAGTCCTACTGAACTCTGTGGAAAATTTGCTGTTGACTTTGACAGTGGGCTTGGAAGTGACCTAATCCTGAATGATCTAGGTCAGAGCTGACTCACTTGGGGCTAGTTCAGCAGAATTGAGAAGCGTGTGCTAGTTTTGTTTCACTGTTTTGTGAAAGTTCTCTGAGCTTGCAATGAGACATGTCTCCTAAGAACTAAATTCGTATAAAGCATTTAAAAAACGCATTACAGTGACAGCCTAGAGCACTGCAGGTTAATTATTTCCACTCAGAATAATTGGATAATAGTATGAACACTATGAAGGTATACTCCACAAATTATTCATTAAAAGTATCTCTTTCTGGTCTTCTCTAACTTTCCTAATGAGTATGAAAAGACTTTTTGCTACAAAGTACAGAGATGCTTTTTAAGGGACGTTATAAGTGGCCTCCATCTCCAGCATCTTAGGGCCTGGGGATTCTTCCTCCTGGCTGCTGGAGCCCAGCCCAGCGTGCCAGGGGGTCTCCAGCCCAGGCCAAGGGATGTGGCTGCTGCTTTTCCATTTGCATGTTCAACCAGCCTGTATCCCAGGCCCCTCTTACCTACCCCACAGGTCTCCAACTCGCTGGCTTTTCCACTTAGTGCTCCCTCCAAACACTTATACACTCACACACTCGTCCCTCGGGCACCGTGTTCTTGTGTGTCCACCCAAATTGCAGCAGAGACCCTCTCCCTGCCTGATACCCCTGCTCAGTCACAGGGTCACCTGCTGTGGTCCCACTGCAGCTGCTGGTGCTGAGCCCCTCGCTCACACTGGACCCCACAATAGCTGCTTTTCAGGGGACACACCAGTCCCACCCCACTGGCTGGATCTGAGATTCCCACCCACTCCAGTGGGTGGCACAGAGACCCCACTGGCCCCAGGAGATGACACCACAGGCCAGGGACATTTGCACCCTCAATCTGACTCCGGCTGCTGGCCCTTTGGCAAATGTGAGCATATCTGAGTCCAGCATTGTGCATGTTCACATACACCATGCACACAGTTTAGATAAGAAGCTAAATATGGAGGTAATAAATACTTGAAAGGTCTCTCACCGTTTTTAATATCTCCCTATTTACTTTTTTATTCTAATTCTTAACTCCTTTTTAACATTTTTACTTTTATTCCCTCTATCCTTTCTCTGTTGAACCCCCCTTCTTCATTCTAGCTCATCTTGTATCTCCCATTTGATTCCTTTCCATCACCTGTCACTCACTTTTGATAGACTCATCTTTTTGTCTTCAATTGCTCTCTCCAGTCTTTTTACAACGGCATTTTTCTGTCTCTGCTTTCATATTCCTCAGCACAGGCACTGCATATCACTATTTTTCAGTTCTCCAGTTAGAAATTATCCTTGCTTTTGATTGAAGCATCTGTTGGTTTTCTTCCTTTATGAAACTCAGTGAATCTCCACTAAACCAGATAAACTCAGTTTGTTATCACTATTTAATCAAAATTGATTCAAACTCTTCAGGAGGTTTTCTTTACAGGTCGCGCTGCCATGCCTGCCATGCTGGGCCTCCCAGCCCCGTAAGCGAAGGAGCGCTCGGAGGGTCTCTCACTCCTGGTCACTGCTGCCAGCCCTTGAGGTTCTTCACTGACCAGGGACACTGCCAGTGAGATGTCCAGATGAGTCTGCTAAGTGTTAGGGCCCATTTCACTGCTACGGCAGTATCCACCTTGCTTAGGCTGTGATAAAACACACTTGTTCTTCAGTCTTTGTATCCATAAGCCATATGGAAGATGTTGAGTTCCTCAGCATCACATGCTTTCATCTGCCAATCTGTTTTTGTTGTACCAAATTTCTTGTGAATAGACATAGACAGTGTCTTTTCCTAAGTTGAGTGTCCTTCCTGAATAGGAAATAAAGCATTCTCGAGCAACATAAAGATTTTCTTTGGCCCAGAGTGTATATTTGCTCCTTGTTTCTTTGAGAGAAGCTGTCATTCCATTAAAGCTATACAAACATGTTTGAATCAAAGCCCAATGTAAAATAAAATAGTTCTTTTATCTCTTTTGTTTCCTACTTACACACTGGGTTTTAAGTGTGTTTGAAAATGTTGCGTACAAAAGCTGTTAGCTGTGAAGTTCTGTAGTTCAGCATTTTTATTCCAATCCTAAAATCCTTTTGAGCAATACTAAATTAGGAATTTCATTAAGAATAACACACAACATGCTACTATGCTCAGGATAGTAAAAGATCCTGACTTAAAACTATTGTACTGGACAGATGAGGTTTTTTGTTTGGTTGGGTTTTTTTAATTTCTCTGCACCATCTACTACACTCTTCTTCAAATATTATTTTCCTTTCGTCTGGTCTCTCCTCTGACTTAAAAGCCCATTCCTCCTAATCTCCTCCTTAGACCTCCACAAGGCAACTAACTTTCTGTTGCTGTCATTTATTGTGTGATAATTTGTATATATTACAGTTAGTTAAAAAAATCTATACCATTCTCATAAACAACAGAAGGGAAAAAATGAGGGAAGCTGCATAGTTCAGAAACTGCAATCAAACACATCCGGTTCATTGTGCGTTCTCTCGTATTCTCACAAGTGAGGTTTTTCTAAAGAAAGCAAGTAATCTGGTATAAATATGTCTCCTGTCACAGGGGACCAGCTTAGTTTTACCCATGCTCTGGCAGTGCACGTGCAAGTGTGTAAAGTGGTATTGAATGAACGAAGTGGTATTGAAAAACTAGCACATTTTCAAGCTTTGCACTGAAGAAAATCTATGCAATTTTCAGTGTTTATGCTCTGGCAGATGTTTATAATAGTTTTAGATAATTTTTGCATTAAACATTTGTATGGAAACCGTTCATGACATAAGCATTTTTTCAGGTTGAAAAGCTGCATATATGTCATAGGAAGGTGTGGTCTGAATAATAAAGCTGTAATTGTGAAATTTAATGAAGACGCTAAGGACGAAAGTGTGGCCATTTCTCTGTTTTATATTTTTTATAATTTGACACTTCTCTGCTCTTTTTCTTGTCTCTTGTGACATTAGGTTTTTTTTCCTCTCTTCTTTCATCCTTTGCCATTTGCCAGTCCCCAACTGTAGTTAGCGTTTTTGACTTCAATCCATGCTAAAGTACTTTTTGGCCTCCAGACTTCCCAATTGATCCTGACCTCTAGTTTGTTCATAGAGAAGTGTAACTACCAAGCTCCTAATCTGGGTCTGCCATTGGGAGGCTGATTTAAAACAGTACATAGAAGGGAATTTAAAGGGAAGAAGAGCAATCTCACTCTTGAATGTGTGTTTCAAAGTAGTCCTTAAAATGCTTCCATCAATTTTTTCAACTCAATACCTTGATGGCTTCTCCTTAGAGCAGTTCTGATGTGGTTTATAGGGCTTTAAAAGTCCATGAAGCTGATAGGTATATTTTCTGATGAAAACCAGAGAGTTAGGGGCTGTAGAGGAAGAATCACTAAAACACATATGTACAGACAAATGAGATTGGCATGAATGTTTTCCTGGCTTGGCAAAAAATGCTGATGATATGTAGAGTAGCCGACTGACAACTCACACAATTCCTCAGCAGGTTTTCCCAAAGAACTGAGGCTGAGACTTATAAATATTTATGTTATACGTAATTTTGTTTCATTCCCAGACTCACTATACAGAAGGAACACGTACTTTCATTTGGCTCTCTTCCACAAGTCCTGAACTGTGAATATGAAATCTGCACTTCATTTTGTCGCGCTTGCCTCTCCATCTGTGCTGAACCATTAACAGTTTAGTGGGGCTGCCAGCCCTGAAGGCCCAGGGAGAAATTCCATCAAACAGCTGAAACTGAGCTTAAACCATTATGCCAAGAAAGCACATTCATGCATTTCTTTTTTTGGTTTTCAGAATCTTTGTCACTTCCTACCAAAATTTTAGATTTAGCAAAATGACCTATGCAGCTTGGCTTTCAGGTCTTATACTAACCCCCTTCCAAAAAGATCCCATTCATAACTCATACAACGTAGGCATTTTCCCCGTTTTCATGGGAAGACTTAAAATCCTGTAAGTGAACAAAATCCAAATTCCAGCACTACTGGGATCTTGGCTGTTATGCCAAGGCTTTGGATGTGGCCAGTGGATTTTAATACTACTGAGTAAAAAGTGGAGCGAGACTTAAACAGTGGGAGCTCATCTGCTGTCTTTGCCAAATAAAGGAGTGAGGCTTTGAGAAAGAAAACAGTAAACAAAAATAAAAAACAATAGAGGGAAAAAGAGTGGGAATAAAAGGTAGTTTTACAGGTGACTTTTCTCTTTCATGGACAGGGAAGGAAGAATTTGTTGGGAGAATTGTTACTAGTTTTTAAACTTCCTACTAAATAGGATGATTACCTGGCCAAAAAGCTCTTTTAAGTACTCAGATGAGTGTGCTTTCTAGGTTAACGTGTATCACCCAAATCCCATTATAAAAAGTCCGCAATGAGGCGGGAGGCAAGGCAAGATTTTTATGTTTATTTGAACAGAGGGCGTCTGCTGCAGGCTGGAAAGGTGGGTAAAATTTGAGGGGCAAAGGCAGCTACAGCAGAGTCCATCTGGTGCAGCTGGTGGGGATGTGAGACAATCTGATTTATCTGCTACACCAGCGAAAAAGTGGCCTGCCTGCCCTCGCTTTCATGCTGACTACAAAGAATTTGCAAAGAAAAAAATCACACTTTGAAAGAGAGATATTTTGCCTCTAAAAACTACAAAAATCCCTTGGCTTGATAGTTTTTCCTGGGGTAGTCTCACCTGTCTCTGTAACAACAGGGCAAAATGTAATATGTACTGTCTTTCTAAAGCAGGGATCATACCTCTGAAAAAAGTAAATATGTAAAGAGTTAAGATAGTCTAGGTATAGATGCATATGTTTAGGAATGTATGGTCATTTATAAATCACTTATAATTTATAAATAATAATTTTTATATTCTAATGCATCCTTTTTTTCTTATCTTTTAACGTCTTTTATGAATATATTAATTCTTTATTTAATGAGAAAAAAAATTGTGCTTCTTTGTGTATTTTTATCATAACAAGCAGTGTCAGATCTACATCAGCCTGTCAACATTGTGATATTGGAGTGACTAGGTCACACACATGACAATGATCTGCATGCTTTTGGCCAAATATGATTTTTAAAAGTAGCAATTCAGAAAACACTTGTACTGACCATGTGTGTGCATGGTACTCTCCATATTCAACTTTTATTAATAAAATTGTAGTGATACAATTCTCTAGTTTAAATATCTGTAAATCAGAGGTTTAAGCCATTGGTGCATTTATCAGTTGCAACGGCAGATATAAATCATGCGAAATAGCAGTCACTCCTAAAGGATGTCAGGTATGCCCGGTATCTATATGCAGCACATATATCAGCACAGCAGTACCTAGATATGAGAATATGTAAGCCATGCTCCGGTTACAGAGTGTTCTGTGAAACATGAGCACCTCTTGGGACAATCACCCACAATTACAGGTGGTGTCATACTGAGATGAGTTCTAGGACACTCCCACAGTGAATTCTGGGGAAAAGTGTGTCTCAGAATTTAATTTTCCTTGCAGAGGAATGAATTACCAAACCCAAAAGCAAGCAGCACCAGTTAACTAACCTGAATTTGAAGAATCTTCACACTTAGCCCAGAGGAGTTTGTGACTGATTGGTTTAGGGATAACAGCTATGAACTCTCTAGTTAACCAATTATTAAAAAAAATAATAATAATCAAGAACAGTTTGGAGAATTCATCTTCTTCTGAAAATCTGTTTACAGGATAAGAATTACTATTATTTTTTTCTATAACTTCCAAGGAACCAGCATCAGTGCATCATTATCAGTGTGTTGGTTCATTTTATTTTTGACCTTGATCATACCACTGCAAAGCCCGCATTGAATTCCATGAGTGTTTGTGCGAGCATAAAAGTGGCAAAATTGTTTGCTGACTCAAGGCTTTCTGCTTCAAACCCTTTGGAAATAATACGTCCCTTTAGGTTTTGAAAAGCACTCTATACATCCTCGGTAATTGCATAGGTTGTGGACCTATGTAACTGTGTAAGTAATACATGGACAGAAAACCTTTGCAAACCTTAACTCAAATTAACAAGGTAGAAGTAGATATCTCTAGATCATGTCTATGCTGGAAGAATATCTAATAAAGAAAAAAATATTTAAGATAAACAAATTTCCTCTGTGTTCAGATACCTGCAGTACAGGCATAGTGTGGTACTGCAGACACTGCCAGCTGAGACCACAAGGTATCCATTTAAAAGCTGTTTTTGTAGTCAAACTAAAAGTATAGAGTTTAAGATATCCCTCAGATCACCCATCAGATTTTATGCATTTATCTGCACAGTGATTCTGAGTAGTTGAGCTGATGGTTAAGTGCTGCAGGTAATAAGTGTCTTCATTCTTATTATTTGTACTAAAAGGTTTTGACATTTCCGGAGATGGTCGTTTAGGTCCATCTGACCTTGTGCTGAAACTGGATTGTTTCATCTGTTTGCCAGAGCTGCTGTTCTCACAGAGGCAGAATTCACCTGGTAATAGTTGGTTGATTTTTTTTAAGGCTGTGGTTGAGTCTTTCCTGGTTTCCCCCATTTCTTTAATTTCATTTCCTTCAGTGTTTTAGTTGAGAAATATTTTTTATTTCAATGTTTAGCTGAGAAATATTTTTTCTATCCGTTAGAAAGTTTAATATCCTTAAAGCCTTCTCACTTGCTCCTTTTGTTCCCAAATACAGGGACGTACTTTCTCAAGACTGCCTACAGGCTCCGCTTAGTGTTACAGGTGGGAGGTTCCCACTCTGTCTGGTTTGGTGACAGAGACTATTCTACATCATGTCACTAAAAGCAGTATTCAGCACAAGTGCAGTGGCAGGGATAACCCAGGATTGTCCTGGTGACTGTGCCGCTAGCACAGGAACCGTCAGTTGTGTCTTTCATTTCTTGTCCCATCTGTTTTGCATTCTTCTTGTTGTGGCAAGAGCCATCTCAGAGCAGTGTTTGTGTTGGAGTGCATGCGGTCGAGAAGGAAAGTGCTGGAGCTGCATAATGTCCAAACCGAGCTCTGCCTTTCTCAGGAACATAAGTCATTTACTCAACTGTTTTATAGATGTTAAGTCTGTCATTTGCAACAAATATCCATCCAGGAGGTGCTTGCTTATGTCACCCATTTTGTGTAAAATTGTTAGTTAGACCTCACAGACAGTAACTCTGGTACTTTCCTTCACAGTAAGTAAGGGTAATGCTGTTCACCCGCTTTATGGCACAATAGCATTAACTATTGAACCATGTCAGTACTTAAAGATGAAAATATAAATAATACTTATTTTTAGATACATGTAGAATGTCAAATATTAAAGAAAAGGGAGACTGGCTGCACAACGTGGTTGATATTTTAATATTCAGAAAAGGCAAAAGTACCAGGTTGGTTATTGCTGAATGAATTATATGGGAAAACTCAGCCGTGGAACTAGAAGACTGCCAGAAAGGACAACAAAAGATATCTTTGAGATTTTATTTGGTTTTGGTTTTGTTTTCTGTATTAAACTTCAAATCAAATAGACTTAAAAGTCTTTAAAATATTTTAGCATTAAAATTTTCACAAACACTCGTACCTTGTGTTGTTTCAAATACATAATCTGATACCTCTGTGTTAGGTGTTTTATAGTGGATTGTAAGAACTTAAGTGGGTTATAAGAACTTTTTAAGAGATGCACACATAAAAAAAAAAATCCCCTTTATTGGAAAGTTACAAAGACAAACCAATTTTGTTGTCCTCTTCAAAAATTCTGGTTGCCCTTTGCGATTCAGGATGGCTGCCATCTGTTTGGCCTTTCCCATCAGTATTCTGCTATAATGATGAGCTCTGCAGCATGTACAGAAATTGTTTTCAAGCCTATGTTAACAGAACTGATAATATATTTTTTAGGTTTCCTCTACGCTCAGAACAGTACCAAACGCAGCATTAAAGAGCGACTTATGAAGCTCTTGCCCTGCTCGGCTGCCAAAACGACATCTCCTGTTACTCAAAGCAAGTTTTATTTTTCATTTGATTTTTTTTTTAGGTTTGCATGCATCACAGTTTATACTTCCATTGACTGCTCATTTGAGACACAAGATACCTGCTGAAGTAATGGTATGCTCTATTGAGGTTTAAAATCAGGTGATGAACAGATTTATGGGCTGCTAACAGATTTGTCTGTGCAGAGCAGGATGGCAAGATACCAGTGCCAGGGTCTGCTGCATAGGAGCTGCTGGGTTGGCACTTACGCTCCACAAGCTATCTGAGAAGTGATTCACTGGTTAATTAAGATCCTGCTCTCAATGTATTTGAGAAGTGGTATCTTTTTGTGTACATGTGTGCACGTGTCCCTGTGTGCTTGCTATGCACAGGATAGTATCTGCAATACTGGTCTGGGAGTAAAGGCATGGCTCTACAGGTTTTGACTATGTAACATCGAACTATGTAGGGAACAAGACCTAAGGTATAGAATCATAGAATTGGAAGGGACTTTTAAAGTTCATCTAGTCCAACTCCCTGGCAATTAGCAGGGACATTTTCCACTAGATCAGGTTGCTCAGAGCCCCATCCAACCTGACCTTGAATGTTTCCAGGGATGGGGCACCTACTACCTCTCCGGGCAACCTGGTCCAGTGTTTTACCACCCAAATTGTAATAAATTTATTCCTTCAATCTAGGCTGAATCTGCTCTCTTTTAGTTTAAAACCATATTAACCCTTATCCTATCACAACAGGCCCTGCTAAAAAGTTTGTCCCCATCTTTCCTGTGGGCCCTCTTCAAGTACTGAAAGGCCGCAGTAAGGTCTCCCCGGATAAGTGTCTGAAAGAAAAATAAAAATTAGATTGAAAACAAAGTATAGGAATGTAGAACTAAAGGAAAAGCACACTGATACTACCTTCAATGTCTTGATATGCTGTGAGGAAACAAAATCTGTCCAGGGTAGCTAACAGATAAAAATAAGGGAGGGAGGGAGAGAAATCCATACATAGATACCTCCATACATGCATATATTTACACCTAGATAGAGATAACTGATACTGGCTACTATGCTACTACTGGCTACTATAACTGATTTTAAAATATCCCTGTGGACCCAATTCAGTCTAGATTAATTTGGTTTAATTCTAGGCACTAATCTGAACACCTAAAATTACAAGCTGAGTGGTCCCCATGCTTCCTGTATAGTTTTCTGGTAAAGCGTATCAATCAATCTAAGGTAGAAAAATGTCTCCAAGAGCACTTCCTTGTTTCAGTGATTATGGGACAACCCGAGGCAACTTGGCTACAAACACAGGCCCCAATTAAGTCTCTGGACTTCAGTGGTATGGATCTAGGCTTTCTTTTTGCTACCCCGCTTCACTGTTTTTCATATGCTCCCCTATAGAGAAGACTGTGATGCTTGCTTTCCTTTCTAACTAATTGAGATCTCAAAGACGAAAAGCACTAAAGATGTGGATGCGCAGGGACTTTTTCATGGTGGCTTCAGCTGATGTGTTTTACTTGAAAATAGGGAGGTTTGAAAATGTCACGTACTGTCATGACACCTGCTGGTAATTCATTATGGAGAACTCGCTTTCAGCTACGTGCCCTAAGTAACATAGCCTTAGACTATAAAAGGAATCATAGAATCATGGAATCACAGAAAGGTTTGAATTGAAAGAGACTTTTCAAGATCATCTAGTCCAACCCCCCTGCCATGGGCAGGGGCATGTTTCACTAGATCAGGTTGCTCGAAGCCCCATCCAGCCTGGCCTTGCACAGTTCCAATGATGGGGTATC
Organism: Larus michahellis; assembly: GCF_964199755.1. Classification (NCBI taxonomy): domain Eukaryota; kingdom Metazoa; phylum Chordata; class Aves; order Charadriiformes; family Laridae; genus Larus; species Larus michahellis. The sequence continues at coordinate 64,188,948 of NC_133900.1, read as the reverse complement.
AAATAGAGAAAGGAAACAGAATGGAAGATATAAAAGGTTTGATCTGTTGGTTTGAAGTTGGTTGGAGAGCAACACATCCTTATTCCTTTCACACTTCTATGCGAGCTTTTTGTCTGCATAGGTAAAAAAAATATTTAGAGTTGATCTTAATAACCTTCAATGTGGAAAAACTTGTATTTTCTTGATGAAAGTGTTTTATAAACTGAAAGAGAAGTCAAAACTTGCATTAAATATTTCACATTTGAGAATCAAGTAGTAAAAATAGATGCATTCAGCATTTTTCTCTGTACGCTCATCAATAATAGAATGCTATATTAAGTAAGAATTTTATATTAAATGAAAATATTATATTAAATAAGAATATCATTGTAGACACCCATTGTTATTATCCCATTTTGACATAATCTGCTATTTGATTCCTGCTAGTATGAAAGAAGCAGCATTGTAGTGTACTAGGAGCGAAGCCAGCACTACCTACAATAGTAACCACATGATGTGAATTTCTTAGAAATTTTAATGGGCATATTTTTAGAAAAAGTAATTTGTTGAAATATACACAGCCTGAATTTGCACTTCTGTCCGTAACTTCTATCAATATGTGCAGAAAAAGCTTACTTGAATAAATAAAATCTTATTCCAGCATTCCCATTCAACAAAGCACATCAAAGAATGCTTTTTCTTATTTGTGTGCTTTAATCTAGTAAACCTAAACTTAAATCCATTCTTCCTTAGCTAAATTTTTAAATGCATGTGCTGAACTACACTCAGGAATGATTTTGGAAAATAAAAGAAAATAAAAATTTCCAAATAATTATTTGGAAAATAAATAAAAGTTATTAAACAGATAGGGGAGATATAATTTGGGGTTTTTGCAGGCAAATGCCTGTGCACAATTTTTACAGATAAGAATTAAGCCCTAATTTTGGACATGTTTCTCCAACTGCCATTATTTGAAAAGTATGTCTGCTTTTTGCATTACTTTTACCATTTTGTTCTTTAATGAATATTTAAAGGTTCAAAGCATAGCTCCTGTGGCAAATACAGTAAAAAAATGTCCTTACTGTTTAGCTGGAATAAAATCAGTAGTAATATTTTGTTTAATATATTAATGATTGAATGAACTTTTTTGTGGTTTTCAGTTGACATATGTTAGCCTTTTATGGGGGAAAAAAAAAAAACCTTAAATTTCTTAGACTGGAGAAACTAGAGAACTGAAATAACTAATTTTTCATTAAGGCCATAGTAATCATTAATGTCTAGAAATAGATATATTTTCACGCATTTTTAAAAGTATAATTTTTTTTTTCCAGCCTGGATAATGCTAAATGTAAGTGTGAAGAAAAAAATTAAAAACCTGCAAGTGACTCATGAATGCTATAGTATTTTAATCATCAAAGTTGTCACATTATGAGGAAGTTTATGGTGATCTTATTTTGGGATTATTTATATCTGTAGAAACTACAGAAATAGAGCGTGAGAAGACATACACTGAAACTTTTCATTAACTGAAAGACAACATAAGCACACTGCAGTCTTCTACATTCTCACCAAATCATTAAAACACAATGAAAATGTGTATTACTAAGGATATACCAAATATTGTGCTCAGAATCACTTTGTCTGGCTTTTATCTCTATCCTCACATTTATTACGTGTATTCATTTAGCTTCTAGAACAGCTTGTAGATGTCTCTCTAGGTAGCCAGATGTTTCACAAATGGATGCTTAGAGAGCTCATTTCCAGTTAAGTCCCTTTCTGTCTAAACAACAGCCCGTTTAAAACCCATATAACTCCTGGCATATAAAACACAAGTGACTTTTCAGCAATATCTATTCTCAGGTTGACTATTTTGTCAATTTAGTGTAAGCACCTAGTGTTGACTTGCAGTTCACAACAAAACATTCAGCTGCATATCTACAGCATGACATTGTCAGAGGGACTTTAGCAACTATATAAAGAATAGAAAAGATAAATCTCTTAAAACATGATGGAATGGTTTTAAAAACCTTGAAAAATAAACTCTGGATGTTCTTATGCAGAATTAGAATGGGACTCAAGAACTCAACACCTAATTCAAGGAACTAGATTAGGAAGCCATCTTCTTAAATCTGGACCAGCTTTATTCCAGTTTCAAGACTTCCCCTTTGCACCTCCGCATGTTACAAACTGTTCTTTTTAAGAAGAGAACTGAAATGTTCTTATAATCCTGTGAGTTCAGATACTGACCCTTTCAAACTATTATCAAACATCAACATAATAATGTCAATGTAAAGTTGCGGCAGTTGGGTTTTTTGTCAATAGCATTTAGATTGCAAGTTTTCACAAATATGGTAGTGGTCTATGAGCCATCTGAGATAACCTATAAAGAAAAAAATGAAAGAGAAACGCGTTATAGCTTGTCCATAAGCCAACACACAATGGACATTCTGAGATAAGACTATGGGTGACACTGAAACCATCTTCCTGAGATGAGAGACAAGAGCAACATCTCTTTGACAGGAGAAAAGACAAGGCCTTTTTTTTTTTTTGTGAAGATTTATTTTGTGAAGATTTATTCAAATAGTTTGTATATTTTGATTATATCTATTTAAAGGTTGTTCATCATATAGCTGCACTATATCTCTTGATGCCAGATTTCTCCCAAGCAGCTGAAAGTTACTATTACTGCATTGTAGCAGAACAAAAATATGTGAAGATGTAAGCATAATACGATTTTAATGGAGTGTTCTAATACTCTGCTCTTACGAAAATTGAACTGAATGAAACTTTATTTTAAGAATGCAGATCCCACACTCTGATGAAATAAAATATATATCTTCAGCATTGTAAACATTATGTGTGTTTGTTTTCTCTCAAGTTACATTTCTATAGTTGGTATAAATCTTAAGCCAGGATAAGGCAGTGATTTGATTAAATTAGCCTGGAGTACTACATAAACTATGTTTAATGCTGCTAGTACTTAAAAACAGATGCACACATTCATATTTTTGATTAGGTAAACAGCTGGCACCCCATATAAAAAATTCATACTGTAAGTTTCTTTAGCTGCTTTATTTGAACTTTCACATTTAAAAATCTACCTGGAAAAAAATGCATTGCTATATCACATTATTTTAGGGATGGACTCAGCTGTAAGCCTTGAATGTGTATATCCACACTCTTATTCACCTAATTATGAGGTCACTAAAATACTCATGTTCCCCACTTACGCTGCTCACCGTGAATAATCATGTTACCCTGAGGGATTTGTTGTATGGCACTCAAAGTAAGGTGTACTGTTGAATATGCAGCATAAATCTCACACTTTCCAAAGCACAACTTCTTGGTAAAAGGAGGACACTGAGAATCTCAGACTGTTACAGTGAATTCACATCCAGTAACTAATCAAGGGAAAATTTCTGGTATTCTGGAGTCACTGAAGTTTTATAAAATCTGTCATAGAAACAGAAAGTCATTCTGAATGTGTCATGCATGCCCTTGCAGAATGTTGGCTTTGCAGTTTATTGCTATTTGTACTGATGTGATAACATCCAGACTGCTGGATCATCACTGCTGTTCCACGTTCAGTGCAGCTACTGAAGCAGACAGATACCCTTTCCCTATGAGTTCAAAAGGAACATGCCATTTGCCTTTAAAGCTGCAAAAGCTGTTTTTTAAAAGGATGTTATTTAACTTACTTTCTTTTTTTCTGCAAGGGTTAGATATTTCTATATCCTATGTTTCTTGGTGAGCTTTACTTCTCTGTCTCTTGTATTCTGCAGACACTGTAGAAGATGAAATGGAAATGGCCACAGTACGACATAGACCTGAAGCTCTTGAACTGCTGGAAGCACAGAGCAAATTCACAAAGAAGGAACTTCAGATCTTATATAGAGGTTTCAAGAATGTAAGCACTTCCTTTTTTAATTTATCATCTATTTACAGGATAGGCCACTGCAATTCCAGCATTATAAGAATGACTGGCAATGAAGCTCGTGGGATTCAGTAGCTAAATACTGCATGTCTGGTCAGGTGAGGAAGCAGTCATTCTGCAACAACTGGGCTGTTTAATGACCAAAAGATGCAGACGAATTACAAAGCATCCAGAAGAGAATAATTATAACTTAGTACAGTAGGACTTTGTTCAAGGACAGATTGAAAATTGTATTGGAGTTGTTTGTTGAAAGATGAAATAATGGGAGAGAACGTAAGTCCTGGAGAATTTGGTCAGTGAGAAGGAAGATTTTGATTTTTGCGTTCACAATAGCTATCACAAGAAGTAACTGGCACAGATTGCACTAGAGGAATTTTTCATCAGGTGGACAGCAGTAGATGACTTCTTCAGTCCTTCCTAGCTCCTCCAGTATATACACTTGTCAGATCCCTTTACTGGGAGTCATTATTTGTGATTTTTTTTTGCTGATATATGTACTCTATTGGCAATGTTTAAAGTTGGCAGGGATCCCCACGTGCATGAGTGCAGACTGCCTCTTTTTCTAGTGTGTAGTTGATACTATATGCCACTAACATTGGATAGAAAATACTTGATATTAAAAAAAACTTGAATAATAGCAATTGCTTGTAAATCGTGAGTGTCTAATGTTAATCTAGGTACTCAGTTGTGAGTAGTGCAACTATGCAGGTGATAAGTCTCCTGCTGAGCTGGAGGTAAAGATAAATTTAATTACATTTATCACCTTTTATTTAGCTTTTGTTTCACCCTTACAAAAGGGCCTTCTTCTTGCCCTTAGCATTTACCACTCAAGTGATATTGTGTAACAAAGTATAATAATGCTAAAAGCACAATGAAGATCAGCTATGGAATCAGAGAGAATATTTTCAATAGCTTGTACAAAAAGACGTCTTACATCTTGCAGAATTCGTAGATATCATGTATTTTGTCATGAAAGCAAGCCATGCAAATGGATATTTTAGAACTACATTATTATTGAAAGCCTACAATGCTACGAAGTAAAATAGAGTCACTTAATGTGTCCTGTCAATATATCATCCTTAGTTCCAGAAGGTATATAATCTTGGCATGTTAGTGATTAGCAGTGATTGCTCTTAAAAGCTCTTCATTTCCTCAGGGTACCAGAGAACATTCCCCTGCTAATGACAGTATTCCCTAAGTATTGCGAATCATGAACTAATGTCCCTAATTATCTAAGGCAAAAAGGTACAAAGTATAGTGGATAACATAAGCCTTCTGTCTGTTTCTCTAAGAATAATTATTTTTAGAGTATCAGAGATTAAGGACCTTGATGATTCTCTGCATAAAATGAGGTATGGAAAAAGAGAATAGGTTATAAGAAAGTCTTTTAATTGATTATAGCTTTACCATTTTTCAAAAAGAGGAATTCCAGCTCTTCGTATGCTTTTGTGTTCTAAGATATAAGTTCTACTTACATCAAAGGAGTGTCAGTGGTAATACATTGTAATAAATCTTTATTCAGGTGTTTCATTTCCTTATAAGGACATGATAATTCAAGACGTGTTTATAAGTATCTTCGACTATTTAGAGCTAATGAGCGTGAGCTTCAGGGTTTTTTTTATATTTAATATAATTGCAAAATTATCAATTACTTTCCAAAATGCTGTAAAGCATGCCTAGCACTGGTGACTGTTATAAAAATAAATCAGTTTAAAGCCGTAGTCTTTAGCCCAAGCATTAGGCTTCAGAAATGAAGGATTTTAATAAGTTCAGTTGAGTTGGGATTTGTTTTGTTTCTTGTATTTATCAGTTTCTACTGTGAAATGCTCTACAGCTCTATGAGCAGCATGGCTGTGTGGATCAGTTCATCTTTCCTGTCACATGTCTAGCTTTTAACAAATATAGTTTGAGCGGCTTTGGAGGGTACTGATGCAGGATGGCATTAAAGGGCCTCCCATGGTCTGCGCTCAGCTGGTCTCCCCCTGACAGTGCTCAATCATCCACTTCTGTCTGCCACAGGCCACCTCCCTTCTCGCTCCCCTTCTTTCTGATGCAGCTCAACATTCTCCTGCCAATTTCTCCACCCCTGTGTGCTTCATGTGTGTGCTTCATGCACCAATATATATACTGGGGGCCATCCAGCTGGGAAGCAGCTTTGAAGAAAAGGACCTGGGATTCCCAGGGGACATGAAGTTGAACGTAAGCCAGCAATGTGCCCTGTGACAATGGTGGAAAGTGATATCCTGGGCTGCATTAGGCAAAGTATTGCCAGCAAGCAAGGGAGGTGATTCTTCCCCTCTACTCAGCACTGGTGAGGCCACACCTGGAGTGCTGTGTCCAGTTCTGGGCTCCCCAGTACAGGAGAGACGTGGGCATACTGGAGAAAGTCCAATGAAGAGTCAAAAAAGATGACTAAAGGGACTGGACCATCTCTCCTATGAGGAAAGGCTGAGAGAGCTCAAACCAATCAGCTTGGAAAAGAGAAGGCTCTGGGGAGACCTTATTGCAGCCTTTCAGTACTTAATTAAGAAAGATGAGGACCAACTCAGAGATTAAGGACCTATTGCAGGGCCTGTTGCCGTAGGAAAGGGGTAATGACTTTAAGCTAAAAGAGGGAAGATTCAGACTAGATACAAGGAAGAATTTTTTTATGATGAGGGTGGTTAAACAGTGGCACAGGTTGCCCAGAGAGGTGGAAGATGCCCCATCCCTGGAAACATTCCAGGTCAGGTTGGACAGGGCTCTGAGCAACCTGGTCGAGTTGAAGATGCCCCTGCTCATTGTAGGCGGGGTTGGACCTTTAAAGGTCCCTTCTGACCCAAACTATTCTATGATTCCATAATTCTATGAAAACTTGTACAGATCTTATCTCTGTGCTTTATGCTTTTCACCTGATGTTTGCTTCTTTTACTATCTCTTCAACAGTTTAACTGTATAAAGCGAGATATGTTAAGGCATGAATTTAAGGTGCAGTAGCTCTGCTGCTATTATACTCCTATTAGACTAAATTTACAACGTCCCACACCATCAACCTTGCACTGTGCACGGGCAGGAGCTCAAAAGAGCTGTAGTACAGACTGTTGTCCTAAAGGCAATATAGCTGGTATCAGCTGGCATAGTCACTACATGTGATCTGGTTAATCCATCAGAATTATGCCCTATATGTGGATTTTAGCTGTATTTGTATCACCAATGAACTATAGAAAAACTATTGCTATGTGATCCCTTGATATTTGGAATCAACATGCAGTAGTTAAGCTAGTTCAACCATATCAGTTAAACTAGTTACTGCTAGTCTAGGAGTGAATGTTGGTTTCAGGCACCATTTTGCCATCTATAAATCCACAGATTGCCTATTACTTTATAGAAGGAACAGACAGCAACTCTATCCTTATATAGAGCCTAAAAAAATGCAAGATTTTCAATACTTAAACTGTAATACTACCAGAAGATATAGTATCTGTACTACTGCAAATATTAATAAACTTAATGAAGACAAAACTTTAAGCTTTAGGCAGGACAAGATTCTATACCTACTATGGTGATAGTAGATATAAGTTCAAAACTGACATTTCTTTCTGAAGAACTTGGGTATCTCTATATTATAATAATTCCTGAGGTGTGTCAGAAAGCAATGAGTAAGCAAAGTGGAATTTATTTCTATATATTTTCAACAACATTTCTGTTATGCACATTTTTCCCTCTCTCATTATGCAAGTGTGGTAGGAAGAATAGGTCCCAGACATGATAAAGAAAAAACAATTGATGAAACAGAAGAAAAGCAGTACTCAGCCCCTTTACCTCAGTATCCTGTTTTCAAGAATGAACAGATAAGGGAAAGAATATAACAATAAAGTAAATTTAGTGATAGTTCCCCTAACATACTGTTCTCTCATCTTGCACTCTGCTACTGAAATACTTCCTGTGCTGAAAGTTGTAACTGTGTCTTTGTATTTTACATACTTTAGCCAAAGTTTCTTCCATAAACTGTGATAATTATTTTTTTAATCTACCAGGGTATTTTGACATCTGCAACATAATGTGGGAAATTACCTCCATACCTAGTTATGCCTTCTGTGAAAAAGAATTCATTTCTGTGTCAAACTTGCTGCATTTTATTTTAATAAGGTATCTATAGTATTTCTGCTATGAGAAAATGAGTAACCATTACCATTACTTTGCCAAGATATTCACAGTTTTACACAGTTCCTACTTAGTCCCTTCTTTTCCTAACTGAAAAGGTTTTGTCTATATAATCTCAGTCCCGCCAGATGATTTCCCTGAATCCTGTCTAGTTCTAGGATGTCTGTTCTGAGATAGGGATGACCAGAACTTCTCACAGTTTACGTCCAGTTATTTATTATTTATGACTTCAAATTACTTACGTATAGTTCTGACGGACTTCAAATGAGAAAGAAGCAAGTACTCCTGTATTGCTGTAGTGTTTTTGATTACAAAGGTTGATTTATTTTGTGGTTTTTGCTTATACAAAAATAAGAAGGTAAACCTTTAAAGATATTTTCATCAATGTGATTTTCCAGCGTAGGCAAGTTACACGCCAAATCCAGCAAAAAGTAATTCAAGCAGAATGATCATAGGGTCTCAGGTAGCATTGCTGTGTGTATGTACACACCTGAAAGTTTCAAGAGAGTCTCAGATCACACTGTAGTATAGCTGATACTCTAGGAAACAAGAAGTAGGGGATAACTGCAGGAAAGGCCCAAAGAGTATTGAAATGCCTATCTTGGCAATGGCTGTTTTGGTAGTAGTCAAGGTCAACATTTAAAATACAAGAGGAGATACAGTAAAGCAAACATAAGGAGGAGGGGCAAGTACCTTCAGATGACCTAACAGCTATTACAAGGAAAAGCACCAAGGCAGAACTTATGCCTATATTCAGTAATTCAGTCATTTTAAAGCTTCTATACTATCCTTGACAAATGAGCTTAACGGAAGTCATAAGTCCTCCCCAGGCTCAAATGGTTGTCCCCAGCACTCTGGTTTTACAGTGTTCCTGTGCTCTTCTTGATGAATTGTTGCTCAGCTGCCATCACAGTGGGACCTCTCCATTTTGTATTTGGCTTCCTGTCATCCCATTTCTTGTAAATTGAAATTGTGATTGCTGCAGTCATTAACCTTTCAAACCAATGGCTCTGTGGCAGGCCTAGTACAAGTGGTACTTCACAATAAATTGCACAGACTATCAAGCATGCACTCAACATGTGGTCTTTCTTTCTCTTTTGTCCATTGATAGGTCTCTCACAGTTTTAAAAATGTCCCTGAGCTATGGCGCGTTTCCATTTTTAAAATACTTAGATAATGCTTTTGCTGCACAAAAGATGCTCCTGTGCTAAACCTAAATGTTAATGTTCTTTTAATTTTGGTTGATTATTCTCATCAAAAATTCTGTCAAACTCTGTGTTGGGAAACTGCTAGACTTTCCCTGAAAACTGAAAGGATTTTTGATGAACATTGATCTTACCCAGCTGTATATCAGAGAAAGTGTAAATTGAAGTCATGCATGCATAAAAATGTCCCTGGATACATTCTGTAGCTTTAAATAGGCAGCTCCATACTTGTGACACTTATTGGGAAAACAACATTTCTAAGATACCTTTCTTCCCTATTGCTGTTAGCAAATGAGACAAACAATGACAGTAAGATAATAACCCTGATAATGTTGCAGCTCAAAGATAGGTTCCCCCATCACACTACCCATCCATGTAAGAATACGTTTGTGCATAACTCAAACTATGCTAATTTATTCAAAGATTTTTCCATTTCAATTATGGTTTGATGGAAGCATTGTATTACTCTATGTTGCCTTTGTGAGTCTCACAGAAAGTTTAATGAAAGCTCGTTTTATAGGTTATAAAGTTCATTTATTGATTGTCTAGAGAATTCGAGTTTTGCATGATAAAATACAACTATTCTCATTGTCATTTTCTGGAAAATTCCTTCCTTTTGTTTGTTCTGTTAATCTCTTACAGAAAGTGAGGAGAAAGTGCTTGTTTTATCTAATTAAGTATATTTCCAATCTAATGAGTAGGAAATAAAACCATACAGCTCGTGTCATGTGAGTTTATCTGTCTAAGGTATATCTACCTACCCAACTATAAGAAAATTCATAGGATATTTTTGATTTTTTGAGTGACTAAATGACCTCCAGAGGTCTCTTCCAGTGAAGAGTTCCATCAGTTTGTGATCTCAACTTCCCACATTCAGATCAGACAAGTAATTTAATAAACAAGACTAGCTAATAGTTTGAAACTAATTGCTGTTTCTGTGTTGTGTACATCATCCCAATCCCCTCCAAACCTCAATACACTTACAGTGTGAATTTTCACATTCTTAGCTGTAAAATGTGTCCAGAAATAAATGAAATCTGCATAAATACTTACTGTGGAAATTCAGGTTGTTGTTTGATATAGCTTTGCGTCTAGGTAATGTTGGCACTCTCACACTAAAAAAGAATTTGCTATCACTGAGGCATAGACTCTTATGTCATCATTAGCATTAGCTGACGAGGAAGTCAAATTCAAAGCTTTGATGCTGATCTTCAAACATTGGTTCTAGACCTCGTATGATAAGCGCTCATATTATGTACTTAAACCTCTCTAAAATTATCTGTGTTAGGCCCAGTGGTATGGTCTATAAAAATTAAAGTCAGTTTATTCAGAGGTAGAGCCTATGAACTGCAATTAAGAAAGCCTTCAGGATGACAAGGAAGCCACTTAAATATATTTATTTGAATTTATGTCCCTCTCCAAAGCTTGTGGGTCTAAATATTAGCCACCTTCATGAGCTACACTGATCTGCTGAGAATAGGTGCATGAAAGAACAAGGTAGCTTTATCCACATTTGTTTAACAGCATGGTAGTTAGAGCGTTTTCCCATTTAATAGGAGTATTAAAAAGTGAAAGACAAATTATAAATTTGATAAAAGTAATCAGGACTTTGAAGAGTAAAAATGAGTTGGTGCACTGAATAAAAATAATTTTCACTGTATAAATAATTTCTCTCCCCCTGCAAATTTTTGTTTAATGATGAAGGTGAAGGTTAGGTATAGCTACCGTGCATTTTGCTGTATGTGCACTAACTTGTGCAAAACCTGAAACACCTCAATGTAATTTTCAGGGTTCTGAAGTTAAAGTTTTCAGACTGGTTTAACTTTTCTTATACATTTGTATCTATGATGTTCTAGGAACACTGAATGTATTTGTTTTGGTCACTGTAATTGGAAATTACTTGTTAAGAAAGGAAGTATGAGAAATGTATATCTGCCCTGCACATGGATGGCTTTTACAGCTATTCTGTTTGCCCAGCCTCTGATTTATGACTAATACAGATGCATAGTTCTGTCTTTCACTTCTGTCTTTCAAATATAGTTTCTAAAATAATCAATGTCTTGATTATAATGTATTTAGTACAAATGGAAATTGTGTCCCCTTGCATTATATTTGTCAAACAATAAAAGCTGACAAGGGACATAAGCATTTGACTAGAAAAGAGGTTAAAAAAATGGGTGATGCAAAGAGTTTGAATACCAAACAGAGATTTTCGAAGTCCATTCCATTTTCCTTGCTTCCTCACTTAACCTTTTCCACCTGTTCTAAAGCATGACAAGGGGAAAAGACAACATAATCCTCTTAGTTTACATCTCTGGAACACCGTGGATTATGAACAGAAGGTTTCATACTACGAGAAATAACACTTTGGCTTGGATCAGCTACATCTGAGTCGTCAGTTTCCCCTGTCTCACAGAGTTGATAGAATGTCTTCAGTTCATTGTGATCCCATTCAGTTCTACACTGAATCCATGTGGGTTTGTTGTAATGAATAATTGCCGATTCAAGATTAATACAGGTCAGAAGAGAAAGAAAACACCAAAAGTGAGCATGACAGACAGTGGCACTAGTGCAAGCACGCGTCGGTCCTCCAAAGCTTGTTCTTGCAGATGAAGTGGCTCAGAACTTAAATATGTTTTTCACCCTCCCCCACAGAGTCCTAGGACAGCAAGGAAGATTTCATTTGACCAGCAGTCAGTGCAGTTGCTTTTCCCTCAAGATTTGAGGAGTGTCTGTAGAAGCCCTTGGGTTACACAGCATGTAATCTTAGCAAGAGTGGGATCTTTCCAGATGCAGACTTTCTTTCTGACCAAACAGAAAAGAGGAGAGCCTGGAAGAAAAATGTAGGTCAGTTAAAGGTTCCCACCTAGCTCTCCTGGCTAACGTGAAACACCATGAAAACCGTTTGACCTATATCCCTCTGTGACTCTGAATATCAAACAAGGGATGAGTTGCTCTACTGGGTAACGGGGCATGAAAAATGCCCATTGTGCTGAAAGTTTTTAGAGAGGTTCTGACCCCTCTGCACAAACAGTGTATGAACTTGTGTATGAACAGTGTTGTGGGCATGAAGAGGATATATACACAAAGCACCACCAGCAACTTGTCTTTTTAAATAGATGCAGTGATGACACCTGAACAGGTTGTGCCTCATGCATATAAACTTGTTAAATTTGCAGCACAGAAATGCCAATAAAATAGGGAAAAAAAAAAGTTCTTAATCTTACTAGAAAATAGGATAGTAATAATTCAGACTGAAAATTTAACATCTCCCCATGTTAGAAAACTCCTGTGACTTGCTTAGCCTTAATAAACTAAACAGTAGACAACTGCATAATGAAACTCCAAGCAAGTAAACCTAGAAGCTGGATATCACGTCTGCTGTCAAGAGACAGATTTCTGAACTCATCTTTTTCTGTCTAGAGAGTTTCTGAAGACATGTATAATGCACATAGCTCAAACTTCCATTTTTTAAAATAGAGTTATTATTTACTAGTTGTGCTTCAGATCAATTGTTTTCTCAATTTTAGATGACTGAAGAAAAACTTTAAAAAAACCCCAACCTTGCCAAGGCGGAATTTTGTTATTATGTTTCAAAAGCACTGGCCTTCGTTTACTAGGGGCTTAGAGGGAACTTTTCCATATTTCAAACAAGGCTATGTGAAAATCTTTTAACAAACTGAGCAATAAATAATGCTTAAATTCATTATATAGTTCCTTCAGGAGTTAGTCAAGAAACTTGAAGCTTTTCAAATATAAGAGTAAAAATAATTTGGAGTTATAGTTTGACAGACCTGGCGTATAGTTGTCAGTTGTCACAAATTTACAGACCTTAATGTGTTCAGTGGCGATAGTCATTTCAATTAGTCTCACAGTTGCTGGCAGAGATTGAAATCTTCTTTTTGAAAATTAATAATGAACTCAGTCCCTACACTTCTATTCATCTCCTGACTTACTGCTGTTCATGGAGATACTTCACATCGTGTTCACTAGGGAAAACCTGTCATCTAGCATACCAAGGACTGTCTTCATAATAGTGATTGCTTACTTCTGAATTGTCTCTGAAAGATGTAGATGCCAAGTCGCTAATTAAGCAGCATATAAGAAGACCGTGATTTTAAGCACTCAGTATCAATAATAGTGAAGAGCACCAAGTACCTCTAAAGTTCTTTTTTATGCTAAAAAAAGTCAGTATTACATTTTGGTGGAATTGTATTGCTCTGTGTGCTTGTCTGCCCTTCCTGTCTGAAATTGGCAGTGCCCTGTCCTGTGCTCTGGTGTGCTCTCAGTGTGCCATCGGTCATGCCAGGCTGACACTTGATGCACGGTAAATACCTTCTGCTCTGCTAACCAACTGCTCAGTGTAACTCATCCGCTGCTAGAGCTGTTTTCTACCACAGAGCTTTCATGTGTGTCAGTATGTGATATCTGAGGAGTATAAATGTTAATGTACTAGAATATGAGCAGCAAAATATCTCCTGCAGCTCACTGCAGCTACTTTTTGCTGCAATTGGACTAAGCATTACAAAGCTTGGTACGTGAATTATGTGAAATTGTTGGATTTTTGTTTCTGGGTAATCACTAACATTAGAGAAGTAAAATTTGGTGCCATGCACCATTGATGAGGTTGTAAATTAAAAATGCAGTGAGTAGACACCTCTTATTCTCCTTTCTCCTACCTGTGCCCTTTTCTTCACAAGGTGAGATGAATACTAATTGTAACTGCTATAAACATTGGACATTACAACACACAGCTTAGCATAAAATGTTTTAATGAGCTAATTCATCATTTGAGAAAACCGTGTTCAAAAAAATCCTTCTACTTGGATTTCTTACTACCGGTTTTCTTAAAGAATTTTTATATAAAACATGATAATTCTGTATTAAATCCTGTACTAAGTTACGTATTACGCTGCAATTCAGAGTCACAAAGCGGACATGCATATTTTCAGGCGGGTGTCCAAAGCCTGCAAAATGGTAGCAGAGGGAAAAATATATGTTCTGGTGATACTTCTGGGTGGTGCAGTTCAACCATTTGGGTCCTGCTTCCTTCAAAGCTTCACAGAGAAAATCTTATTTGTGCTGGACTCAGGGATCTGCTCTGGATCCCAGGAATTTCCAAGTAATTTTAGATCTTTACAGTTTTTTTCTTGTTTAAATTCCTGATCAGTTTAAACAAAATCAGCAATACTTAGGTTTTGTCAGAAAGCAGTGAAACCATCAAAAATCTTTTCTTGATTTCAACAGAATTAATTTCTGATTTGAAATTTCTTTAGATCTACTTCTGTGCTAAATATAAACACTGGTAAATCTTCAAATAAAACTGCAAATCACAAGTGCCAGAGCATGAAGGTCAAGCCTTTCAGTGGCATGGAAGTTTATTAAAAGTCTTGGGCCAACCTGCATTTATCTTTGAGTGAAAGTCTAAAATCCAGTAGCTAAAAGAGCCGATATTCTTTAGAACAGCTGGACATTTCTGCAGTTGCTCTTCACTCTGATTATGTGAATGATTCTCATGTTAACTTTCAAGTAAGGGAATTTATTCAACCCAATCAATCCCATTGTGAAATATACTTAAAGGACCTTAGATATGGTGAGTATAACAGAAGAAAGAGGAGCCAATAACTCAAAGGACAGCATGATTCAGTAAACACAGCATGAAACTAGAAGTCTAAAGACTCTAGCCTTTTAGCTCTCTGGCTGGCTTATTAACTGCCACACACCTTTAAAAGCCTTAACTATCACGCTAAAAAGCCTTCTGGGTTGCAAGAGAGCATTATACCAGTGGTTCACTGCCTGCATGGGCTCCACATTGACAACTGCCTAATTTAATGTCTCTGATCTGACAGCCAAAACCTTTTAGAGTGTCCCTGGCTATGTGAGAGATTGCTTCCCAGCCTTTGATCAAAGTCTTCTCAAACATGCCCTGGGAAAAAAGTGGAGAACACCCGTGGGGGGGCTGGTGGCTGTGGGAAACTGAACTTTCCCAGGAGCTGGAGATAGCAAAGTTCATCCTTACAGGAGAGAAAAATGAACACTGAATTCCTCAGTGCTAAGAGTGAAATGTGTGTTCTGTTGGCAGTGTATGTGAGCAAGACCATCTACCCCTCCATGACTAAGCTCCATATCTGTCAAGTGGAAATTACAGTAAGCTCATGTGTGAAAACGCACTGATGTAGGAATCACTCTACGTGGTATTTCTAACAATGATTTACTTGCTCCATTTATGCATCTCTGATGCTGTGACCACATTCACCGTGACCTCACAAAAAGAAGTGTCAAGAATAATTTTCACAAGTAAACCCCCGGTAGCTGGATATAGAAATATTTGTCTCTGACATGCGATCTACCAGCAGTTAGAGGTATCTGGACAAGAGATATGTGATTGTGCTTGTGATTAAAAATGTCAGCACTAAGAACTGGAAACTAAGCATAGGAAACTTATTATACAGGAAATCCAGGTTCAATAACTAACTGCCATATTGTCCTGCCGGACAGTTTCACCTGTTTCCTAAGCTTTTAGGACCAAAGCTCTTTGTCAGTCTTTTTCCATGTCACCCAGTACAATGAGTGATTTATTACTATTAACGAAGTTTTAACACAGGCAATGTTTGTCATCTTCCTCCAGAGCAAGATGAGAAAGTGACACAATAGAAAACAACAGAGAACTTTAAAATGAAAGCAGATGCAAAATTAGATTCAACTTGACATTAGAGAGTAATAGAAAATTTGTTTATCGGTTTTTAATTCCTCCTGTAGATTCACAAATTGTGTATACTTTTAAAATTTAGCTCATTACATTTATAATGTTATTTTTCCAGGATAAAAATCCTGCTTCTTTTAAAGTCAGTTCATTGATTTTAATGAACCATGACCAAATGTCATGAAAATTTTTTTACCCTCTTAATGTTTTTTTCACTATAAGGTGGATTCCGGAGCTCTAGGTAGAAATGTGGCAATTAAGATTTTGTTCAGCTGATTTGTCCACCACTACCACATTAGCTATCTGTGATGAAAAGAACTGCACATTCCTTCAATCTGTCAGACAACCATAATTTAGTGGTAATTGGCTCTAAAATCTTCCAGTCCAGTCCCAGAGGAAGATATTCCCATGAGGCAATACCAAAATGTAGTCTAATTATTATGGGTTTTTACCAGTAGATAAGCAAGTACCTGTCCCTGTTACCCTGTGCTGGAAAATCTGATACTTTTTCTATTCTCTTCAGAATATTTTTTTCTTTCCTCCTATATTTATAAGCTATGAAAGAGTACGCATCCCAGTCAAGGTATACCCTCCATTCAATTGGGAGCATGCGGGGCCTCTTCAGAGCGCTCAGTTGTTCACCAGAGGACCTGAAACTGAAGGTTTCAGGTTTTGCTCTGCAAACGAGATGCCTTTCTCCATTTGGTCATTGCCTTCTGCATTCAGAGTTCCTGGGAGCAGCAGCAGCTTTTGGGAAATCTCAGGGCACTCTAGGAAGTTTTCTGCTCCTTTTCCCATTGAAGACCTAATTAGGACCCTAAGATTGAAACCCATCCGTTTTCCATTAATCTAACTGTCTCAACACTAAACAGTCCATGAACAGTCTAGAAGCTTATGCACAGGAATCAATTTTTTTTTGTTTGTTTCTTATCTCTAAGTAGTATAATTCTCCAGATTTGAGTCTCATATCATTCCTCTGGCTTCATCAAATAACCACACTGTATCTGATTTTCAAAAAATCCACTGTACTTCCAGTACTGTTAAAAATGAATAAATCAAGTTATAGAGCATCTGTTTCACTGAACAAGAGATGTAGTACCATCCCCTGTAATGGAGCCCAAGTTATAACAGCTTTATTTTCTTATTCCATTCTCTGAAGCTGCAGTTATGGAATAAAGACAAACTTTATGTGCCATAAACTTACCAGGTTTTGCAAGAAGTTTTTATGCCCAGCAATTTCATCCTCAATGAATCTCCGTAAGAAATGATACCACTATGAGAAATGGAATCTTTCTCAGGCCCTACCCTGTATGATAGATAACTTTCTAGTTATCTTTTCCCTTCTTGTGGTCTGTTTTAACTGGGAGATTTCTTCTGCTTCTTTTTTTGTTTCTCTATGCTGTTCATGTTTTCACAAAAATATACCAGCAAATATCGATGAACACTTATTTAGGTTTATCTCAGTGTTCAGTTACAATGATTTGACTAGTGCTACAAATTTTAGAAATGCTACTGAAAGCAGTGTATCAAGTATCCACATATGAGACAGGGAAAGCTTCATAACAGTATAAAGGAGATTTATGTAGTTTTTTTAGGTCTTTTGCTGTGCTAAAAAAAGTTATCAGTTTGTATTCCTTACTAAATTTCAAATTACATTCTGATGCTTTCCTGGTGTCTTTTACTGAATTATAGAAAGAGTATCTAATTTGTAAGTAGCAATGCTATATCTTCCCCTGCCTTATGGAACTGTTCACTCCTTCTCAAAGGCATTTAAATTTATGGCCGAAAGCATTGCCACGAAGGCCACTGTGGCCCTTCCATGATCCCCATAAACAGCAGAGCTCTAGTGGTGAAGTGTCTTCTCCGTATCATGGACCCATGATCTGGGGAGGCCTTTGGGCAACAGAATAAAGGAGATGTCAGTGTGGCTGGCTGGCTGAGCACAGGTGTGACAGTGAGTTTTTGGTACATGGAGAGGGGAGTTTGTGGCAGACATTGAGTGCCAGAGAGCCTCCAGGATGAGGGACATTGCCCTCAAAGTGTGAACATGGAGGAAGCATTTCTTCCCATGAACCGCGTCTTTCTCTCACTCGCAGCAGCTTCATAGACGTCATTGACTCAATTGCTTCTGAATTTCACCATTGTATTTGGTGAATCAGGTCCTATTTATGCTAACGTCAGGCTCAGTTTTATAAATATTTATGCATGTAAGCACTTTTGTTCTTATGTTTGCAATGCTGGGGCCCTTCTCCTGAGAGAAAGTGTCGTTAGTAGTGGAGAAAGCAGAAACCTTTATAAAATATAAATAATGAGTACAGTGTTTGATTTCCAGTTTCTAACCTGCTCCCCATTGACTTTTATGCTCTTCACCATTTCTGTGAGCTGAAATTCCTCAGTGCTTTTCATCCTAGCTACCACTAACCAAATACTGATCTGTCTGCTATTACTACTGTACGTCTTTGAAGGAAACAAAGAACCACTACTCTGAAAAGTAGTGAAATAACATGAATTAGGATGTGCTTTCAGGATGAGTGTCTTTCATGCAGACATGTGTCCCAGCAATGCAAAACTCACAGTATTCTTACTTCATGATTAAAATTAAAATTTGAGTTGGTGTCAGTACTTAGTATCAACATCCAATTGACTGAAAAACACACACACGAAAAATCAGATCAGCATTTTAGACAGAACATAGTTCTTTTCTTTTCACCCCTGACAAACCGAGTTTGCTTCATAAATACCTTGTACTAAAGTCAGGCTTTCTCATTTTCAGGTATGCCTATAAAATATAAATTATTCTGATGGTGCCAGTCTTCTAACCTTTAGAGAAGGTTGTTAGTACAGCTTCCTCCACAGTGAATCTTCCACTCTTTAAGGGCACAAGGAGCTTCTAGGGAAAACCAAAGCTGAGCTTCTAAATTCTAACTCCCTCATGTAAGAATAACAAATACATAAAGTAGAGAATTGACCTATATTCAAATATGGCTGTTAGGGACTGGTGATGTCCTTCATTCTGCTCAAGTGAATCACTTGAGTGGGTCTAAGGGAGTGCACTTGAGTGTCCAGCAGTTGCCAGCAAGGACCTATTCTTCCTCCTCTCACCTAGGATTTCAGTCAATTTGAAGGGACTTGATCAAATGTGTCCCACACAGGGGAACGTGTGAAAGGCAAGTCACAGAAGCAGTGCCCACCTAAATACGTCTTCTCCCAAGGGCTGAGTACCTTGTCTTTGCCAAAGTGTTTACAGCAAACTGTACTCATCAGTATTTGAAGCATGGGTTCTGCTACATTTAATTTAATTATGACTCCCGCCTAGTTGTGAAGTCAGGATTGTAAAATGCCCTCTTGTAGTGACAAGAGAGGGCAGAAACAGTAAGCACCTTTCAGATGCCGGGGACTCATCCATAAAGCGTCAAGCTTTGGGGCAAGCTTTTAAGTTCAAATCTTTAGTCATGTTGTTTACTGTTGTTTTACTGCCAGTGCTAATAATAGGAAACTAAAAATTACACTAGTTAGTGGGCATTGCTAAACAAAGAGCGGCGCTGATTAAAAGCGTTGTTGGCACCTCGCCCGCTGCATCGTGGAAGCAGCCAAAGTGTTGATTGTTATTTACTGTGTGAAGCCACACATGCTGGATGTGAGCCAGTTCCTTTATTTCTGCTTGTTTTCCTCTGAAACTACCACAGTAAGCAGGGGGTGGGAAGAAGCTTTTGTTCATTAGAGCATCTTTCGATGGGAAGCTCAAAATCTTGTACATCTTTTCTGTGCCATTGGGAAGCCTTATCACAACTCTTCTACGGGTAACTAAATAGAAGCAAGAAGTTTTGTGGTTCACCTGATGAGACAAGGCTTGGAAGGAGTTCTTACATGTATTTCACCAATGGGTGTCAATGGACACTGATGCTGTCAAATCCACTAACGTTCCTAGAAATGTAGACTGCTGCCACTGAGCTATAAAAAGAGTCTGTAACTTCTGTGACAGAAATGATAATGCAACAACCTGCGGTGTTGCCCCTGCGAGCCTGTAGATGAAGTAATTCTGCTGTACTTTAGATCAGGGAGGAAAGATAGAAAGGAAGGATGTCCCTTTACACCCAGTAATCAGGGCATTTGGGGGCTGTTAGTTTGCCTCCTGTGTTCTAGGTCCTCTGTTAAAAACTGCTTATGCTTTACACCTGTAGCCATAAGTAGGAAAAATCATAGTAAGGCTTTAGAGTAGGGAATGGGACAAAACACTATCTGAGACAACCACCAGTAACCATTTCAGAAAAAACACCTTCCTTTTCTATTACTCCCTATTTCTTTCATCCCATACAGCTTCTACAAACAATAGAGAAAATATTTCTTCACCTCCATTACTAGCTCCCAAGGTTCACAAGTATTTGAGTAATACTCACTCTTGTATTACTCACAAGTAATACAAGACTAGAGTATGTTATTTTATGTTCTGATCTGTAAGGCTAAATTCTGTAATAACCAAAAACAATAGCAAGCTATTTTAGGAAGACTATTCAGCCCTCTTAAAATCAACAAATAAGTCTCATCTCAGGTGTAGCTTTGGTCAACGTATTTCATCATTCGTCACTGTTTGTCTACAGCGTCTTTCTATGGGGTTGCACAGAAGTTATTTTTAAAAATGTAAACCAAGAACTATTTCCATAAAGAAAGGGTGCTGTGAAAGCTTTTTTTTATAGCTCAGTCCTGAGAAAACTAAGATGAGAAACCTAATCAGAAAAAAAAAAAAAAAGCTAATTCAGTTTCAATAGACAGGAGGTTAAATTAATAGCTGTCCCTTTCCCGATAACATGAAAAGTAGAAGTGATAATTGAAATTAAAAACACCAGCGGTTTTCAATGTAATTGAATTGAACACAGGTTATTCATTAGAGAAAATGAGTGAAAATCCATCAAGCTAGAGATAGGTCATTATAAACATACCCATTCATATATACATATATATATATAAATAACACGTATATTATTGTATGTAGTGGGGCCAATATCCCACAGATGCAAAGAATATTAATGCTGGACTTAGATTTAAATTTTTCATAAGAGTAATTTCAAGCAGTGTAATAAATAAAAATTAAAAAACCCCACACTATCTTGTATTTTGGACTTTCAAAATTTCTACTCTCTGAGTATCTTCATGTGTCCTACACATATTAATGTACTGGGACTCTCAGCTCTCCTACAAATTAGGAAAGGCTTCACTAATGTACTAATTAATCTTCATTTTACTCCAGGAAGCTTTTTTAGAACAGAAATTATATTAAATTCTTTCAGCTATAACTATGTTTTAAGTACGCTTTGTCCTATACTTTGTATGTGTTCTACTTTAAATAGACATAGCATAATTATCGAGCATGAATTATGCTCAAACAGGGAAAAATTTCCTGAATGAGTCCATTTCTGGTTTCTCTGGTATACCCAGATCTACATTAGCTTGGAAATTCTTTGTTTATCAGTACAGTATTAGTAATTCATTAATTTAAATAAATACAGAAAATAATTTTAAAATGTTAGGAAAGTTAGCAAAAGATTTCAATTATTTAAGGGAATATGAAAACTGATTTGAGTAAAAAATCCATATTTCTGAGTTGTCTGAGGAATTATCTTCTCTCTCTGAGAAAATTAACTGGTGTTCTATTATTGGGCAAGTGGCATGAAGAAGGCAGCTGTATTTGTTGGCTAGAGTAGCTGGTAACCCAGTCATTAAACCTTTATAAAAGGATGTAAAACTGGAGGGGGCTCCCCGTCTAGCAGAAAGAAAGAAATGACACATTCTTATTAGTATACCGAGTGTGGTTTATGTGTTTAATCTGAGATGTTATGATACAGGTTTTGCTCACTCCTATGGTTTCATTTGCACAGATCACACCCCGAACAAACACTTTTCCGTTGAGCCTGTTTATTTGCCATGACTGATGACCAAGCATCCAATGCACACGTGTTCAATACTTTCTTTTACCCATGTCTCCCACCACAGCCTGCCTCTGCTCATCTTCCCATCTCTGCATATTTCTTGGTAATTAACAGCAGGTCCTTCAACAGCTTTTCAGAAGAAAGGCAGGTAAGGTCTGGACTTGATCCATTGTATTGTAGGCCTGGACAGACCCCAGATGATAGGTCTAAAGATAGAATAAAACCAATTGGCATCCTTTGTGAGTAGTTTGAGACACTGTCCTGCCAGTCGTCCTCCCAGTCCTTTGATAAACTGGCTTTTATAGTAGGCAAACAGCAAAGTTTAAGAGGAACACAGAGGTGGGGGAATAATATAATTGCCTGATCAAAAGAGCCAAAGTAGATCTCTCTCTGTAGTCATTGCAATAATCTCATACATGCACTGATTTCCTAAAAACTCCCTCAAAGCTCCCATTTGATGTGCTGAGGTGTTGAATGATAAATCTATACAAAGGAAATTAAATGTTTCTGTCATTCATCTAGCTTCAAAAAGATGTGTTAAAAAGCAGGAGCCCAAATACTGACAATACAGCAGTCCAGAAGACGTAAGTTCAAAGACGTTGTTCAGAGAAATGACTGTCTATAATAGATTACAAAGACATGGGTTTTTTCCTTTTAATCCATAGGAGAAATAACTCCTGGAAATTTTACCAACACCTAATGGACAATATCTTGCTTATAGTTCAGTCTCTCTGAATTCATTGCTCTCTTGGGGGGGGATCTAACTGTGGCAGGAAAACAGCTGCTCTCCTCTCCCTACATCTTCTTCCATTATTGCTGCTTGTAGATGTATTTAGAGCAAAGGAAAAGAAAAAAGAAAAGGATCATAAATATATTTGTCTGGGTTTTTTTTAATCTGTATTAATGAGAATAGAAAAAGATCTTTTGAACTGTCTAACTATTCCCAGGTTAGTTTTCCCAGTCTTAATTTCTAGTGCTTTGTTCAGCCACATTTCAAATATTTCAAGAGAGAGGGTTTCTCTGAATTAGTTTTTTGAGGCTGCTTCAGAGGCTAGTGCATCACATCTCTTTTAAGCATATCTTTTGAGGTATTTTTCAGGCTGCATTTGCTTTTCCTTTAATGACATCAAAACCTTCTTTCCCCCAGAAACCTCATTTTGTTGGTACCATCTACTTTGAAGTCCCACTAAAATAATTCCATTTTCATTAGCTGCTGCAGGTTTTTTTCCCTGCTCTTGGTGTTTCTCCGACGTTGGCCAATAATGCGATCTGAACTCTAGCGATGCCACCATGTCCCTTTTCATGAAGATCACTTCTGATATGTGTTTTGCTTTTTTTCAAAAAATATCAGTATAAAAAATAAACCTTGTATTCTAAGAGTACTTTCAGGACATAAAGTTAATCATAGTAGCTATCACTTCAAAATAAATAGGCAATTAAATTTATTTGATGGTGAATATATCAAGCACAAGATAGATTTGTGTTTACTACAGAGAAATGAGTTACAAAATTACAAATTCAACTAGCAGCGAGGCTGAAGATGTGTTCCCAGTAGGCACATGCACATAGAACACATGTATACATCACACATATACCTATACACATGGCCAGCCACACAGGTCACAGACAGACACACAGAGCAGTCACATGAACACAGCAGCGCCAATGGCTTCATCCCAATCCCCTCTGTGGCTGAGCAGCGTGGAGGTGAGAATATATATATACACACACGCACATATGTACAGTGTGGATCCCTCAAGCAGCTGGGCTCAGACTCTGGACTTCCCTGATGCCCAGTAGCCAACCTCCCCATTGTGTTACCCTTAGCGACCCACTCTCATCCTGGCTCCCAGGTGATGTCACTAGCTCACCGGCTTATCCGACTTGATCTTCCCTAGTGCTCACACATTCACTCACGCTCCCACACATGCTCCATTTCCTGCACCAGGGACACAGGAGTCCTCCAACCCATGGTCTGACCCCAGCTGCTGCACTCACACTCCCATGCACACCCGTGCACACACAGAATAGAGAGCCCTCACCCAGGAAAGACCTGGAAAGGGGCTTAATAAGAAGACAGGACAGATTGCCCTGGTCAGGCACAGGGCACGGCCAGCCAAACAAACTTACCAGTCAACTGTATACACGACCAGGACTTTTTATACCCTTATCCCACTATTTTCCCACACTCGTTCCTCCTCAACTCACCTAAATCCCTCCCTTTCCCCACCTTTGGTTGCCCACTAAACATCCCATAATAAATCTTGTGCAATGCCCAAATGCCCTTCCCCTGCATCCCATAATGCGTCCCCTACCATGAGGTGGCAACCTCCTTCAGTCCAAACATTGACTCAATGCCCAGACACTGGGGCTGAGACTCCACTGGGACAGCCCCGGGGAGGGCCAGGATGGTGTGTCCCTTCCTTTCCGTCCTTAATTTGGGTTGTGCCCCTGTGCTCCCCTGGGCTTGTGGAGCTGGGCCTTTGATGGGCTGATGCCTCCTGGGATGTCCTGGGAGCAGCCGGGACAGGGCAGTTAGGGGTCTGCAATCTGCCATTGTCTCTTTGTGCTCCTCCGCAGGTGTGCAGACAGGCTTTTACCACGTAACCGAACAAAATCCAGCATACTGCCAGGAGCAGCATGCTTAGAAAATATAAACAGTTTTATTAAGTATAAATGAAATATAAACAAGTTTAGTCTAGAAGTGTATTGGCTTGTGGTTTTGTTTTCTGCTCTGCTTGAAGCACATTCAGTGGTCTGCAGACATGACTAAATTGTTTTATAGCGTGTCAGCTGGATATTAGCTAAATTTCAAAGCCATAAGACATACTAAAACTGTAAAAAGCCAATTCCCGCATTGGCCATAGAGGAATACGGTACAGCAGCCACTGAATACTCTTCTTCCTGTGTCTGCAGGCTATGAGAATTTTAGACAAATTTAGTGTATAAACTTCTCCTAAGTAACGTTTTGCTTGTGCAGGTCCACATCAGGACACGATTCACTGCCATTAATTACTTGCAATTAAATAAAACACCTAGTCAAAATAAACCTTGTTTTCATCAACAGCATACACACCTACTTATATCATCTTTGAATATTTTTCTTTAATGTCCAAACAAGTAATTTTTCAATATTGCTTCTCCTTGCCAAATTAAGGTCACCCCTTTCTCATGGCCCACAAGCGCTGCAGTTGCTGAGAGCACACTGGGTTTTCCTGTTTGCTGTGGGAATTTACCGTATCAATGTAATGGGATGGTATCGCTTACACTCCCTCACACTAACAATCCTGAATTGCACCTGCTTTCTTTCCCGAGAAGGGTTCTGTTTCTGCATCCTTTCTCTAACTTATGCTACAGAGACAGCACAAGGCAAGATTTGACACAAAGTGAGAATGAAGAATAATATTAGGGAAGATACTCTTTCATGCTTTTCACAGAATGTGCTAGCTCTTAAGAGTGAGCTGGGACTTCAGATCTGTCTGACTGGAAATTTGCATCTATCTGATGCTGCCTTGGTTTGATCTTGGACAGTTGTCTGACAAATGGGGTAATAGTTGGTGATAACCTGATTAAGGGTTATCTGTGAAGGAGCTTCTGAAATGGAAGAAAAGATAGAATCATAACATCGTAGAATTGCCTAGGTTGGAAGGGACCTTTCAGATCATCTAGTCCAACCATCAACCTAACTCTTTCTGGAAAAGATTTTGAGATGTGGGGATTCAGAGCAGAGGTTGATAGACCTCTTCTTTCAAGGACTAGGAAACAGAGACTATGTGAAAATGGTGCCCTATTGCAGGGGTAAAGAGAAAAGAGACAGGCAGGAGCAAGGCAGCAGCCAGAGGAACCAAGAAGAGGCTCAAGGCGCTGGGGAGATCTCTCCCTGCGGAGTGGAGGGAAATGGACATAGAAATGACTGGGAGCAAGGTCCATACATCAGCAGAACTGAGCAGCTCCGGATGAGCCCAATGGATTGACAAATCTCAGAAAAAGAGGTTGGGCTGCCCTGTGTCGTATGCAAACTGGGACATTACAGGCACTCAAAGGAGGCATTTGAAACAAGCTATTGCAGATTTGTAGCTGTAGGAAGGAAAATGAAACACCTCAGAAACCCTGACATGGAAATTTTCACCTCCATGCCATCATTTCTCTTTGGCTTTTATGTTACTTTCATTTTTTTGTTTTTTTTTTCTGTAGTGTTAACTTCATGAAGTATAAATTTACTACCCCTGCTCAGCCAATTATCCCATCTAAACACAAGGTATATGTATTTTTAATGACCCAGCAGCTTAATCATAACAGCACTTAGGTTCTTCATTTCAACAAATGCAAAAAATTTTTTAATGTGACGCTGCTTCTTTGAGTGAATTTTTTCTGTTCGTCTTTGATCCTCCCACCATCACTCTTCTGCTTTGGTAACCACTTACCCTCCTGGTTGCAATCAGCCTATGGCTACAGAGCCATTACCCAAACAGCAACTCGGGGAAGTGAGAACACTGTTATCTGTCACAAATTGGCAAAATACAGAGGCTATTGAGGTCAGACATGTCGATTTAGGTTTTGAAAGTGGCAGCTGGTAAGATTTATAAGGCTAGTTCTTTATGGATCTAGCTTTGTACCTGTACGACAAATACCTGGTTGGCTCGGCAGCTGCAGTACAACCCTGATCAACGCTGTTCTGGCAAAGTCTTCAGGGTGGATGCCATGTTGATATTGATGTGTCAGCCTTTGTGTCAGGGTACGAAGGGGCACTCTCAGAGTGAGATTTGTCTCTTTTTCTCCTTCTTCTGAGGCATAGTGAGATCACACTAGACATGTTTCACCGAAGTCCCTACCTTTTCCCCCCTCAGAGGGACTGTTTGTACCTTAGTTTCTTGTGTGTGCTCCTTTTGACACATTTTATTTTGAAGGAGGCTCAAGATAGGAGTAATTCGTGAACTGAGTATCACTGGTCTTATTCCAGATAATTTATATAGTGCTTACATACTTTAGGGAATGAATTTTCAGATCATCTGAGTTCTCTTGTGGTTACATTTTCTATAAGCCTAGAAAAAACACTTTACATTTCAGGTATAAACTTTGCTGATATAATGCATTAGTGTAGTCACACTGAAAAAACCCCTTCTATCTGCAGGCCATCTATAGCTACTGATGTGTTGCCATGGGAGGCCAATATAGGCTAAATGCACATCAATGTGCACTGATTAAACATCAAATACATGGCGGTGTTTTCGGAATAAAACTAGATGTTTAGTCCAAAAATACTAATTGTCTTTCTTAGTGGGAGAAATTAATTTGGTATTGCAACCGATGTGAATTGTATAATTATCATTTGGCTTGGTTTTCTGCAAATATGAAACTCATAAGGCGGCCTATGTTTCAATTATATGCATCGGAATAAACATTAGATATAGCAAATTTAAATCAACCTTAAGTATGCAGCTTTGGAAGTAGGCAGTGCATAAAATTAAAAGTGAATGTAAATGAAAAAATGTAAGCTTAAGAACCTATTGTCTCAAGTCTGTAACCCACACCCTTGTGTCCTGAACACTACTTGGCTCAGTAGGTGGTTTAGCTTATTTGCAGTAAGAATTCATTGCTGGCTCATACTCAGCTTGACATCCACTGTAACCCCTCATCCTTTTCGGCAGCGCTGCCATTCAGCCAGTCACTTCACAGATGGTACTGGGGCAAGGGACGATTTCTTCCCAGGCGCAGAACATTGCAATTCTTTTTGAGCTTCATGAGGTGTCTGTTGGCCCAAATTTCATTATCAATTTGACCTAGATTATGTTATTAAATCAAGCCCATTTGTTAAATTCTCATGCTGTTTTGCCCAAAGCCCTATTATACTCAAATGAAAAATCAGGAACTGGGCTGGGCTATGGAAATCCACTGTGGGTTTAGGTTGTGGGATTTTTGGTAGAATTAGCTTTAAAGTACACACATGCTGTTTCAAAATTGTGCATGTGTTGTTCCATTAAGTTTTGTGTTTATGGAAAATTTAAATTTTCAGTCACAGTGGAAGTACATGCAAAAAGAGAAAATATTGTCAGTCAGAGATAACTAATTCAATGGACATGAACATATACCTAAAATGAAGCAGAACAAATACTGACAGCAGATAAAGCATAGGATGAAGAACCTGTCATGCAAAAGCCCATAATTAGAATATATTTAAAATTGCAAAAGCTCCTAATGCAGATTAATCCGTCATACTAAATTGTTTATTATACAGACAAAAGTCTGAGTTTAGAATTTGTTTCTCCTTCATTCTCTTTCCTACATTTCACTATTTCTCCTTTTTTTTGTGTCTTTTTTGGTTTGCCTCTTGTCTAAAAAGGGTGTTGATTAGGTAGGAAAGAAGAATCCACCTATTGCGGTACTCATAGAAATACTGAAAAAAAGGCAGTTTAGACAGCATGAAGCTTGTAAATAATTTACAGGTTTTGGAGTGGTTCATAAGACTATGTGCTGGAGGTGTAATTTCCCCAGCAGTAAAACTGCAGGCAAGAGAAAGCATCAAAAGGCAGAATGATATTTATTATTCTCTGTCTCTTCTTTCTGTCAGTTTATCTTATTTGCCTTTAAAGGAGAGAGGACTGGACTCAGGCAAAACAGATCAAGATGAATTTTTCCTCCTTTTTATTCTTCAAAATGAAAATAATACATCATTAATTCAATTTTAAAAGACCGTCAAACATAAATTTTCTGTAACAAAACAAATTCTATACAGCTGAAGGAAAAAAGAATATGGGAAATGTTTTACATTTTTTCTTTCAAACTATTTATTTTCCTTTCTTTTATAAGAGTTTAATGAAAGGTTAGAAAGATTTTTTTTTTAATTACAGTTGGTTCAATGGAAGAAGTCAGCAATAACTTGACATAAAGCCATGAGGCATACTTAATTACAATATTAAATCTCTCTCACTGAACTAGAGAAATCTCCTGATAAACACCATAAAGCCAGATTTATGAGTCAAGAGGTAAATGATGTTGGCTACATATATATTTAGATTAAAATCATTTAAGAACAGAAGTGTTCACAGTCTTGTATAGTCTCAGAGGAAAAATCCAAGCTAAAGAAATAAAAGTTTCAACCAAATATTTCTGATAAAATTAATTGGCCAACATCATGGATTTTTGATGAATGTCCTTAGGATACAATGGCTACAGATCTCCAAGGATGGAAAAGGTAAGCCCTTACTGGCAATGCTGTGGTAAAAAGCAGAGGAAAATGCAGAGAGTCAGTCAAGATAAACTCAAGAGGTCATTTCTGGCTCTACTAACACGCAATTCTGTGAAAGTAGGTTACCTTTTCAAGCAACGTTTCTTTCAAACAGTATGGTGAAACCGGAGTTCATTAAGCATCAGAAAAAAGTACTACCTTTTAATAAGGTATGTAGATCGTGGATTTCTCTAAAAACAGGCTGCTAACTTTTTCTGAACTAACAAAGAATAAATTAGACAAATTTTTCCAGAGTACCTTTGATTCTCCTCTAACATCGTAACACTTAAATGAAGTCAGGAAATGGGAGTCTTATTCTTCACAGCTTCGGACTAAGGACTGCCAGTCAGTTGGAGTTGCTGGCATTTCCTGTAAAAAAGGGGAGAGCACTCTTTGCAAAATTAACATATTTTGTATGTCTTTTTCATACAAGGAAAAGGTAGAAAAATCACTTTGCATCTTAATAAGCCATAGAGTTAGACAAACCTAAATGCACATTTTATCATTCCTTATTTATTAAGCTTCTCAGAAAAATAAAAAAAATGCAAAATCTGAGTTGTAAAAATTCAAATGTATAGCTTTTCTTTCTAGTTTGCGCAAAATGTGCCTAGGTTTTTGTCTGAAAAGAAGTTACATGCAGAACAGAAAGAAACCATGGCTTCTTTTTCGAAATTCTAAAATACTGCATTGTCCTGTCACATTCCCACCCAGCTCAGGGAAAAGGCTGCGATATTCTTTCTTGAGCAGGTCTGTGAATGATGTAGAGTATATATCGATGTATGCTTGGACGTGGAACTTGTGAAATACCTTTGTTATATTTTCTACATATAACAATAACTATATTGTTATATCAATGAGTATCTGAATACTTCATTGATGTTTTCTTTATTGTAAAGTACAATACAAGTAAAAATACTGCTTTTTTGCATGCACTTACACAACTCCAAAAGGCTTCACATAAAAAGACAAGCAGTGTAGTAAACCTGCTGCGGACCACAGAGGCACTAGACCACCTGACTACAGTCTTTTTGGGAAGCTGGTAAAGCAGAGAGAGATGTTTTAGAATGCCCTCACTCCCAAATACGTGACAGGCAGGGAGATGCCACCTCAATTAACGGATTGCTCCTTACCTGACAAAGGGTAGAGATGCTAGATGCATTTCACTGTTCCCCCCACTCCCCAGGGCTTCGGTTTGAAAGGCAGTGGGGCCCAGCAGTCAGTGTATATCTGGTCTTACAGAGACCTCTGCTCTAATTCTGCCTCCATCAGTGACAGCCTCTGTGACCAGAAACAAATAATTTTGTACTTCTGTCTCTGTGACCGCTCTTTGTCTGTCTGTTCTTATCAAACAGAGTTGTTTCTTACTGTGTGTTTGCATGTGCTTAGTCATGGTGAAGATCTGATTTTGGCTGAGAATAGTGACATACATAAAAATAATCATAGATCACCAGATCTGACGTGTTTTTCGGGTGGTGCATTCATCTCTTGATTAGCAAGATTATAGTATTTGTTTCTTAGCAGAAGCTGTCAGAACTATGAATATCTCAGTATTCCTTATTTGATCTAATTTGATCTAATTGAATCCTATTTGATCTAATAGAAATATCATTTGGTCCCACAGGAAAAGCTGTTATTACACTGGTAAAATATGTTACGCTGCTCTTATCTTCATTTAAAGCTATTTCCTTTTTCCAGTTTAAGACAAGAAGCACTAAGCACTTAAGAACCTTAACACTTAATTTGTCTTCTCTTACTTACCTTTCTTTAGGTAAGTAATAGATGCCTACCTTTTAAAAAGTTTGCCAGGCTTTTTTCACTCTCTGTGTTAAAGAAGGAATTAAGCCAAAAATAAATTAAGTGCATTGCCCAAAGTCATCTGCTCAGTCTGGCAAATTCAGGGCTAGAAGTCACCTGTCTGGTCTTTGATTTCTGTGCATGACTCAGTAAACAATACAGTATTCCTTCTGCTTTTCCTACCCCTTTAGGTAAGTCATTTTTGTAAAGTCACTGCTCTAATCCTCTTTTTTCTTCTCCTTCACTTCCTTTCATTTTCTCTGTAACCGCCCTACTCGGACACTTTCTGCTTTTTCTTTCTTATGTATTTCGGTTTGTGAACAAGATGTAAAGTGGTAGAAGGATCTGCAAGGTTTGAGTAAGATCTTCTGTGTTAGGGTCTTTTAAGTTAATTGAATATAGCTCTTCAAGTAGAATATGACTGCATGTTGTATCATTAATCATAGAATCGTCTAGGTTGGAAGGGGCCTTTAATATCATCGAGTCCAACCACTAATCTAACACTGCCAAAACCACCACTAAACCATGTCCCTAGGCACCATGTCTACCTTTCTTTTAAACACCTCCAGGGATGGCGATTCTACCGCTTCCCTGGGCAGCCTGTTCCAATGTTTGGTAACCTTTTCTGTGAAGAAGTTTTTCCTAATATCCAGTCTAAACCCCATGTGGTGCAACTTAAGGCCATTTCCTCTCATCCTATTGCTTGTTACTTGGGAGAAGAGACCGACCCCCACCTCTCTACAGCCTCCTTTCAGGTAGTTGTAGAGAGCAATAAGGTCTCCCGTCAGCCTCCTTTTCTCCACGCTAAACACCACCAGTTCCCTCATAAGACTTGTTCTCTCAGCTTTGTTGCCCTTCTCTGGACTCGCTCTAGAATCTCAGTGTCTTTCTTCTAGCGAGGGACCCAAAACTGAACTAAGTATTCAAGGTGTGGCCTCATCAGTGCAATTGCAATTCACAGTCCTGCTTGGTCAAGTGCTGCTAGTGGCTGTGGCAACAGCCACCCATGGCCCACAGCAACACCGATAGCTCCATGCACTGCAGCAGAGCAGTTGCTGCTCGTGTCTGTCACTCTGGTCCCAAGACTGACGTTTAGATACATGGCACAGAAGAAATTTTTGTGCCATGGGAACTCTTTAGGAAGATACTTCAAAGTGATACACATTTAATGCATTAATTTTTGGTTGAAAGTGCACAATCAGACACGTTACACTCAGAACTACAGCCATGTTCTGTGTGGTCTCATGAACATATGATTTGACTCAACTAGATTGGATGCTACTTATTTCTTGCCTTTCGCTTTTTTTTCAGGAATGCCCCAGCGGTGTTGTCAATGAAGAAACCTTCAAAGAGATTTACTCTCAGTTCTTTCCACAGGGAGGTGAGTACTTGGCGGATGTAATTAGTGCTACAGTGTACAGAGAGTTATGTTTGCTAACGCCTAAGTCTGACAAAAGAGCCCGTTGTTCAAATTAGCAAGATTGTTGTCTCAAGCTCTGTCTGAACTCATGGGGTACTTACTTGATGGCTGGACACATTTTAAGGTATGTATTTCTGAATGAAGTGCAGTGATATCTACAAGGAGTCAGTATCCTGTTATGATGTTACCACTTGTTTATGGGTAGCTCTGAAAAACAGGTTTCTCCAAAACTTTTTCCTTTCAAACTTTCGACACAGTCATCCCCGTTCTCTTTTAGTCCACAGAACCTTTCACAGTAGGAATGAAAACTCTTGGAGGCACTAAGGGTACCCTCTAATATCAATGGCAGAACGCCCTTGACTTCTATGGGGTTTCTCTACTTAAATGAGGGCTTTTTTTGCTACCCTTACTTTCAATTGATTAATTTCCAGGGCTTTCATTAATTTCTTTATCTTAACCTTTTAGTGCAATGAAGGTAACACAAAAATGTGCAATATTTTTTTTGCATTGAACCTTGGATTTTCTTTCGGTTTGAAATGTTTTCCTCTCTTTTCTGCCTCTTGCTTTTACTATTCAGTCTCCCCTCTTCATATTCTCCTACAACTCTTCAGTCCTGCCTCTTCATCTTCTCCCACCGCTCTGGAGATTTGCATGTTTCCCTGGGACTGTTCATACCTCTTTCTTTTCACTTGTATTTTTCAAAAAGCGCATTTAATTGGTAGGAACAAAACATCTCCCAATTAGTTTTATTTTGAATAAAGACCTAAAAGGGAAAGAGCAGCATTCAGTGTGGATTACCATCACTGAAATCCTTAACAAGTAGGCACGCTCAATAGGAAGAAAAAAAGGCTAAAAAAGTTGACCTGCCTACCGATTATTTCTGTATCTAAGCTTTTAAAGCAAGGTAACAATTACAGCTTCAGATATTGTATTTTTTAGTTACTCTGGCTAGTGAAAATAATTCTTTGCATGAGATTTACTACACCTTTACTACACTTAAAATAATTTAAAAAAATTCCTGTTGTTACACCTAAAATTGTTTATGGGCAAAGCAAAAGCTCACCTTTTACACAAGTAAAGCTAAAACCTATTGCTAGAATAAATGTAACCTTAAGTTCCTAATCTTTATTAGTCCTGACCTAATTGTTACAGAAATGAAAGAATATGAATGCATTATAATAATAATGATTTTATAAACACAGTTCTTAAGTTTCTACCCCTTTTCTTGGTGCTAATAGGAATAGGATGTTCATACTGGTGCTTTCCTCTTCCTCACTCTACGATTCACCTGGGGTCGTTTCTACATGTTTGCTAATACATTTGCCCCATTCCCTCTCATCCCACACCTGCTCTCCTCTGCACTGCATCCCATCTCCCTGCTGCTCAGGGCACTGCAAGCAAATGAAGCAAAAAAATCTTCTCTCCACTGCATCATTGTGTTAGAGGCATACATATATTCTACACAGAATTCTACATATTCTACGTAGAATAACTGCATGTTTCTGCTACCTGTATAAAGCTATAGCTGTGCCACAAAAGTAAAGCCAATCAGAAACCTGATCAATTGGAGAGACTGCTGTCACAGCTAAACCACGGGAAACAAAGCTGCAAGCTGATGAGCCTTCGCCCTGGGGAAAGCTCCCTATAAAACTTATGGCTTCTTAGTAGCAATGGTAATATTGTATTCCAGGGGCACCTGGATATTCGTTGCTATTTCAACAATGCCATTCCTCTGTCTGCAACAAGGGAGTTACACTTTTCTGAAAAAAAAAAACCAAAAAACAAACCAAACCAAAAAACAAACAAACAAACAAAAACAAAATAAAAAAAAATTTCTTCCTTCTTTTAACATTAGTAAAATACAGTAAAAAGTTAGATTTTTAAGCAGGGTAGAAAAGTATCAAATCCAGATAATTCACTTATCAGTAACAGATGTTGTGTATTAGTAACAACATATTAGTAACAGCATTTTTAGCTTTCTCAAAAAATCCATTTCAGAGATCTTAGCGAAGAGCACCGAGGAGCGACCACAGAAGCTATCCCCTTCCTCTCCCCATCCTCCACGGCCTCCACGCAATGGCATGCAGCCTAAGCAGTACATAAAGACAGCACAAAAAAATGTGAAAGCCTTATGCAGTATTCCTCAAAATTTCAGGAAAAATATTCAGGGGAAACAGCAGAAGAGCTGAAGCTCCTTGGAGGAGTAACATCTCACATCAGTAATCCTTGAATTTCTGGGGTCCCACTGAGACTTGAAAAATTTTGTGCAGGTTTTGTGCTGTTTTGTAGGTGCCTGTATTGACTTTTTGCCATTTTCTGAGAGGTATGGGAGCCAAAGTCTATTCTTTGTTCCTCACATTGGCCAAGGTATCTTCAAAGTCCAATCAGTTGTCTATATCTGCGTATCCCTGCTTGGTAACAACAGGGTGAGATCATCATATTTAAGTGTCCCTTTAAGCAGCTAGACTGGATACTTAAATCTTTTAATGTATTGCCAAAATATTGTGTGCAGCTGAGGCCTTTACAGTTCAGTTGCACTTAAAATATTGTTTTTATGTATGTCTGAATATTAAAGAGGAAAAAAAAAGTTTGAAAGTTGTCCCCACATTAAAACATGTGTGGTACATGTAGATCTGTGCCCCAGTTGTCTGTGTAATGCAAAACCAGATACAACATGTTGTATCATTATAACAATTCATATCTGAGCAAACAGAATGAAGTCGTGTAAGATTTTAAGCTTCAGGGTGACTAAGCAGTCACCATAAAGTCATTTTTCGAAGTCATCCAGCAAGTCACTTCATCAAGCGAATTTCAAGACTATTCAGGACAAGGGACAGGAGGAGTAGAAAGTACATAAGGGAGACGCATTAAGAGTAACAAAGGAGATGACACAGATCTGCAGTAAAATCGATGTATTTTAAAAGGCAGAAGGAGCTTTATGAAAAGCTTTCCAAGCTGGAAAGGCACTCCGGTTACTTCTTTTTAGAAATACGGGAGAATAGGTGCCCCCGTGTTCATGCAATGGATCACCTGAAATATAACTTGGATTTGTTCTCCAGACAGGCAGGTTGTAGATAAGAATCCAGACACTGAATAATTATTACACTCCTCCTCAGTTCTGAACAGAACAGATTATGTTCACGGTTTGATAAAGCATTCTCTCGGATGTTTAATGACTGCCATTTTTTGTCTCTGATGTTTAAAATGTTTTAATGGTGTATTTCAAAGGAATTCTGATCTAATATCTGTTCCTGTCTCAACCTGTCAAAATATCAGTTTACCCTACTAGTTATGATATCTGATCCCTGAAAAGAAAATATATTTTATTTAAAAAGTTAAGCTTTTGTCTCACATGATTAATTTTCAAGATTTAGCGGGGTAGGGCAGGGAGAAATCACACTAAGTAGCTCTAATTAAAAGAGTAGTGTACTTCATCCTGCTGTAGCTTTGAAGGCAAAATTTCAGACCAGAACTGCCTGAACAAACATCCCTGAAAAAGACCTCTGATTTTTATTTTTTTTTTTTCAGAAGGGGTTACTAGAAATAAAACATTCTCCAAGTAGAGATTTTTTTTTTCATATACCATCATGCAAAAAGAGTAGTATATTGTATCAAGAATGGGCAACAAACAATAAAAAACTTTTGTGTTTACTTTTGTGTTTTCTGTAAATCTACAGAAAATAATTAGGAATATTTCACATATTTTTAAGAAATGAATGCCAAGAGAATAGGAATTTAAAATTCAGTTTACAGTAATTATACCTCTATAATATGTTATTTCCCTGAAGATGGTTTGCATAGCATATTCTGTTGCACAACAGAAGTCTCAGTAGATCATAGAAAATATGACTATTAAAATCGTAAATATAAACTGAAGTCAACAAATTTACATTTTTCAGTTAAAGTGGGAATTTATCTGCTAGGCCATGCTTAAGCAATTACAGTGACGACTGGATACATGGATGAATGAACACATGTCTCAATAGTGAGGGGGTTTTTTTAATTCTCTGAAAATGCATTAACAGACACAGGGTTTAAAGTTTGCAGAGGGCTTTTTTGCTACAAGTATTTAACATCATATGAAATTACCATATTAAGACCAGAGACTTTAGTTACTAATATCAGGTCTGAATCTGTGAAGTACAAAGTTTTGAGTTTTGGTATATATCGTTCCTTGGGGTCAACGTGGCATTTCAGGTGAGTGACCCAAGACTATCACTCACTTCAATTCAAAATGATATTTTGGGCTGTGACAAATAAATGTTTTCAGGTTTGATATGAAAGATAAAATAGTTGAGTACCAAGAAATCAGAAAAAGGCACCTCAGCACTGATGAGGTTTTACCATGCTAAGGCGGGGTTAGTCCTGCAAGGGGGACACCAATTTCATAACACTTCTCACTTTAGTAAAAGTTTGTGAGGTTAATGTTAATTAACCTAAAATTAATGTAAACCCATGAAATAGAAAGAGCAAAGCAATGGGTATTAAAAGTAAACA
This sequence comes from Larus michahellis, assembly GCF_964199755.1. Classification (NCBI taxonomy): domain Eukaryota; kingdom Metazoa; phylum Chordata; class Aves; order Charadriiformes; family Laridae; genus Larus; species Larus michahellis. The sequence goes on along the minus strand of NC_133900.1, from coordinate 64,152,124 downwards.
ATACCTCAGCCTACATTAATCTGCATGGCTTTGAGGGAGGGAGAAGAGCCTGAGGAAAGCTGACTTCCCCATAACCCCAGCAGCTTGTACCTCACATCAACAGGGCAGTCTCTGGAGAAGTTCTCTCTTCACAATGTATTACTCCTGGAGCAGGTTGTGCCTCTCGGAAGGTATTCAGTGGAAATGGAAGGATGGATCTTTACAAAAACGTAGAGGCTTGACAGATTTATATCCGTGCTGTCTTTTGTTTCTGCAATGAGTCGATATGCAGTGGCCAGTGGGTTTGAAAAGGATACAAATAATTAGTGAAGGGATCACTTGTTTAAGGTCATCTTTCAGAGTCTTATTGACCCCTTCAGCTAGTCACAGCCAGTTTCTCCAAGATTTTTAGGCACCTAGCTCTCATACCATGTTCCTGGGAATTAAGCAGCAAACCAGCTTTAAGAATCTGCTTCTCTGGACAGGATTTTATCTCATCTGTGGGTGAGCATAGCACCCGAGTGCAGCTGCAGCTTCCGGACAAGATCATCTTCAACTTGGGTAACAGGCCTCTCTTCAGAGTAAAAACGATACGCCAGATGCACAGATGGTAGTGTCTGCTTCCCTCATTTAAAGTGAACAAATGAATATATTTTTCTTCTTTAACATATGAGATAGATACCCTGTCACAGTCATTTAACTGATAAAGTAGCATTCCCATTAACACAGGTTGTTTCAGAGTACAATAACTTGGTATTCATTCAGATATCAGTGATTAGTAGAAATGGTAATAAAAATGAATAAAGATATTCTAGACTAGAAATTTAAATTTTGTGCTCCTAACAGTGTAGCTACCCACATACTTTCATTTATAATTTATCCCTCCTTCTCCCCTGCAAAAAAAGAAATTTAAAATTAATTGAAAATTTAGTCTTGCTATCAAATTTTGGTATCAAAATACATCTTGGTATCTTTTTTTTTTTTCATGGAATGAAATTAAATGAAATAAGATGTGCTTACTATGAACTATTTTTACTGTTTTAAATTGTAGATTCCACAACTTATGCACATTTTCTGTTTAATGCATTTGACACTGACCACAATGGATCTGTAAGTTTTGAGGTAAGTGGTGCCGTTACTTCTTTCTCTGCAAATGAATATTTTGCCATTCCTTGTAATTAATCCAGTTTGGTGGCTTTTATTATTTGGCTCACATTATGAAAAATTTAGCTTATGTGACTCAAGTTTCAAGTATTTCCAATGTATTAATGAAAGTCATTGTTATTATTTTCCAATTGTATATCCCAAAATGGTAACTCAGACTGTGTTGCTATGTAGTATTTTTAGAAATCTGTAAATTTAAAAGGTAACTCAATTTATATGCAAGTTACATTAAATAATCCATTTCTTTCTCCCTGCCTCTGCAAGGTGAGAAGGGCTCTGAACTACAACTAATGTTATGGGGATGACTCAGCCAAAACAGGATTGCTCACACTCTATTAGTTTTCAGAAGAAGGCTCTACAAAAAAAAAAAAAAAGGCTTTAACGCAAATGTATTTAAAAGCACAAGTGTCTGAAATTCATCCTCCTCCATTTAACTGCTCAAACGGTTTTCAAAATTCTGCCTTTCCCTGCTAAGGCTGATGCCATCACTTGCAGAGGCTGGTGTCATTGTGGTGAGTTGACCCTGGCTGGACACCTGGTGCCCACCAAAGCTGCTCTGTCACTCCCCTTCTCAGCTGGACGGGGGAGAGAAAATATAACAAAAGGCTCATGGGTCAAGATAAGGACATGAAGAAATCATTCATTACCGTCATGAGCTAAACAGACTCAACTTGGGGAAAAATTAATTTATTACCAATCAAATCAGAGGAGGATAATGAGAAATAAAAACTAAATCTTAAAACACCTTCCCCCCACCCCTCCCTTCTTCTCGAGCTCAACTTCGCTCACGAGTTTCTCTACCCACCCCCTGCAGCGCAGGGGGACGGGGAATGGGGGTTGTGGTCAGTTCACCACACGTTGTCTCTGCCACACTCCTCACAGTCTTCCCCTGCTCCAGTGTGGGGGTCCCTCCCACGGGAGGCAGTCCTCCCCGAACTTCTCCAATGTGAGTCCTTCCCACGGGCTGCAGTTATTCATGAACTGCTCCAGTATGGGTCCCTTCCATGGGCTGCAGTCCTTCAGGAACAGACTGCTCCAGCATGGGTCCCCCACAGGGTCACAAGTCCTGCCAGCAAACCTGCTCCTGTGTGGGCACCTCTCTCCATGGGTCCATAGGTCCTGACAGGAGCCTGCTCCAGCATGGGCTTCCCATGGGGTCGCAGTCCCCTTCAGGCACCCACCTGCTCCAGTCTGGGGTCCTCCATGGGCTGCAGGTGGATATCTGCTTCACCATGGACCTCCACGGGCTGCAGGGGGACAGCCTGCCTCGCCATGGTCTTCACCATGGGCTGCAGGGGAATCTCTGCTCCAGCACCAGGAGCACCTCCTTGTCGTCCTTCTTCACTGACCTTGGTGTCTGCAGAGTTGTTTCTCTCACATGTTTTCACTCCTCTCTTCCGGCTTCAGCTGCGCAGTTTTGTGGGTTGGTTTTTTTCCCCTTCTTAAATATGTTATCCCAGAGGTGCCACCACCATCACTGATGGGCTCGCTCTTGGCCAGCAGTGGGTCTCTCTTGGACCCGGCTGGCATTGGCTCCGTCAAACATGGGAGAGGCTTCTAGCAGCTTCTCACAGAAGTCACTCCTGTGGCCCCCCCCCCACCAAAACCTTGCCACACAAACCTAGACAATCGTCAGTGCAATAACGTGGTAAAAAGGGCAACTCACTGCAGTAGTTTAGATGAAAACAGGGTGTACAAAATACTGTGAAGGAGCCATTATTTTAAGCTATAGTATTAAAAAAAAAAAATATATCTCAGTTAATTTGCAAAAGGATATGTTTTCTTTGTCATGTTTTGCTTTGTTTTGTTTTGTTTATAACAGACAAATGGACAACTTGAGATTTGATTGTGATAAATACACCCACTTTAAATTTATTTAAATGTCCTATACATGTTTTTATTATTTACTTGAGTGAATGATGTTGGGGGGTCTGGCAGAGTGTTTTTTTGAAAGCATTTTCATTGCTTTATTATTGATGTAATATGGAAGGAGAAACCTCGCCAAGCAGGTGCACTGCAATTGGAAATCTATACCTCAGCTGGGACTATAACCAGATCATTTTGTGGGGGATTATTTACATCTATTTTAAAAACATGAACCCTGTCTACCTTTTTGCGAGCAGCTGAAATCAATGGGGTCCGTGTGAAACTAGAATTGGGAATGGAGGTTTTATTCACATCTTCTGTACCTAGGCTAATTCTGCAAGGAAACCTTCTGGTCAAATCAGCAACAGCAGAGGCAATGAAAGAAAATATTTTTAGCACCGCCATTTGAGAAGTATTTCTGCTGTTATCCTTAAGAACAATGAGAATTAAAGAAGGTTTTGTATCTTTCCTGGACAATTCATTGACATTTGTGTCTCAGACAGAAAGCATTAAGAAATGGAGTAGCTATGAAGCCCTTTTTAAGGGATTTGAATATCTCAAAGTGCAGGTCTCTGTATAAAAATAGGCTTTGGAATAAAATAAATCAGGAAAATAAAAGAAGAAGAGTTTTTTTCATTGCCTAAACAGAAATTTCCAGCTTACTTTTGTTCAATGTCAACTCAGACAGTGTGATCCAGACTTTGGTATTATTTACACTAATTGTGAATCCAGCATAACTCTACTGCTGTGAAAAGACTCTTCTCTTTGTCCCTGTACCATGTAGCAGCATACTTGCAAACTGTGTGATATCTGTCCTAAAAGCATCCTCCTTGTGTTAAAAATGTTTAGGGTTTTTTCTAATCATGAGAAAGTAGCCACAAAATGTGAGAGTAGATTTTTTGAAATGTGAAAAATACAATAATACAATTCTTTTCCTCCTCCTTTTTATCCTAGGTGCAACTGTGCTGTATTCTTTCTATACCAATCCATACTCTAGTTTTCTAATTTCCATTAGGAAAAAAAGAAAGCACAAAAGGTGGAGAAAAAGGACGTGATTTAAACATTTGGATAATAAATAATCATTCATCCCAATTTACTTTCTATATAAAAGTGTAGAAATAAATAAAATTTAATGTAATGACCTTTGATGAAAACACTCTTCGGCTTTCTTCTATGTAAAAAGGATAGAAAAATCTGAAATGGTACTGAAAGAATGTAGGTAAGAATGGTATTTTTTGTGTTGCACTCCCCTTTTTCTAATGAAGCAGTGGTGGCTGGAGTTGCGGGGCAGAAGAGAGAGAGAATTTGTTCTAGCTTTTGCTCTTTTTTCCTCAAATTTTCAACCATCAACAATGAAGTGTTAGGCTTTAGCACAACTTTAACACACACTTTCATTGGATGAGATTGCTTAGTGAGATTGCTATGTCTTTATAGAGTTTTGTCATCCCTAAATCTGTATACTCTCTGATGAGAGTCAGGCTCTCCAACTGAAGCATCTTAGGTAGCATAAAAACAAACTCGTGAAACTAGCTGCTTGAATCTATCTCTCCTTATCCCATGATTGTATCAATTTTGAGATTAACTTATTTCATTAGTTATGCCAACCAGTTTTGTTTTACCATGAGGGACAAACAGTGTTTCAGAAAACCTGGCGACCCAGCTATTGAAGGGCTCTTTTGGCATATTAATGAACTGAAGTTCTTTTTCCCATCAGACAGAGACAGATGTGAAAGCAAGGTTTCCACTTGCTGCATGAATATTGTAACTGAAACCAAAATGATGATCTGGGCCTCAAGGCTGTCAGCACAGTCAGGAAAATTGAGGCTAATTAAGTTCAGACATATAGTCAAAGGTAAAGCACATTGCACCCACATGCAAATGTTTAAATCAGTATCCTTAGTTTGTTGTAGATGCGGTCTTGATGAGAGGAAAGTCACCCACTAATCCCATTAATTGTCAACGCCTTAAAGTACAGAGCTGTGCCCAAATGCAATGGAGATGTTTAAAGACGTTTGTCATTTTTAGTCAAAACCAAACTTGTATTTGTTTCTCAAAAAAAATTAATAATTCTTAGCAAAGTTGTTGGTGATTTTCCGATTGCTTTATTCCTCAGTTGTTACCTGAGAATTCTGCATTAGGTGATAAGTTAACAAGCATGTTAACTCAGTTCTATAGCAGAGTCCAGACCTTAAGATCAAACACAACTTTGGTATTTCACTAATAACAGTGATAAACAGTCATTGTCTGCAAGGCAGTAATATCGGGTAGCAGTTTAATGAATGTATGCAAGTGTAATTCTCTGTTCAACACAAAAAGTCTTGTTCATGTCATGTAGGAAATGAGCTAATTTTTCTCAGGACAGTGGTGATCCTTCCCAAAACCTAAGGGCTAAATCCAAAAATGGATTTAGGTGCCTGCCTACCTACTTCTTCTGGCCTTGAACAAGACATAAGGGAACACGTCAGGTGGAATAATTTTAAGCTTTCCTGTGGATTTGAGACAGCACACTATTAAGCTTGTTAATTAATTTATTAATGAACTAGTTATCCCCAAAGATTTACTGAGGGATAAAGCAATCAGAAAGTCATCAACAACCTTGCTAAGAGATAATTAATCACTGCTGGGAAAAAAAATCAAATATGAGTTAATGATCACAACCAGAGTCTCTATACAGCTGTAGTGCAGAACTGAAATGTGAGCGAGCTGTGATACTGAGGGCACAGAATCTCCTAGAGAGGTTCAGTGATGCTCCATTTTGCAGCCCTTCAGTGAGACATCCCCCTTTTTTGCAGAATCAAAGTTAGACATAGGAGAGTCTGGCATTTAATGGAGTTTTTCACAGGTATTAGCACACTCAGCAAGAAGCTAGCAAGTTAGAAATAGGAAGCCGTGGAAAGCAGTAAAGGCAAGTACCACAGCACGGGCTTCTGTGCTTCTGACTTTGCTGTCACAGACTGAAGAGAGACCTGACCTAGAGCTGTGTCTGAGTCCAGACCTCCGCCTTTGTGACCCCAGATCAGACGCATCTCTCCTCACGAGGTGCTCAGCTGAGCAGGACTGTCCCCCTCAGTGGACAGTGTTTGCATCCTTAGGGGATGTAAGTGTCCAAGCGGTACTGCGAATCTTGCTTCAAAAATAAACAAGCTCTAAAAGTAGAATCCCTCTCCCCCTAGAAATCAGATGTCTAAACCAGGAAGGAAAACACATCTGGATACTCAAATACTGTAATGAGGACTTGGGCTTGTGCTCCATGCTAAATGGTGTGCCCAATTCGTGCGTCACTGAGTTGTTAGTAGCAAGCATATAGACGTTCTCTGAGCTTAGCTGCTACCCTACGCACTGTTGCTTTACTATGGCATTCTGCACTGGATTTCTAGTTTAACAGCTAGCATAGCTGTACTGCTACTATCACACACATCGCCGTCCACCATATACACCCTTTTTCTCTTCGAGGATCTAGCTCAAAATACCCTGTGGATTTAGCCTATGTCCATTGAATTGGATTTTCCGTTTCTCTATGATTTTATTGCTGTATTCTTCAATTGTACAAAAGTAAGTGTGTAGAAAAGATATCTCGTTCTAACTGCTTCTTATCCAGCTCATCACAACTTTCTTTTATGACAAGTTCTTTCTGTTGTTCCTGAGATGGACTCCTGCACAAAACTTAAGACAAAGACAATGCACCTGAACTACGAGTGATTACCAAACATGTTGATGCAATACAGAGGAGATGACCTGCTTTTGCAAAGTTTAGAGCACACATCTGGAAGGTTTTGAGTTGTCTCAGCTTTTATAAGGACATTGAGTTCTATGCAAACCAGCATAAAGTCAAGGGGTTTTGTTGATGTGTAGTTTTTAGCACCGATGATAGAAGGGCAGCCTTGCAAACGGGGATATAAATGATGCCAGTAAGCCAGCTAACATCCAGATAATGCATCAGAGAAAGGAAGAAAGAGAAATAATCAGGACAAGAAAAAAATATATGGTTTAGCTAGAAAAAAATGCAAAAATATTGGTAATGCGAAATTAAAAATAAATCCAGAGTGCTGAAATATAATTCTCTAAGAAAATAAAGTTATTGGAGACCTTTGCAAAGGACTTCAGGAAAGGTTGCATCAAGAATGTAAAACAGTGGAGAAAAGATGTGAAGAAATGGTACTGAATTAAAAAGGTTAATTGCTAATGCTGTAATGTGATCAAATCTGTCCTGAATTTCTTGAACATTTTAATACTTAATAGTACATTGTTAAAGAGCTGTTTGGAGATTTAACCCTGTGACCCTCAATTAGTCACTGAGATGTAGACAAGACAAGTTGAGCAAAACTCTTTCGAGATTCATGTAACCATTTACCCCAAAGGGCACATATACCAGCAAGACAGAAATTTATGACAGACTAAGAAAACCCAGAGCATACCACTTGAATTGTTAAAAAGTCTGAAGCTGTCAAAAGAGCTAGGACTACCAGACCATCTGAGGCCGTGATGTCTGTGTATGCTTCAATGTACTTACTTGACTGTGTGGTACCTCAGACCTTTATGTCTAACCTCAGTGCAGTCTTTTCCATCGTTCCTGTTTTAAGGAAACGTATAAACTTTGCTGGTGCTGATAAGAAATTTTTCAGCTTTTATAGTGTGTGCTTTCATGTTACTCTAAGACTTCCTGTATGTCTTTGCCAATGATGGAGAAATGCAAATTTAAATATAAACTCTTGCCATATTCTGCTAAACCTATTAAGGCAAGAATTTCATAGATTTATGGACTTACAAGCTTATCAAATAGAAAAAGCTGGAGGAGACAGTTAGGAAAAAAAAAAGCCATTGTTTAAAAAAAAAAGTTGACATGCTAAGAAATACAGAAGACAGGTGATGTCCAGTCAATATTTTCTCCAATCTGGAAGATGCTCACTAAGTGTAAATGAGGTTTGTGCTGTCAAAAGAGTATTAATTATGAAACAAAAATCTATAACCAAATACTATATGCAAATAATCTCAAAAGTCTTCTCATTTATTTCTGTGGAATAGCTTTACAGCAATAGAGCACTGGCAGGTCACAGCACCATCAAGGTGGCACAGGGACACATAATAAATATTATTCCTATGATATTTCTAATAAAAGGTTTAAGTATTGAGGTGTACTGTAGCGCACACGAACTTTCAAATGTTTACTGCATGGATTGATCTAAGAGGTCTGGGAACCACATATTCCACTTCCAACAACATATAGATTTAACAAGAATTTAATGTTCCTTAGTAGATAGTTCTCTCAAAATTGGTCTCCTGTGCTTAGATTAGTCTAACTTCCACTTAAGCTTTTTTTGGGCCATTAAACCATGGGGATTGCTTTTCCCTGGTATTAAGTTCAACAGCAACTGCTTATGTGAGGTTTATTTTATAGAAAATTACTGGGTTTATTTTATAGAAAATCACTCAATTTACTTATTAATTATGTGTAGCATACAGTACCTAGATTTTTAATTATTTAAATAACCAGCAATCCTTAACACTTGCTATGAAGCAAAAGAAATAGAAACATGCCATCTTTCAAAACTTCCGCACTTCAGACGAATGCATTGTTCTGTATTTTTGAATGTTTGTGAAAAACTGCTTAATTCCAAACTGACCAAGACCTTTTGTCTATTTAGGATTTTGTTATGGGTCTCTCAATTTTACTCCGAGGGACAGTACAGGAGAAACTGAACTGGGCTTTCAATTTGTATGATATAAATAAGGATGGATATATAACTAAGGAGGTAAGGTCTACTTTTTACACTAATCACTGGAACTAAAGGTTGTGTATGTAAGTCCTGCTTTCGAAGAATAGCTTCATTCTTAAATACACATGTTAAAAAGTAAACATATATTATGAAACTATACATGCTAAAAAATAAAGTCATTTTCTCATTTATATATAAAAATTGAAAAGGGAAAATCATCACAGAAATTGTAAACATTTGGCTTCAACTTATGCCTGTGTATTGGCACATATGGTCACTAGAACAAAGTAGTTCAGTAGGACATTTGGCCAAAAATGAATTGAGTGAGCGCGTGACAATTGTTACCCGTTTTCTAAATCTACTTGTAAAACTTTTTACTTGAAACAGAATTTATATAAAAAGATTCCTACATCTTTCATTCTGCAAGGATTTAAAAACACACTTAAATTACAGTGGGACCAAATGAGTGCCTTCATAAAAATAAACTTTTTTTCAAAATTGGGTCTTTATATAAATATGTATTACATTTATAATTTTACACTTTTAGAAATACACCGTGATTATTTTAAAAAGGTAATCTATAGAATAATTTCTCAGCATACTGGCAGATGCTTCTTTTATAATGATTTTTATAGTTTTCACAAGGCACTCTATTAACAAAATTCAAAGCTTTTGATATAAAAGAAGCCTTTGCATACGTGCAGCTGTGTGCATGGGTGTTTCTACTTTCTTTAGGGAAAACTCAGTTGTAAGAAGCTGATGTGTTTTGACCATTCACTTGCTGTTACGGAACAACTTTTCCTGTTCAGTTTTATTCCCAAGACCTCAGGAGATTCTCCCTACAATCCTTGAACTTGCACATATTCTACATCATTTAAATCAAAATCATACATCTGCGTCCATTTAACAAGTTTATCTATGAAAGCTGAACTAACATGCTAGAATTGCTAGGAACATAGTAGTTCCTTCTTGAAGCTGTTTGGTCACAAAATAACAGGCACAATCTCAAAATTTGATTCTAAAAGGTAAATCCTAAAAATGATTTATGTGTTCAAAGTCAAAGCAGTGTTTATAATGCACCTCATATTACACAGACATATTTTTTTCTCCTCAGGAAATGCTTGATATCATGAAAGCAATATATGACATGATGGGGAAATGCACCTATCCTGTTCTCAAGGAGGATGCACCTAGACAACATGTGGAAACATTTTTCCAGGTGGGTCGGGTAACACAGGGAGCCAAAAAGACTGCTCTGGTAGCAGGTATGGAAAGATTTTCATCGTTGTAACAGTTTTGCGTATCCTACCAATTTTGCAATCCTTTTTCTTTTTTGTGGTTCTGTCCCAGGTTTCTCAGATTTACTCATTACACCTTGCTTTTTTAACAATGAACTCCTTAAGCTTATTCTAGATACCACTTACTACATCTTTACAGCATTTTGGCCTGGTTGTTCCCAGGCTGACACATAACTGAAATGAATAATAAAAAGGACCCGTTTTACACAGGATTTCAGGAGGATAAACATACATTCTTATTCTTTCTGAACAGAAAATGGACAAAAACAAAGATGGAGTAGTTACCATAGACGAATTCATTGAGAGCTGCCAGAAAGTAAGTACCCGGTGATAAGTACTGAACCTGTATCTATTGGCTAATGCCATCCTACTGCTGCACAGATTTCTGGAGTGACAGTGATGGTAATGCTAATACCAGGGACGGTATTTCCCCAAAGTAGAGCATGTATGTACACCATTACACAAAAACACTAGACAATGTACATACATTTGTCACCTGAATCTGTAGAAGAGATGTTATCTACAAGCTGTTGTTGCTTATTGGACAACTCTGTCCGCATCCCCTCTCTCTTTAACAGTGTTTTGTTTTTACTTGACAGCAAACATTTCTTCACATTCAGCTACGTATTTATTGCTGTCTTCTGCCCATGCTGGGGAACGCATCCTTGTTACAATTGGCATATAGTCACAGCAATAATAATAATATTGCTTGAAAATTTATCATCTGTGGGAGTGTTTCTCAAACAGCAAGTCATGACCTGCTGGAGGCCTTAAAAAGGGGGAACGCAAGGAGCTTGTAAAGTGTTGGATGGCAGGAGTTAACAGCAGGCAGGTTTTCTCAAGGCAAGGGAGCGAGAATTGATTGTGATTATCAGTTGCAAGTGTTTACACAAGCCAGGTGGCTGTTAATTTCCTTCAATGGCTGAAAGCAGCTCATTGCCTCTTGAGCCAGGAATGGTAACAAACTTCTGCAGCAGGAATTGCAGCCTGTTTTCACTCCTCTGCTCTTCAGACACCGGCTTGCTCTGACCAGGAGACGACGTGAGGAAAGATAAGTTGTATTTTCAGAAATTTAAGGAACTGCTGTTAATTTGTCAGTTAAAAAAACCCAGGAAAAAGAAACATGTTATAGTATAAAATAAGGATGACAAGCCTCTGGCGTGATAAGAGGTTGTTATGTCCTGTAAAGTGTCACATTAGACTTAGTGATAAGATAGACTTGATTACGCTATGCAAAATGATATGGCGAATAAAACTAATGCTGTTTGTTACAGTGAGAAATATATGGAATAGTGGCATTCTGTTGGTACCTCAGCTTTGTCCAAGCTGACTCCGATTAATACGCAGCTGATACAGACCAGCAATATAGCTGTGTGTGTTCCTTATCTCCTATAGCAAGAAGAGCGTAGTAGAGAAGAGACAGAAGAGAACAAGACTAGCAAGATAAATGCAGTTAGTAAGT